>NC_138089.1:29778868-30141368 GCF_964212035.1 Myotis nattereri
ACAAACAAAAAGCAAACCATATTTGTGTTTACAACAACAGTGTAAGACTGTGACAGGCACAGGAGGCCACCAGATTGTGGTTTTTATAATGCCACACCTGTGCACATAAGGGTGATACAAATGGACAAGGAAAAAGAAACTTCTGACCTGGTATTTTATTTGCAGCATGTGAATCATTATAAGAAGCAAAGACTAGAAACAGGAAATTTTGACACTGAGTTAAAAAAAACACCAAAAAACACCTATCATTGTTAATTTTACTGTTGGTGGATACTGTTTGTTAATATAAAGAATTCCCTTTTATTAATGCTAAGCAGTTCTTTTTAGACTATGATACAGTAAAGCTGGTCAATACAAAAGGAGAAAAGATTACAGAAACAGTTTGACAAACTAAAGTTTAAATTCAATAGCAAATAATTAACATTTAATATAACTCTTACTGTGTATCCTTCAAGTCTAATTCAGCCACTGCAGTGGCAAAAGGAACAAGTTTATCATGGTGCAGCAACAGTCGTACAAGGGGCAAAACAGCATCATTTTTATCTCGACATATTTCACCCAAAATGTAAGCAGCTGAGGCAGATATTGGCTGGAATATAGAAAGGTAGAAAACAGCACAAAATCAAGGAAATGTAACTAAATATTCAATCACTAGCCTGTAAAAGTAATTCAAATATGTTCATCCATATATATATAAAAGCCTAAGTGACCGTTACAGCCGGAATGACCGGGTGCTATGATGCACACTGATCACCAGGGGGCAGACGCTCAACATAGGAGCTGCCCCTGGTCAGTGCGCTCCCACGGTGGGAGCGCCACTCAGCCAGAAGCTGGGCTCACGGCTGGTGAGTGCAGAGGCAGTGGCGGGAGAGGCAGCTTCTCCCGCCTCCGCAGCAGTGATAAGGAGCAGCAAACCAAGTGGTGGTAAGGAGTGAGCAGGCGGGTGGTAAGGAACAAGAAGGCAGGCGGTTAGAAGCAAGAAAGCAGGAAGTTAGGAGTGAGGAGTCCTGGATTGCAAGAGGAATGTCTGACTGCTGGATGTCCAACTGCAGCGATCAGGCCTAAACTGGCAGTCGGACAGTCCTCGAGGGGTCCTGGATTGCCAGAGGGTGCAGGCCAGGCTGAAGGGTCCCTCCCCCGCCCCCATACAGGAATTTCGTGCACCAGACCACGAGTTAACTATAAGAGATAAATTTAGAACACATATTGGAATCACGATACTGTCATTCAGATGAACTAAATATATATATATGTGTATAGGGATGGGCAAAAGTAGGTTGAGGGTAATTAATAAAGTCGGTTTACAATAATTAATAAATTAATAATACAAGAATAAACTCTGTGTTTCTTGTACTCACACCTGTTAAACCACTTTTCCCCATCCCTGTGTGTGTGTGTGTGTGTGTGTGTGTGTATGTATGTATGTGTATATATATATATATAAAAATATATATATATTTTATATATATATATAAAAATATATATATTTTTTATTGTCTTAACTAGAGGCCCAGTGCACAAAAATTTGTGCACTCGGGGGGGTCCCTCAGCCCGGCCTATGCCCTCTGGGACCCCTCGGAGGATGTCCACCTGCTGGCTTACGCCCGCTCCCTGGGGGATCGGGCCCAAGCTGGCAGTCAGACATCCCTCTGGCAGCCCGGCAGCCCTCGGGGGATGTCCACTTACCAGCAGGGAGCAGACCTAAGGTGCAGTCGGACATCTTTAGTACTGCTGAGGAGGCAGGAGAGGCTCCCGCCACCACTGCTGTTCTGGCAGCCATCAGCCTGGCTTGTGGCTGAGCATAGCTCCCCATGTGGGAGCACACTGACCACCAGGGGACAGCTCCTGCATTGAGCATCTGCCCTCTGGTGGTCAGTGTGTGTCATAGTGACCAGTCATTCCCAGTCATTTTGCTGTTAGGGTCAATTTGCATATTACCCTTTTATTATATAGGATAGAGGCCTGGTGCACGGGTAGGGGCCAGCTGGTTTGCCCTGAAGGGTGTTCCGGATCAGGGTGGGGGTTCCGCTGGGGTGCCTGGCCAGCCTGGGTGAGGGGTTAATGGGTGTTTGCAGGCTGGTCACACCCCCTTCAGGGTGGTGGTCCCAATTGGGGTACCTGGCCAGCCTGGGTGAGGGGCTGATGGCTGTTTGCAGGCTGGTCACACCCCCTCAGGGTGGGGGTCCCCACTGGGATGCCTGGCCAGCCTGGGTGAGGATCTGATGGCTGTTTGCAGGCTGGTCAAGCCCCCCCTCCCCAGTGGGGACCCTCACCCCATGGTGGTTTGGCCAGCCTGGGTGAGGGGCTGATGGCTGTTTGCAGGCTGGTCACACCCCCTCAGGGTGGGGATCCCCACTGGGGTGCCTGGCCAGTCTGGGTGAGGGGCTGAGGGCCGTTTTCAGGCTGGCCAAGCCCCCCAGCGACGGACGCTCCCAGCCTCTCCTTTTTTTCTTTTTATTCTGGGATTTATTTACCTTCTATAATGGAAACTTTGTTGCCTTGAGTGGAGCTTAGAGCCGGCTGCGGCAGGCGGGAAGCTTGGCTTCCTCCATCACTGGAGCAACCAAGCCTCCTGCTTGCTCCTGCTCCGTGGCTGCCAGCCTCCATCTTGGTTGGGTTAATTTGCATATAGTTGCTCTGATTGGCTGGTGGGCATGGCTTAAGGCATAGCAAAGGTACGGTCAATTTGCATGTCTTTTATTAGTGTAGATAAGACTTGACACTCTGAAATCTTTTCCTCCTCATTTACATAACTACTATAGCTTTTTAGTATTAAATCATACACTTCAAATTTTTAAAGTACCTGAACATCTGGTGATTTTAGCAGCAAAGTTTTCAAAGGACCATAGTACTCTGAAGGAAGCACATAATCTTCTGTATAACATATATTCAATCGAAGAGACCCCAGGTCATCAGTTTTAGATGACTTGTTTCCATTGTCTCTTGGTTGTAGCAAGTACCTAAAATAAAAATACAGTCAATTCCATGTGACGGTAATGAGCTGAGCATCCAAGTTGGTGAGGTACAAAAACAGCTAAGCTATAAAAAATTAAACCAAAAGTCATTTTAATATTTAAGGTGAGGACAATTCATAAGTAGCAGACTATTAATTTTCAGAGGCTTAATATTGGTTATATATTGAACTAGAAAGCTATCAATAGATTTTTATACAAAAACAAAAAATATAGATAATACAAAAATTAAGCTAAGAGTTTGATAAGCTTGCAGGTTTAGGAAAATTTTTTTAAATTCAATTATTATCAAAATTATTATTTTTTTACCAACTAAATTTAAGAAAGATGCATTTAGTTGAAATAGACACACTACACAAAAAGGCATACATGATCTTGCTATAAATTCTTTTTTAAAAATTTATCTTTATTGTTAAAAGTATTACAGACGTCCTTTTGGTAGTTTGTTTATTTATTTTCCCATTGACCCTCTTCACCCTGCCCCTGCCTCTTGCAGGCTTGTTGGAAATTCTTTATGCAAAAATTTGAACTTATTTTTTAAAGAAAATTAGTTTTTAAAAGTTTATAAATAGATTTTTATTTTATTAGAGTAACCATGTAACTACTGAAAATGTTCATTTGTAAAAATCAGATTTATGTGATTTTTTTTTCAGTTAAAAGGCAAAAGAAATAAAAAGTAAAAACAGAGACAGCTTAAGTATCCATGGAAAGAAAAATGTTTAGAAATCAAGACACTTGTAGGACCAAAACCTGAAATCTAATAGGTACTTTCAAAATATTTTATTGTCCTATCTATTCCTTGAAAAAAAAATCATTTTTTTCAATGAGCAGAGAGCACTTCAATTTTCTTTTAAATAATATTTTATAGGCAAAGGCCACTCAAATCTTTGATGACAGCTTAAAACAGTATTTTTTAGTTTTAAACATATTCAAAAATATGTATGCCGAAGTACAAATTTATTATAGTACAATAGAGGCCCGGTGCACGAATCTGTGCACGGGTGGGGTCCCTTGGCCTGGCCCTGGAGATCGAGGTCTATGGGGGGCCGTCTGGCAGGGAGGAGAGACCCCAGGAGGTTGGCCGGCTGGCCGGGGGGAGGGGCTGCAGGAGGTTGGCCTGCCGGGGGGGAGAGGCTGTGGGAAGTTGGCTGTGGGAGTGCACTGGCCACCAGGGGGCAGCTCCTGCATTGAGCACTGGTGGTCAGTGCACATCACAGTGACTGGTTGACCAGTTGTTCTGGTTGTTCAGTCATTAACAGTCGCTTAGGCTTTTATATATATAGACTAGTGGCCCAGTGCATGAAATTCATGCATGGGCAGTGGGGGTGGGGGGGAGGGTGTCCCTCAGCCTGGCCTGCACCCTCTCCAATCTGGGATCCCTTGGGGGATGTCCAATTGCTGGTTTAGGCCTGATCCCACAGTCAGACATTCCTTCTCACAATCCCTGACCGCTGGCTACTAACTGTTCGCCTGCCTGCCTGCCTGCCTGATTGCTCCTAACCACTTCTGCCTGCCAGCCTGATTGCCCCTAAATGCTCCCCTGCTAGCTTGATCGCCCCTAACCACCTCAGCCCCGCACCCAGGACCCAGGATTCCCTCCTCCAGCCGGCCGCAGGCACCCGGGACCTGGGCTTCCCTCCCTCTGGCTGGCCACAGGCACCCAGGATCTGGGCTGGCTCCGCCTGGGCCAGCTGCAGCTGCAGGGGACGGTGGGCAGGTAGCTTTGCTTGGGCCGCAGCCGCAGGCGCCTGGGACCATAGGGTGGGTGGCTTCTCTGTCTCCCAGGCCACAGCCAGCCACAGGTGCTGGTGCCCAGGACCTCCAGCAAGCAGCTTTGCCCAGGGCCCAGCTTGGTCAGGAAGGACGTGCAGATGGTCATCCAGAAGACGTCCGGCCTAATTAGCATATTACCCTTTTATTAGTATAGATCATGGTGTGTTTTTTCCTCACCATATTAACCAAAGTAACTGTTGCTTATGTATTAAAGTTCTATTCCTGCTAAGTCTAGAAGCAGCTTCAGAATCCTTCTCACCATTCATCTTAAGTCTGATGCTTAGTTGATCAGAATTAATACGAGGTGAAGCCTCTTACTGCAGATGTATCCCAGAATGTATGGCATCCTCTCTGCTTTATGATCCAGCTAATAATACATTGCCTCAATCATGTTGATTGAGGTCATTTTCCCCCTTTCAGTTTCTAGTAGTAGATTACCATCTACTGCCTAGGAAGCAAAATTGACTTTCTCCATGTAGATCACAAAATAAGATATTTTTCTCATCAATAAAATTTCATTGTTTCAGCATGAGTAGAGTAATTTTGTCAGCAACATATTGAGGTAGTAACAGTTTGTAACAAATTGAGTGAATTATTGTTTCAGGTACTGTGCTGTGTCATACACAGATCTCGTTTTATCTTTGCAACAACTCTATACTATCTTTGCAACAACTCTATACAGTAGGTAGTATAATTACACAGATGGGAACACTGGGGTATAGAGAGATCAGGTAACTTGACCAGTAAAACCTGAAAGTGGCTGAGTCTTGTTTCAAATCCATGAGCCATGCCCTTTAACCATTATACTCCACTCAGTATTGTGCTGGAGCCTGCTTTTACTGGCTAACAAATTTTCAGGAATTTTGAAAGCTGGTTGTTAAACATGGTCATTATTAAAAATTAAATTATATAATCTTAAAAGTGAATAAATTACATTAAAGCCAAAGGTAATACATACTCTAAATTCATCACTCCTCAATTATTTACTATACTTTACTTTTCTGACTCCTGACATTATTTATATCTTTTGGGTCATTCCGGTGGAATATAATAGTGTATTACTGCACGTTTCTCCTCAGCTCTGCATTTAGTGGCATCACATTAGCAGCCGAAATCAGCCATAGATAGAGAATTTATGCCAAAGAAATTGGCTGATACTATAAATCAGGGTTTTGTTTTCTTTGAGAGCCAGTTGTTAAACATTTACCAGCACAACACTGGCCACATTGGTGGCGGTGGTCTTGTCAGAATGTGTTATATTATGCAGATGAAAACCTATTTAAACAGACTTGATATAGATATTTTCAAAGATGGAAGAATTGTCCCTGTCAACTATTTTAGTTGATTCGTATCTTCACTGATTATCGTCACTGCAAAGTTTCAGTCCCCACGTGGATTGATGGATATATGTCTTGCCTTTCCCTGTCCCCTCCCTTTCTAGCCTTTGTTACCGTAAGGACTCTAGTTTTCCATTTCTATGTTCAAGTACCAACATTACCTGCTTAAAAATGTAAGCTTTTAACATTGCGCTCTCTGTTCCCTATCCTACAGATGAAAAGTGGAGTTGGGTCGGGGCAGCAGAGAGAAGGGGGATATTGGAGTAATGACTGCAGTGGGAGAAGAGGGAACCTATCTCCCGGGCCGCAGGCGCTGGTGTCTGGGACTATGGGCAACCGGCTTCTCTAGCTGGCTGCAGCCTGGGACCCTGGGGCAGGTGGCTTCTCCGTTTCCCAGCCACAGCCAGCCACAGCCAGCCACAGCCAGCCACAGCCAGTCACAGCCAGCCACAGGCACTGGCGCCCGGGACCACCAGGCAGGCGACTTTTCCAGCTGGCTGCAGCCTGGGACCTTAAGGCAGGCGGCTTCTCCGTCTCCCAGCCGCAGCCAGCAGCAGGCACTGGCGCCTGGGACCACGGGGCGGGCGGCTTCTCTGGCTGGCTGCAGCCCAGGACTATGAGGCAGGCAGCTTCTCAGTCTTCTAGGCTGTAGCCAGCAGCAGACGCTGGCGCCTGGGAATGCTGGCGGGCAGCTTTGCCTGGTGGCTTTGTCAGGAAGGACGTCTGGATGGCCATCCAGAAGACGTCTGGTCTAATTAGCATATTACTCTTTTATTAGTATAGATTAGTTAAGAGCACAAACTCTGGGGTCAGAGAGTTTGGTTCAAATCCCAAACTCTGTGACCTTGAGCAAACTGTTTAATCTTTCTGTGCTTGTTTTCTTATCTGTTGTTAAATAAATGGATAATAATAGTGTCTAAATGATTTAATCCTTACAACAACTCTAAAGAAGTTACATAAGTAAAGCACTTAGAATAATGCCTGGTACACAGTAAACACTATGTAAATGTTATTTGTATACATATAACTGTTACCACTTAAATATATAAATAACTACAGATAAATGCAGTTAGTTATATTATCTTTATAAATGTGATTTATTATTTTAAAACTTTGTTACAAAAGGCTCAATTTAAATCACCTGAAGGATACCTCGTAAATTAAGAAATTTTGTATAAACTAGAGCTAAAGGGAAAAACCTTAAGATTTATTAAATAGAGGCTATCTGGCATGCCTAAGGACTAGGGCTTAAAAAAAAAAAAAAAAGATCTGAAATACATTTTTCCTAGTTTTTGAATAAAGTTTTTTAGTTTAAAAGAATAAGAAACAGGAAATAAAGATAAATTATTACATGAAAGTGTCAGTGAGTTGTTTTACACATATTTTTTTTCATTCACAACTAGAGAGGCATAAAAGTAATCCTTATGTTCTCAGGAGTTGGTAGTTTTGTCAGCCCCTTAATAGAATTACTAGTAAATATCAGCATTTGGAAAGTTTAACCATAAGGTCTGTATAATTGAAATTGAGGTAAGCAGGCAAAAACTATATAATTATTCATTCATAATGCTATATAAGCTAGAAAATAACTGCTCAAAGGCAGCTCAATAATATTTGAATATTTCTGATTCCATAAAGATAACCCTTATCAATGGATTTTTACTAAAATAGGAGATTAAAGATTAGGTGCTCAAACTCGCAAAGTAGGAAACCAACTCATCTCAAATTAAATATTAATCTACTTTCAAGTATGTATAAGTACATATTTATTGTATGTTGAAAAAAACCCCCAACCATTTGTTTCACTATTTGAATCTTACTTTCAAAATTAAAAATTGTAACATGAAAATATATATCTATTTTCTTTTCTTAATGTACACTTTTAAATCATTTGGGTGCAAATTGTTGTACCAACCTGTATAATTATACAATAGTTTTACACACATTAAGTTCTCTGACATTGAGGTAACTGGTGAAATGTGATTAAACTACATCCTTTTTATTTATAATACAAGGCCCCACTGTGTGTGTGTGTGTGTGTGTGTGTGTGTATTGATTTTAGAGAGGAAGGAAGGGGAAGAGAGAGATAGAAACATCAATGATGAGAGAGAATCACTGATCGGCTGTCCCCTGCACACCTCCTACTGGGGATTGAGCCCGCAACCTGGGCATGTGCCCTTGACCAGAATCGAACCCGGGACCCTTCAGTCCACAGGCCAGCGCTCTATCCACTGAGCCAAACCAGCTAGGGCCAGAGTCTTAACCATGGTCAGAGAGACACCAAATACTTACTGAGATTCTACTAAATTGATAAGTGAAAAAAGCAAGGTACAGAATATGTCCCTTTGTGTAAAGAAAGGGAAAGAAGAATATATGTGTATTTGCCTGTATATACATAAAATATTTTCAAAACTCAAAAACAGTGGCTGCCTCAGAAGAAGGAAACTGTTTAGCTGGAGGACAAAAGCAGGTGACATTCGACTTTTTGAACTGTGAACCATGTAAGTATATTACTTATTCAAAAAGTCAAATACAATTCTAGTACCTACATAGGTTCAAGTTAAAGTTAACTAATATCAACACTAACAAGCTAATCTTAACATTTCATAGAAGTTTCAGAACAAAGAACACACATAATTACCATGGAACTGAAGAGCCAAGAAAGGAATGGGAAATGACTGAATCATGTTTAATTTGAGGATAAAATCAAATTGGAACCATCAAAAATCAGTTTTCATTTACATCTCTCGGATGATTACCGACTTTGGGCATGTTTTCATATGTCTCTTGGCTTTCTGAATGTCCTCTTTTGAAAGGTGTCTATTTAGATCCTTTGCCCATTTTTTGATTGGATTGTTTATCTTCCTTTTGTTGAGTTGTATGAGTTCCCTATAAATGTTGGAGATTAAACCCTTATCAGTGATAACATTGGCAAATATGTTCTCCCATGTGGTGGGCTTTCTTTTTGTTTTGTTGATGGTTTCTTTCGCTGTGCAGAAGCTTTTTATTTTGATGTAGTCCCATTTGTTTATTTTCTCTTTAGTTTCCAATGCCCTAGGATCTGTATTGGTGAAGAAATTGCTTCAGCATACGTCTGAGATTTTGTTGCCTTTGGATTCTTCTAGTATTTTTATGGTTTCCCGTCGTATATTTAAGCCCTTTATCCATTTTGAGTTTATTTTTGTGTATGGTGTAAAACAACAATGAGGTACCATCTCACACCTGTCAGACTGGCTATCATCAGCAAATCAACAAACGACAAGTGCTAGAGAGGATGTGGAGAAAAAGGAACACTTGTGCACTGCTGGTGGGAATGCAGACTGGTGCAGCCACTATGGAAGACAGTATGGAGTTTCCTCAAAAAACTGAAAATGGAACTCCCATTTGACCCTGTGATCCCACTTCTAGGAATATATCCCAAGAAACCAGAAACACCAATCAGAAAGGATATATGCACCCCTATGTTCATAGCAGCAAAATTCACCATAGCTAAGATCTGGAAACAGCCTAAGTGCCCATCTGTAGATGAATGGATTAGAAAACTGTGGTACATCTACACAATGGAATACTATGCTGCTGTAAAAAAGAAGGAACTCTTACCATTTGCAACAGCATGGGTGGAACTGGAGAGCATTATGCTAAGTGAAATAAGCCAGTCAATGAAGGAAAAATACCACATGATCTCACTCATTCATGGATAATAAAGACCATTATAAACTTATGAACAAAAATAGATACAGAGGCAGAGCTGCCTCGAACAGACTGTCAAACTACAGCAGGAAGGCCGGTGAGGTTGGGGGGCGCGGGGGGGGGGGGGGATTTAAGAGATCAACCGAAGGACTTGTATGCATGCATATAAGCATAACCAATGGACACAAGACACTGGGGCGTAGGGGAGGCCAGGGGATTGTCAAGGGCGGGGGAAAAAAAAGGAGGCATATGTAATACTCTTTGTAATACTTTAAGCAATAAAAAAAAAAATCAGTTTTCAGACAAGGATTATAATAGATAAATACTAAGTAGAAATTCTATGAAAAATCAAATTGATGCTTTTAAAACATTATTGATCATTATTCTATATCTTTCTTAATATCAAGATTAGAAAGAATATGCCTGAAGACTTATAAGGTAAATAAAGCTTTTCTTGAGTGTTCCTGCAGTTGCCATCAATCCCACAAGGGGATGCTATAGCTCTACAACTGACAAAGGAGGCTAAGAGTTTAATAATTTCTACTTAAGAGGAATTTAATTTCTACATTACATCTATGCGAGTATAAATAAATTAGCAGATGTCCCTATTTCATACTAGATAAAATTTAGCACTTATACTTTGTCAAGTTATTTTAAAATACCATTGGCAAAAAAAAAAAATCTATAGGAATAAATTTAATTTGTTTGTTAGTGTTCTTCCATCCTGCCAAGGTAGTTGGACAAAGTTTTGCCACATTGGGAGGGCCTGCCTAGAGATAATCTTACTTAACATACAGGCTAAGTGGCACATTTCACTTTGAGGGGCTCTGGGAGGCACAACTTACTTTTTATTTTGTAATGAGTAGTTTGGCATATTATTTTAAAGACTAAAAAAACTGAGTTCAAAATTTTCATTTTAAAATGTACAGAACTGTATGGAAGGTGAAAGAAGACATGTGGGGATGGGGGCGGGTGGGAAGGTGACAAATGTTTATTAATTTTTCACAGTGACTAAGTTTAATTTTTCCCTCTTCTGTGAATACATTTTAGAAATTATAACATACAAAATGCCACCATAAAGGCCAATAAATCTTAGATTTGTATTAGCAAGAGCTAAAAAATAAAAATTTTGAGAGTCTAAAAATCAGTCTTCAAGGGATAACTGCTTGAGGACAACAGAGTCCAAAGGGAAGAATGTCTGATGGCCAATCAGGAAAGGCAGGCTCTTCTAAAGACAAACGAGACTGGTGCCCATGGTAAGAAACATCTAAACACTCAGTTTCAACTCCTCTTTCAGGCAACTGAAACCGAGTTCTACAAAGTGCGCCTTAAAAGTTTAGTAAATGAGAAAAGCATGTTCTTTCACACTCAGCTGAAACCCAAGTCTAGCATGAGGGCTGAGGGGCAACCAATTGGGAAGGACAGGATACAGAGCTTCCAAGTACCATAAACAGAACAAACAATAGCTGCACACCAATTCTGCTAAGGAAGGTAACAACAATTTAATGCCTAAGCATTAAGTTTAGTTTAACATCAGTTTAATGTCACTATTAAGAGTCATAAAAGGTAAAATAATGTTGTGACCACCAGAGTCCTGAAAGTATAGTAACTGAATCAGCTCAACAATACCCAGACCCTAGACATTTAGAAAATAATGGGCCATCTATACTGCGTTTCAATGGGGTGTGGTGAAGAACCACTGGTTAGATCCCATAAATAGCTGATTCCCTACAACAAACCCTTTGCCTTCAAAAATCCATAGTTTTCATGACCATTAATGAAGCTTCTCAACTGCAGATGTTAATTTGTGACGAAGCATCGTCTTATGTGGGCAACTCTTATGTGATGTTTAAAATGTTTTCCACTTCCCCTTAGAGATAGGATTTAGTTTTTAAACAGAAAAATATCCCTAGACAATTCAGTACTTTTGTCTCAGTACCAGAGGTCAATGTACTTACATTTCTGCAACAATAAATTACTGACCAGATCAATTAATGTTAATGATTTTGGCTTATTTCATTATGATTACTGTAAGCATTTATTTGCATGCACAGTATAATATAGAGAGTTCACTAGAATGTTTGTTTTCTTACCAGGCTTGATGAGAGGTATCATTTCTTAACACGTTCACAGGAACCTTAATCTCCCCTAGGAAAATATCTTGGACCAGGTTTCCATTGTTCCACAAGTCAATCCTGAAAATTTAAAACTGGCTTTATTTGTTTGCAAACAATGCTTAAGAGAACACACACCACCAAACAGCTTCAAATTACTTTGATTTGGATTATAGCATTAATTTTACATGCTTAAAAGAGATGTTAGCATTTTCATATACCTCACTATCTAAACTAAGAAAGCAAAATATTGCAGTAGCTTTTATTTATAAGCACAGAAAGTAACCATTTTAAATAGTCTAAAAGAAAGAACTTAAGTTTCTTAGTTTCAAAGTCTAGGTTTTATTTTAATATTATAACCTGTAACAATAAGGACTATAGAGTTACTTTGTTGAATTGGAGAAAAGAAACTACAGTTTCTCAATTAGAATCAGTTAATGTGTAAAGATAGGCAATTTAGAAAAACATACTTCCTGATCATTCCAAACATGTGATTAACACATCCTTTAGATGAACACACTGTTAACACCACACCTATACATGCATTTACAAAAACTTTCCCCTTCCAAACAGCACAGATATTTAAGATCTAGGAAATGGCACAAACTTCAAACACATGCACCTGTTGAATTATCTTACAAGACTTCTTACCTCACTGAAATTTCTGTTAGACAGCAGATATGTTAAGAAGAATAAAAACATTATTTCTAAATAGGCTAATATGTAATTACTTTTCTATATATTTTTTTTTGCATCCATTATGCTATGATTCAGAAATTTAAGGAGCAATTAAATTTGAGAATTTTTTAAAAATAAAATAGGTGAAAATTAGTTCATCTTTGTTTATAAAGACTATTTCTGTTATAAAGACTGTTCTGTCAAGAATCATATTTTGGAAAGATAATTTGGATTTAAGTTAGATGCATGTTCCTCTAAGTTTCATCAACCAACTTGCTAAAGAGAATTCTATTAAGATTGGTTCACCTTTTCCAGTTAAATTTAGGATTTTTTTTTGGCACAGAAAAAAGAAATTCTGTAAAACTCCAAGTCACATACCTAATTTCTAGCTTTTCAATGTCCTCCTCTTCTACCTGGAACTGGGATTTTCTGGTGTAACTACTGGATCTGGTTACCTGTAAACAGAATATTCTAGTAAAAAAAAATTTTTGAAATATCTTTTTCCTACATGAACTTAAATCAATCACCTTTAAAATCTTCAATTTTGTTTATTATAAACAGAGGAAAATGCCTAGTAATATTTTACCCAAAAGCTAATTTCAAAAATAGCCATGGAAGAATAAGGTGGTGTGAAAATAGCGAAAGCAGCTCTGGCAGGGTGACTCAATTGGTGGAAGCGTCATCCCATACACCAAAAGGCTGTGGGTTTGATCCCCTGTTGGGCACATACCATACAGGAGGCAACTGATGGATGTTTGTTTCCTCCCCCCCCCCCAACCCTCCCTCCCTCTGACCCTCCCATCCTCTCTCTCAAATCAGTAAGTATATGAGGATTAAAAATTACCAAAAGCAACCTTGCCTCCATACCCTTCCCTATCAACTCAATATAAAGCAACATCAGGTTCTCTGGCTCATCTGTAATCTGTTGGTGACTCAATGAGTGTTGTATTTCAGTGAAGCTGCATTGTCCTGTATTTCTCAAGATACCAATGCCACCCTTATACTTCCTTCTCACATTTTTACTGAAAATATCAAGGCCATTGGCAGGAACTTCCTCAACTACAATCCACCTGAACATGTCCATTCCCATAAAGTCCTTTCTACTTGTGAGTTTTCTCCCTCCTCTTCTCAACAAGATATGATCCTCCTCTTTTCTTAAACTACTCCACCCACACCTAATACACAGTAAGCATTCACTTTTTTTTTTTAAGAGAATATTTGTTTGGTAAATCACAGAGGTAGAAAAAGTAATTCCTAGAAGAAACAGGCTTACGGAACAAGTTATAGAGCAGGGCCTATAGGCCCTTTTTCCTGCCAAGGGCCATTTGGATAGTTATAACATAACTAAAGGCCGGATGCATGAAATTTGTGCAACTGCCTCAGCCCTCACAGCCTCGGCTTCGTCCAGACGGTCATTCTCCTATTTGGTCTAATTAGCATATTAGCTCTTTATTATATAGGATTGTTAATATAATTGACTCAATATAAATTTATGTTGCTCTGAAAAAAGCTCCTAGATTTATTGAATTTCGAGTTCAGCCTGTGGTTGCCTTGGCAGGGCCAGGCCAAATCTCACAGGCAGGATGGTCCCCATCCCTGTTGCCAGAAGCCAATTCTAGCATGTCATAATTGCAAAAGTTTCAGCAAAAGGTTGATGGAATTTGGGGACTCAACAGGGTTGAGTCATACATGTAGTCACCTGTTGGGAATGGCTGAGGGCATTTCCCTAAACCTGAATGGGATACATTAAATTGATTGTTGGCTGCCAGACAGCTCAGGGCATCTTAATCTACATGTTATTGCCTCCTACTGGCCAAATACCTGAACAGCCGTAGGCTAATTCCCCCATTCTGACAATGCTGTGTATACCCTTTGAAGTGTGTATCTCTGCCTCACCTCAGTGTGTTAATAAAAATCATGGGGTCCTGAGATGAGGAGAACTTAGATCTTAGTTTCCTTTAAACTGGGTTCCTCTGACCCCCAAATGCCTTTCAAAATTATGCTTCGTCTCTGGACTCCTATTTAATCTACGCACAGCCTTCTCCAGATTCCTGAACCCTTCTAGATGCCGGGACAAGAACCCCGGCACCTGTTATAGAGGTAAAGGGCAGGCCCAGGGAGTTTGGGAGTCAGGAAGCAAAAAGTAAGACACCTGGGAGGGTGGGGAGGAAGGGGAAGGAGAAGGGAAGGGGAAAGGCTCTGGCTTGCTCCCAGGAGGGAGAGCGCACTGGGTCCTCTTTCCTAAGGGTTTCAAGGGTTGAGATTTTAGGAGAGATTCTGGGGAAAGATCCTAATAGAATATTCAGCAGCTTTCCAGGTATGTCCTTTTAGGGTTGTGGTCTCTACTAATTGATTTAATTACAGTTTTCTTTACCAGTTTGTTAATGTCACTAAGGCTAAGAAAAATTCTCCCCTTAAACTATAGTCCCTTTATCCCCTTCCTTTCTCAGACAAATATCTGAAAACTATAAACCATCTTCACAGCCTCCACTTCCTCACCACCCACTCACTACAGTAACTCTTCATATCTGGCTTCCTCACAGGTCACCCGCCTAAAACCCTGCTCTTAATCACCAAGTCGGATGATGGGTTCTTAGTTCTCACCTTAACTGACCCCTCTATCTGAAGGAGCAATCACACAACAGTACCTCCTTTTCCAGAAACATTCTTTTCTTTGCGGTGCCTAGGCACTATCCTGGAAACCTTCTGCTCTCTTGCCTCTTCCTCTGGCACCTCTTTTTCCACAGAACCTACAACTATGGGTTTTCTCTAAGGTTTTATTTCTTATTTTGTCCCAAGAGTTGCAAGTGCTGCATAGCTGACAAAGTGCTTTCAGATCTATTATCTCCTTTGTTCATCAGATCACTGCTCTGAAGCAGGCAGCTAGATTTATTATCCTCATCTCAAAAATGAGGAAGCTCAAGTACAGAAACGAAGAGACGTGCTCAAAGTTGAATACCGAATGAGTGCCAGAACTGCTTGTCTACACTTTTCTCCTTCACTGTGTACCTACCTCTACCCCCTGCCTTTCTTGACTCTCTGTAAGCAAGTCTTGAGTCTTTATTTGCAACTATCCCCCGTCTTAAGTTTCAGTCATAAACTGCTTATTGGAGGATTTTACATGTCAGACCTCAAGCTAATTATTCCCCAAAATGAACCACTTGTTTTCCTTCTCTTAATATTTCTATTTCTCCAGATATGAAATCATGAAGACAACAGTTGACTCCTCCCTTTGTCTTTTCTCCTATAACTAATTCACTATCTTGCCTTTGCCATTCCTTTTCATCTGTCCCTTCTTCTCTATTTCCATATTACTCTCTTGGATCAGATCTACTTCCTCCCCACCTCCCTAACTTTTTTAATCACAGTCTCTTGATCTCTGTTCTCTCTCCCTCAGTCATTTGGCCTGCAGATCATGGTTAATTCTTCCTCAAATACTGCATTACTCTTACAGTTTCCAGTCTCAAAAAATTCAAAGGCTAGTATTTAAGCACTTCAGGCAGGCACGCAGGCCTTTGATTAGGTGGTCTTACTCTTTTTTTTGTTGTTGTTGTTAATCATCACCTGAGGATATTTTCCCATTGTTTTTAAGAGAGAGTGAAGTGGAGGGGGAGAGAGAGAGAGAGAGAAACCTCGATATGAAAGAGACACATCGATTAGTTGCCTCCCACATGTGTCCCGACCAGGGCCAGGGATCTAGCTTGCACCGAGGCACATGCCCTTGACCGGAATCGAACCAAGGACCCTCCAGTCTGTAGGTCGACGCCCTGTCCACTGAGCCAAACCAGCTAGGCCAGTGGTTCTCAACCTTCTGGCCCTTTAAATACAGTTCCTCATGTTGTGACCCAACCATAAAATTATTTTCGTTGCTACTTCATAACTGTAATGCTGCTACTGTTATGAATCGTAATGTAAATATCTGATATGCAGGATGGTCTTAGGCGACCCCTGTGAAAGGGTCGTTCGACCGCCAAAGGGGTCGCAACCCACAGGTTGAGAACCGCTGTCTTACTCTATCTTTTAAAGCTTAGTTCCCATTATTCCCTTACATAAACCTTCCAGGCAAATTACTACTTGCTGTCTTTGGACACAACTTTCTGTTCTACCTCAAAATGCTCCTTCTCTGTAATACTCTCTTTCCTCTGACTTTACTAACTCAGCTGGTCCTCAATATCTACTTCATGTTACCGCTGCATGTACACTTGCATGTGTGTTTGTGTCTCTTGTTCCACTAGCAGACACTGAAACTTATCTTTATAATCAGCTCAACAAAGAACCCTTTGAATGAACGTTTCAGGCCTAATAGGTATGCTTGGATAGAACAAGCAGGTCAGGTCTTGACTTTCAAGGGGCCATATGCTTGTTCCAAGTTGCCCCTCCTTCCTTTTCTCTAGGCTAGCTGTAACAACCATTAATAAATGTAGAACAACAGAACTAAGTTGTTCTGACTTCACTAGCGGTATTCAAACACTACTCTGCAGAAGAGTCCTGTGGCCACTGTCTGTCAGGTGTGTGTGCTGGGGGGGGGGGGGGGGAAGGGGGGAAGGGGGCGGCGGGGGTTGGCTGAGGTGGGGGGATGCACAGAGAAGGGTGTGATATTGAGGATGACTGGCAAGTGGGTGTGCCCCTAGAACTCCCCATCCCCAAATCAATCAGAGCTCTGCCTTCATTTGTTTTATATATTGAGCCTCAACTGCATTGCACCATGGCTCTCCTGTTTTCAGATGAGGACTGCTTAGTTACATTAGTTGGTAAAATGATTACTCTGGCAGTAATTTGAAAAAAGAAGTAAATCAACAATCAGTATTAAATATTAAAATTTATATAAAACAGAAAATTACCTCAAAATAAAAGATTTCATTAAACTGTGGATTGCTTGTTTTCTTCTTTACTTTTGTCTTCTTTTGGTCATTCCTGTTCCAATGTGGTAGAGTTTTACCTTGTAGAACTTAACAGCACACAATTATAAAACATGCTATTTCCAACCAAGGAGCCTGACCTCTGTTCAGCTGTTAAGATGCCTCAGGGAAGACTGCAGTTTTAAATATTACTTGGGGGAGGGGGGTAGCAAATGAGGTGTCTAAAAATTCAAATCAAAGAATACTCAAGTTTTGTGTACCTGATATATAGCAAAACTGTATGATTCTCTCTATGGCTATACCAGATTGACTGCCAAGCTTATGTCAGGGGTTTTAATAACACATTCTAATATATAAGCAACTTAGAATAAATGGCAGAAGGAAGACAATGAGATTCAGAGTGCCTTTACCTATGTTGAAAAATATCTGAGAAACACAAAAAGCATTCTTAACTCAGTTTACTTCCTGGGCTTCAGCTACAATGAGACTTTATTAAAAAAAGTTTTTTATTTATTTATTTTGAAGTAATTATAGATTCAGAGGAGGTTACAAAAAATAGGGAAGTCCCACACAGCCTTTCCCCAGCCTCCTCCAAAGTTAACATCATATACAATTATATTACAATATCAAAAATAGTGATTTTCTATAAAAAAATTCATATGCCAAATAGTTTCTATCTGTATGTCACTAAACAATTACACTTAAGCATTTGCCTATCAGGTATAGACTACAAACAAAGACAGAAATCAAAAACAGCTCAACCAGGTTAAATATTTTTAACACATAAAATTAAATTCCTCCGACAGCATGAATGTTATAAGACAGGGTATCTATCTCCTTTTAAATTTAAAACCATGTATGTTAATAGCATACCACTGTTTGAGTGCCCAATAAATACCAGACATGGTGCTAGGTATTTTACACACATACACAAATTTTTTCAAGTGACTCACTGGTGATTTTCTAAAAAATAAGAATACCTAGAGAGCTTGGGACTGGGGAGAAGGAATGTGTGTCTGTGTGTTGAATGTTGTGTTTGTGTAGGGGGAATATTGTGCTCTGTTTCCTGATTCTAACCTTCCAGTTGTAGATAAATTTCAGACTAGTCAGGCTCTGAAAAAAACCATAATGAAATTATAAACTACCAAACAGTACAAAGTGCTACAGGTTTCCCTTAAATTAGCCTGATTAAGTTAATGATTTGGTGGGTGCACTCCATGTCCTGGTACTTGAGCACTTTGTCTACACCTCGAATTCTCTCAGCACAGATGCCGTGAGTAGATAAGGCAGTTTTGGTCCTGAGCTGCTTTCCAGGTAATATGGAAACTGCCTTATTCTGAACTGGTCTTTATCAAAACAGAATTTTACCTGCATAAAACCTAAGACATTTGCCAGTAGGAAGGCTGATGATGAATAAAGAAAGTGAAGTTTATGTTTTCAAGTACATTTTCACTACTATAAAACTGATGTTCCTTCCCCACAGCCTAAGAGTCTGGCAGATTTGAAATGATATCCATTTTCTTTCTATAAAAACAGGACTCAGTTGTTTACAAGTATATAATAGAACTCACTGAAGATTTTTCTTTCAAAGCCTTATTTTGTGTAACAAATAGCTACTTAGCATTTGCTCTTAGAACCTTAATTTTATAATTCTTACATCAAACTTTAAAACTTAAAAATCTCATAATTCAATAAACATTACCTAGAAGGGCCCACTAGAGAAACTGTTGCATAAGGGTCACAGCTTTGTCCATTTATGAGAGGCAACCCATGGCACGCCTTGATGCTAAGGGAAGAATAAAAGAAAATTAATATGTAATATTCAGGTTAGGCAATATAAGACATTATTTTTAAATACAAATTAACATATTCAAAGAGTTAAAATTATTTTCCACATGCTTGGTGTTATACAACACCTACCCCAAATACATGTATGTATGCCTGCATTTATTTATGCTATAATCCCAAAACAGGATTATACAATCAGTACTGAGACTACCAAATAATATTTAGCATACATATCCTCACTAAATATCTAACAAGGTACATTTTGTGGTTTGACAATATATTAAAACTGCTGTGGCTTCTAAAAAGGAAAAGAAAGCGGTGTGAACCTTAAAGGTGAAACTACAAAACTTAGCCAGATCTGTGGCAGCACATCCTCTGCTAAAAGCATGAATGAGAAACAAGGAAACAACTGTGGTTTCCACTTAAAATCTGATTCAAAAAGGAACGACACCATGTACCCGCCAGGAGGGGAGATATCCGGCTTTGTGGGCCCTTTGACCTCCTGGGTGGTCCAGGGTATCCTGGCCTTTCTCTGGAAACTTCCATCCCGCTCTAATGCTGGCTGTACCGTGAGGAACCACATTGGAACCTGATGGAAAGGCCTGTGCATCACATGGAGCTGTGATTCATTGACTTCACAACCCTATTCCTGACAAGTACACTAGACCTGTGATAGGAATACCTTCCATTGGTTTCAGTGAATATGTTTCTTAACGGTGCATATTTTCAAATTTCATATTTGTTAGATATCTTTAGGAATTAAAGGGGCCAAGTCAATACTTGAAAAATGGGAAATGTAGCTTGGCCTCTTTTCCTTCAAACTTATCCTGAGCTACCCTGTTAAATAAATTTGTGCTGCCAATTTTTTAATGTTCTATTCTCATAGCAACAGGCTGTGATGTCAGAGGGTTATTTATTACAAAATTGATTAAAAAAATATGCTAGGCTGTGAACCAGAAAGCTCTGATTTAATTGCATGTTATTCAACAATCATGTTATGTAAATAAAAATAGAAACAGATATAGAAAATAAAAAACTCAAAATAACAACAAAATCTGATTCATATATGGAGGGCAAGCCCCAGATGCGTTTGTATGTAGCCTTTTATTCTGATTCTCAGCAACAGCTCCTGCATCATTCTGTTGAAAATGTTTTAAACCATAAAAACCAAGGCATCTAATCCATTCCATGGGTAACAGCAGTTGGTATTTAGAGAGATCACAAAATCTGACTCAATGACCTGCTCCTCAAATTTTCTCACAAAATATTATTGAGTTCATGAATTCAGTTTAATATCTATCTGCATTTCCTAATGCTAAGAGAAATTTGTCAGTGCTGCTGAGAAGTATTCTTCATTGAAAGATGTGGGCTATTGAGCAACATCCTCATTTCTCTCCACAACCCACAGATCATATATGTGGTGAAGTACAAATGGTGTACTGCCGAGTAAAGAAAGAAATGATAATATGACTCATTTCTATTAAATTGGTATCAAAAACAAATTTTAAAAATTTCTGAAACTAACCAAAGAAAGCACAGGCCAAGATAATGATTCTGGTTATTAATGTTAGGCTTAGGTACAATCAAACTTTCCCACTGTACATACTGTGTGAAACTTACATTTCTCAGGCTAAACCTCAGAATGATACCTGATTTTTATATAGCATTTGCAGTTCACTATGCATTTTTACAAAAGCATTCAATTCTCACAACTGCTTTGGAGTATCAAAGAGTACCATCATGCCATTTTAAAAAAGAAGGCCCAAAAAGGTTATGTCAGAAAATAACAAAATAAGGCTAACAAGGTAACACAAAATTTGTAAGAAGTGGGCCAAGACTCAACTTCTACTTTCTTACTTGTATCTAAGGTCTAGCATCCTTCTACATTCCCCCGGTGCCTGAATACATTGTCTTACTCTCCTTGTAATACAAATGTGTCTCATGTAAACACTAATTATGAGAATCTTAATTATAGAAATTTACTATAATTTTATGAAGTATAAAAAACTGAGAAAAATGCAGTATACAAAGACTTCTATAATACCCCAAAACAATGATACTTATAAGTCTATAAAAATCATCAGAAATATTCAATTTTTAAATGTAAGAGTTTAAAAATTGAGTTTTGTGAAAAACAAGTAATATTATAAATACCGATTGTTTTATTTGCTACATATATTACAAAATACTGTTTCTAATACACAGGATACAACTATTCTTCCAATTAGTAAACCAAGTAGTTTCATATCATAAACCATAGATGAGCAGAAAATGTTGAAAATGACCACCATAGTATACATTATCTTATATCTTGTTTATACATCAGATATAAAGCATTTGATATTAATACATTTATTTTTAGAAATTATAAAGGAAAATAAATTTAGTCCAAACTAGTTTATAATATAGAGTGATTTGATTCTTTTCCTTGGATTTTTTTTTAACTAAAAGACAAATGTTAACTTCTTCATATAGCCAAGATGAAAGAACAGGAAATAGATTTACCCTCCCACTAGAAAAAAACTTTATTTAAAAAAGGACAAAATCAGTGGCACAGGATAGTCATTTCTGAGGAGGGAATAAACAAGGTGAGCCCTCCAAATGTCCCAGCTTACAGTTATACAGTTTTCCTGGGAAGAGGAGGGAGAATTGTCAGTTGGGGAAGGCCAAAGTGACTTGAGTTTCCAGGGCAGAATGCTGAAGGAAAGAAAACTGCACACAGAAAAAAAACCTCCAGAAAGGTACAAGAATGCTGAGTGCTGATAAGCATACACATATGAGGAAACTACCAGAGGCTTGGGAAAGAACCATTTGAAAAGAGCAAAGGGAACAATTCCTGAAGCCCACAAGTGGCTAGAAAGAGGTCTAAGCAGCCACAGAAAACTGGGTGCTACTTCAATAGTGGGAGAATATAAGCCCTAGACAAAAGGCCAACTCTTGTTCCACCTAATAAAGCTTAAAAGCAAAACACAAAAGAATTAAACTATTTCCAGGTAACTTAACTGAGTCCTTAAGTATATTCATGGGAATATATACAAAAATATTCAGCAACTTCACAAAGTATAATTACAACAGAAAATAAGCAGAAACACAAAGAATCAAAAAAATATGACTCACAATGAAAAAGAAAAACAAATCAATAGTAACAGGTCCAAAAATGACATGGATGATAGAACTAGTAGATAAGGATATTAAAAATCAGTTATTAAACTGCATTTCATATGTTTGGTATAGACACAGAAGACAGTAAAAATTTAATTAAAAATGTAAGTCTAGAGATGAAAAACACAGGCCTCACAAGAAAAACACACTATATGGGAGTAACAGAAGATTCAGTACAGCAGAAGAAAATATTAGATACAAAGACAGAGCAATAAACACATATTAAAAAGATGTGTTAATGGTCTAAACATGCTAATTAAAAAGCAGAGATTTTCAGATTGAAGAAAAAAAGAAAATTATATGCTTCCTATAAGAAACTCACTTTAAATAAAAAAATAAAATTAGGTTAAAAGTAAAAGAATGGAAAAATACATACTATGCTAATACTTAATCAAAAGAACACTCAGTATGTATATGGGTAATAGCAACCCAAATGTCCATCAGTAGGGCTCTGATCAAATGAGCTATTATAAATCTTTATATTGGAATCTATGCAGTTGTCAAAAAGAATAAGGTAAATATTCTCTAATTACTCTGACATGGAGTGATTTTCAGGATATAGTATTAAGTAAAAAAAGAGGAAGTTACAGAACACTACACTTTGTGTAAGAATTGAGTGGGAAATGTAAATGTATTTTTATTTATATACTAGAGGCCCGGTGCACGAAATTTCGTGCACTGGGGGGTGGGGGTCCCTCAGGCCAGCCTGTCCCCCCTAACAGTCTGGGAGCCCTCAGTGGATGTCCTACTGATGGCCCAGGGAGCAGGCCTAAGCCACAGTCTGGCAGCAGAGGTTCAGAGCAGGCACCCCGTGTGTGTGTGTGTGTGTGTGTGTGTGTGTGTGTGTATGTGTCCACTGGGGCCTGCCCTCAGCCACACCGCGGAGGCTTGGAGCAGGTGCCCCTCTGTGCTGATCTCTCAGGCTCCTGGCCGTGCCTGCGTGTTGTTCTCTCCCTTGAGTGGTGGCCAGGGCAGGCGGGAAGCTTGGCTTCCTCAATCGCCGGGGCAACCCAAGCCTCCAGCTCTGTGGCTGCCGCCATCTTTGTTTGGTTAATTTGCATACTCGCCCTGATTGGCTGGTAAGTGTAACGGAGTGACACCAATTTGCATGTTTCTCTTGTATTAGTGTAGATGTATGTATGTTTATTTGCTTATATTTTCAAAAATAATGGGGAAAAAGTCCAAAACTTTTAAATATAAGAGTAAGGAGGCTACAGAGTTGGGAATGGATGTGATACTTCCCCAAATATATCGTATATAAGTTCTGACTTTGGAAACATAAAAACCTTTACATATCAAAAGTAAAATTAAACTTAAGAAGCAATCCTTAAAAATAAAAACCTGAGAAACCACTAAGAAACAAAAAAGAATTAATTTCAAGGGACTAGAACACAGTATTTGACTACATCCTTAGTGACATATATTCTTAGAACAAATAACAGAAAGAGCTCTTAAACTTCATTCAGTAACTAACCTACCTGTCAGTGGTAATATTGGCAATATTACTTTAAATTTATTTTTTATGTCTCACAAGATATAGAAGATAAGTAATTATGTTAATGTTAGAAATTAAGATTTTTATTAAGAGGGAAGAGATACAAATATAAACTAAAGTTATATTTAGAATGTGAATTAGAAACATTAAAAAAGGAAGAAAGATAGCCAGTCAAAATGGCTATACTAACATCAGACAAAGTAGATTTCACAACAAAGCGTTAGAGGGTCATTTTATAATGATGAAGAGTTCAACTTATCAAGGGGACATAACAATCCTAAATGTTAAGCTCCTAACATGAGAGCTGCAAAATAAATGAAGTAAAAACTGATAGAAATTCAGGGAGGAATTTCTGATATAATCCTATATAATAAAAGGGTAATATGCAAATTGACCCTAACAGCAAAACAACTGGGAATGACTGGTCACTATGACACACACTGACCACCAGGGGGCAGACGCTCAATGCAGGAGCTGCCCCCTGGTGGTCAGTGCGCTCCCACAGGGGGAGCTATGCTCAGCCACAAGCCAGGCTGACGGCTGCCAGCACAGCAGTGGTGGCAGGAGCCTCTCCCGCCTCCTCAGCAGCGCTAAGGATGTCCGACTGCAGCTTAGGACTGCTCCCCGCTGACAAGTGGACATCCCCCGAGGGCTGCCGGGCTGCCAGAGGGATGTCTGACTGGCAGCTTAGGCCCGATCCCCCCCGGGGATCGGGCCTAAGCCGGCAGGTGGACATCCCCCGAGGGGTCCCAGACTGCAAGAGGGCACAGGACAGGCTGAGGGACCCCCCTGAGTGCACAAATTTTTGTGCACTGGGCCTCTAGTTAACATTTATAAAAAACAGTCTTCCAGAGATTCAAGATGGCGGTGAAATAGGCAGATGCATCCCAGGTCTTGTTCCGGAGCAAATGGAGTAAGCAGCTGAAACTAATAACACCCACCCCGAATTGGTGAAATTACTCAGCTGGTGAGACAGTTTACAGCCGGGCAGGGCAGAGTTCCCCTGGAAAGGTAAAAAAACAAAACAGGTATCTGGGCAGCGAAGTTTGCCAGACCTCTGAGCCCAGAGGGTCAGAGGGAGACCGAGTGGCACACAGCCGCATCTCTTGGGACAGGCACAGCCCGACTGGGGAAAGTAGATCCGAGGGACTGTTAGCGCCGGGGGATTTGAGATCTGGGTTCTGTAGTTACGGAGGACTGAGCCTAAAAGAGGCAGCCTGAAGAGCTGACCAGACCATGCAGTGACGATAAGAGAGGAGCTTACAGAGACTCAGCCTTCCCCGTTTCCGTGGCCAGCATTTGTTTGTTTGTTTTCACTGAACCCTGTTCATAGGACATTTCGGATACCAACACTCACCTGTGCTGAAGAGAGGGAGAAGGTGGGGACGAGTGGAATCTGGGGAGAGGCTGAGGAGAGAAGGGGGGCCAGGAGAGGTGGCAGCATTGAGTGCTGAGTCACCCCTGAGCCCAGGACTAGGGCAGCCATTTTCTCCAGAGGTTAGGATTCCTACCTCCAGCCCCCAGGCAAGGAGCACAGCCACACCCAGATTCCACCCTGAACAAGATGAAGGATTAAAATAATCTGATTAGTCCCTGGGAGTTAACAGGGTCTGGCCTATAGAGGGACTTTCAGTCCCAGCAACAACACAGAGCGGGATAATGATTAAAGAACCAGCTCTGGGCAGTGGACTTCCCCAAACCAATTTTAAGTGCAATAGAGAAAATAAACCCTAACTACTGGATAGAGAGGCTGTATAGCCTCGGAGGCCAATCCAGAAGCACTGCCACCCAGAGGCTGAGCCACAAACTGACTCTTAGGTAAACACAAATTAAGGCAATCTGGGAAACAAATACGGCCTGCTTTAAAATCAGGACTGTGGTTTACAACACGGAGGAACAGTGTATCGCAGGGAAATTCAACACTCTCCTGAATACCTGGCAGGACTAAGGCGTGCCAGACTGAAGAGTAGAAGAACAGAAGGACCTTCACTACTGCAAATTTTTATTTTTTCACCTTTTAACTAAGAAACCAATTTTTTCTTTTTTCATCACCTGATTTTACCCTTTTAATTACATTTTTATTTCTAACCAGTATTATTACTGCTACCATTTTACCATTTTTTAAAGTGCCATTTTCTTTTCTCTTTATTTTATTTTGGGATTAGTGTTCTACATTCTATTTTCATCGTTCCTTTAGCATCATTTTTCTCTACCTCAATTTTATCTCTATACTAAAACCCTCTTCCTCACTTTTCCCCTTTTGTTGTCCTGTTTCTCTTACCCTAGTCCTGCCTTAGATTTTCCCTATTCCTTCTTTTAACCCCATCAAAATTTCACCCTACTTATATATCCTATTTCCAATCCCCTGCTCTAAATCCTTATACACCTCTCCCTTATCTTTCTTCACTATCCCAAATTTTTCTTCTTTTCTCTCTCTATTGTTTTGGTGTTGTTTGCTTGATTGTTGAGTATATTGGGTTTTTTTTTTAGGATTGTTTGTGAGGTTGTTTTGCTTTTTCTTTTTTTTTTCGGTTGGTCCTTTTTTTCCTGCCCCCCCCCCCTCACCCCCCGGTTATTTTTGTGCTTCTGTTTTCGCTTGCCTTGCTTGATATTATTGGTTGTTTGTAGTTTGCATTCATCTCCAGGGATCTGTTGCTGGAATTTGTTGGGATTAGTGGCGGTGCTATTGGAGTTTTCTCCTCATATAAATAGTCTCTTCCCCTCTTCTACTTCATTCTCTCTTACTTTTTTTCCCCTCCTTTTTCCCAATTTCATTTTGGCACTCCTTTTTTTTTCCTTTCTTTCTTTATATTTTTTCTTTTTTCTCTTTTACCTTTTTCTCTTCTTTCTTTCTTATCCCCTAATTCTCTTAGCTAGGGTGGTCACCTTTATTTGGGGTTATTAATATCATGAATACATTTGTGTTCAGTGCCTGGTACGTGGTGCCTTATTGTGTTGTATTTTGTGCCTTTAAATTAACGCAGCAGATCCAAACAACAGCACCCTCCTGATCACCACACCCTCTGTCTGAGGAACAGCAGCTATATGTGAAGCCTCCCCCCACCAGCCAGAAGAGCCACCACAGCTGTGAACAGCACCCACCAGAGGAGCTGATGCCAACTGAGGAGCAGCTGCTACCACAACTGCCCGAGGAGCAACCACAGCCCGAGGAGCCACTGCCACGCAGGGAGCAGCCACTGAACGACTCAACATCTAGATATGTCAGTGAGATCAAACCTGGATAGACAAAGAAAACCCCAAAGGAAAGAAAAGGAGGACTCACCAGAAAAGCAGCTAAGTGATACAGAGGTATGCAACATGATAGAAAAAGAATTCAAATTAAGGGTCCTAGAGTGCATAAACAATCAACAACTTATGCAAGAAGCAAGAAGAAAGAAATGAAAAAATCAATAACTTATGTAAGAACCAAGAAGAAATGAAGAGCGATATAGCTGAAATAAAAAACACCATTGAAAGTTTCAACAGTAGACTAGGAGAAGCGGAGGACCGAATTAGTGAATTAGAAGACGAGGAAGCAAAACACACCCAAACTGAACTGTAATTGAAGAAAAAAATTAAAAGACAGGAGGAGAGCCTAAGGGAGCTTTGGGACAACATGAAACGAAACAACATATGAATGATAGGGGTGCCAGAACAACAGAAAAAAGAACAAGGATTAGAAAACCTATTCGAAGAAATAATATCAGAAAACTTCCCTGAGGTGGGGAAGAATAAAGTCACACAAGCACAGAGAGTCCCAAACAAGGTGAACCCGAAAAGACCCACGCCAAGACACATCATAATTACCATGGCAAATGTTCAGGACAAAGAGAGAATCTTACAGGCTGCAAGAGAGAGACGGGAAGTTACATACAAGGGATCTCCCATTAGATTATCAAATGATTTCTCAACAGAAACACATCAGGCCAGAAAAGAATGGGCGGAAATTTACAAAGTGATGCAAAGCAAAGGACTGAATCCAAGAATACTCTATCTAGCCAGGCTATCATTCAAAATTGAAGGGGAAATAAGAAGCTTCACAGACAAAAAAAGGCTAAGGGAGTTTATCACCACCAAGCCAGCAATGCAAGAAATGCTAAAGGGACTGGTGTAAAAAGAAGAAATAAAAAGCTCAGAAAGAAAACAGCAACACAAAAAAAGAAATGGCTACAAACTAGTACCTTTCAATAATAACTTTAAACGTAAACGGACTAAATGCTCCAACCAAGAGATATCGAGTGGCTGAATGGGTAAAAAAAACATGACCCATACATTTGCTGTCTACAAGAGACCCACCTCAGAAGAAGGGACTCACACAGACTGAAAGTGAAGGGATGGAAAAATATCTTTCAGGCAAATGGAAATGAAAAGAAAGCTGGGGTAGCAATACTTATATCGGACAAAATAGACCTCAAAGTGAAGGCCATAACAAGAGATAAGGAAGGCCACTTCATAATACTAAAGGGATCAATACAACAAGAAGATATAACCCTGATAAACATATATGCACTCAATGCAGGAGCACCCAAATACATAAAAACACTCCTGGAAGATATCAAAGGAGAGATCAACAACAATACAATAATAGGGGACTTTAATACACCACTGACATCACTGGATAAATCTTCTAGACAAACAATCAGCAAAGAAACAGCAATCCTAAATGACTCACTAGATCAGATAGACTTAATTGACATCTTCAGAACATTTCACCCCAAAGCCACGGAATATACATTCTACTCAAGTGCTCATAGGACATATTCAAAAATAGACCACATATTGGGTCACAAACAAAGTCTCCCCAAATTCAAGAGGATTGAAATCATACCAAGCATCTTCTCAGACCACAAGGGCATAATATTAGAAATAAACTACAATAAAAACCCCAAATACTCAAACACTTGAAAGCTGAATAGCATGTTATTAAATATTGATTGGGTTACCAAATGAGATCAAAGAAGAAATTAAAAACATCCTGGAAACTAATGACAATGAAAACACAACAATCCAAAACCTATGGGATACAATGAAAGCAGTCTTGAGAGGGAAGTTTATAGCTCTACAGGCCTGTCTCAAAAAAACAAGAAAAAATGGTAGTAAATCATCTAACTCTACATCTCAAAGAATTAGAAAGAGAGCAACAAGAAAACCCCAGAGTGAGCACAGGGAAGGAGATAATAAAGATTAGAGCAGAAATAAATGATATAGAGATGAAAAAAATAATACAGAAAATCAATGAAACCAAGAGCTGGTTCTTTGAAAGGATAAACAAGATTGATGAACCTCTAGCCAAGCTCACCAAGAACCAAAGAGAGAGGATCCAAATAAACAAAATCAGAAATGATAGAGGCGAAATAAAAACAGACCCCACAGAAATACAAATGATTGTTAAAAAATACTATGGATAACTCTACTCCAACAAACTAGACAACCTGGAGGAAATGGACAAATTCATAGAAAAATACAACATTCCAAAACTCAATCAGGAAGAATCTAAAAATCTCAACAGACCAGTAACTATGGAAGAAATTGAAGCAGTCATCAAAAAGCTTCCAGCAAACAAAAGCCCAGGACCTGATGGCTTCACAGGGGAGTTTTACCAAACATTCAAGGAAGAACTAAAACCTATCCTCCTCAGACTACTACAAAAATTCAAGAGGAAGGAACACTTCCAAGCTCATTCTATGAAGCCAGCATCACCCTAATACCAAAACCAGGTAAAGACAATACAATGAAAGAGAATTACAGGCCAATATCCCTCATGAACATAGATGCCAAAATCCTCAACAAAATCTTAGCAAATCAGATCCAGCAGTACATCAGAAAGATCATACACCATGACCAAGTAGGATTTATCCCAGGGATGCAAGGATGGTACAATATCCGCAAATCAATAAACGTGATACATCACATAAACAAATTGAAAGAAAAAAACCATAGTCATACCAATTGATGCAGAAAAAGCGTTTGACAAAATCCAACACCCGTTTTTGATAAAAACTCTCAGCAAGGTGGGAATAGAAGGATCATACCTCAACATAATAAAAGCCATATATGATAAGCCCACAGCCAACATCATACTCAATGGACAAAAACTAACACCATTTCCCCTAAGAACAGGAACAAGACAGGGATGCCCACTCTCACCACTCCTGTTCAACATAGTACTGGAAGTATTAGCCATTGCAATTAGACAAGAAGAAATAAAAGGCATCCAAATTGGAAAAGAAGTAAAACTGTCCTTATTTGCAGACAACATGATATTATACATACAAAACCCTAAAGACTCCATCAAAAAACTACTAGACTTAATACATGAATTTGGCAATGTAGCAGGATACAAAATTAACCCCAAGAAATCTAAGGCATTTCTATACACCAATAGTGAACTTTCAGAAAGAGAGACTAAAAAAACAATCCCATTTACCATCGCACCAAAAAAATTAAGCTACCTAGGAATGAACTTAACTAAAGAGGTAAAAGACCTCTACTCAGAAAACTACAGGGCGTTGAAAAAAGAGAGAGAGGAAGACATAAACAGATGGAAGAACATACCGTGTTCGTGGATTGGTAGAATCAACATCATTAAAATGTCCATACTACCCAAAGCAATCAATAAATTCAAAGCACTTCCCGTTAAAATACCAATGGCATATTTCACAGATCTAGAACAAACTCTCCAAAAATTCAACTGGAATAAAATAAGACCCCGAAGAGCTGCAGCGATCCTGAGAAAGAACAAAGTAGGTGGGATCTCAATACCAGATATCAAGCTGTATTACAAAGCCACTGTTCTCAAAACTGCCTGGTACTGGCACAAGAACAGACATATAGATCAATGGAATAGAATAGAGAGCCCAGAAATTGGCCCGAACCAATATGCTCAATTAATATTTGACAAAGGAGGCAAGAACATACAATGGAGTCAAGATAGTCTCTTCAATAAATGGTGTTGGGAAAATTGGACAGATACATGCAAGAAAATGAAACTAGACCACCAACTTACACCATACACAAAAATAAACTCAAAATGGATAAAGGACTTAAATGTACGACAGGAAACCATAAAAATTCTAGAAGAATCCAAAGGCAACAAAATCTCAGACATATGCCGAAGCAATTTCTTCACTAATACAGCTCCTAGGGCACTTGAAACTAAAGAGAAAATGAACAAATGGGACTACATCAAAATAAAAAGCTTCTGCACAGTAAAAGAAACCATCAACAAAACAACGAGAAAACCCACTGTGTGGGAAAACATATTTGCCAATGTCATATCTGATAAGGGCCTAATCTCCAAAATTTATAGGGAACTCATACAACTTAACAAAAGGAAGATAAACAATCCAATCAAAAAATGGGCAAAGGATCTAAACAGACACCTTTCAAAAGAGGACATTCAGAAAGCCAAGAGACATATGAAAACATGCTCAAAGTCACTAATCATCCGAGAGATGCCAATCAAAACAACAATGAGGTACCATCTCACACCTGTCAGACTGGCTTTCATCAACAAATCAACAAACGACAAGTGCTGGAGAGGATGTGGAGAAAAAGGAACATTCGTGCACTGCTGGTGGGAATGCAGACTGGTGCAGCCACTATGGAAGACAGTATGGAGTTTCCTCAAAAAACTGAAAATGGAACTCCCATTTGACCCTGTGATCCCACTTCTAGGAATATATCCCAAGAAACCAGAAACAGCAATCAGAAAGCATATATGCACCCCTATGTTCATAGCAGCACAATTCACCATAGCTAAGATCTGGAAACAGCCTAAGTGCCCATCAGTAGATGAATGGATTAGAAAACTGTGGTACATCTACACGATGGAATACTATGCTGCTGTAAAAAAGAAGGAACTCTTACCATTTGCAACGGCATGGATTAAACTGGAGAGCATTATGCTAAGTGAAATAAGCCAGTCAATGAAGGAAAAATACCACATGATCTCACTCATTCATGGATAATAAAGACCATTATAAACTTATGAACAAAAATAGATACAGAGGCAGAACTGCCTCAAACAGATTGTCAAACTGCAGCGGGAAGGCTGGGGAGAGTAGGGGGGCTAAAGAGGGGGGGTGGTGGTAAGAGATCAACCGAAGGACTTATATGCATGCATATAAGCATAACCAATGGACATAAGACACTGGGGGGTAGGGGAGGCCAGGGGATTGTCAAGGGTGGGGGGAAAAAGGAGACATATGTAATACCCTTTGTAATACTTTAAGCAATAAAACAATTAAAAAAAATAAAACAGAAAGAAAAAAAGAAAACAATGTTGCTTTAAAAAAAAGTAAAATTTTCAATCCTAGCCATAGTTTTGGCTATATTTAAAGACCTTAAGAAAAATTCATGTTAACTGTAATTATTTCATAGAGAACAAAAAATATATTATTTTTAAATTCACAGTAGCGACTCAAAGACAAATGTCATTTTCTTGATGATTCAGACTAATTTTAAAAATTGACTGAAATATGAAAATATTCCCTAGTATTGCTTTTGGCAATAGTATTCACTTGAAGGACACAAACTTCTTGATGCCTTCTTCTGGGTGCCCCCTTTATAAGTTGTAAGCACCTAGCAGATTACTGTTAATAAAAAATTTCTAGAACTGTGCTGTTCAGTAGAATAATCACTAACCACATCTGGCTATTCAGCACCTGAAATGTAGTTGCTCCAAAATATGATGTGCTCTAAGTATAAAATACACACCAGATTGCAAAGACATGGTATGGAAAAACAGTAACATATCTCATTAATAGTTTTTTATATGTTGATTACGTGATGAAATAATAATATATTAGATATGTTCCACTAAATAAAATAATTACTAAAATTAAAAAAAAATAGTCTTTGGGGGCAAAAAACAAGTCTGGGTAAATTTAAAAGTATTCACATCATACAAAATATGTTGACAACAGCAGAATTAAATTAGAATGCAACAACAAAAAGATATCTGAAAAATCCTCAAATATTTGGAAATGAAGTAACTCACTCTAAATAATCCATAAGTTGAAAAATAAAATAAATTATAAAGTATTTTAAAATGAATAAAAATGAAAATTCCTATTAAAATTAGTGAGAGGTAGCTAAAGTAGTACTTAGAAGAAAATGAATAGCGCTAAATACTTACATTAGGAAAGCAGAAAGGTTTCCAGTCACTGACCTCAACCTCCATCATTAAGTTCATATGGTACATAAGAGCCTCAAGATTTAGCTCTAGCCTACTTCACCAACTTCAGACCAATCTTTGACTCAAACTACACATACTAAGTAATATCAAACTGCTTTTAATTATATACACACACACACAAACACTCATCATGCTGATTCTTCCAGACAAATGTTACCTTCTTTTTTCATTTAGTTGTTTCAAAAATTTAGTGCCTATTAAGTGTCAGGTAATGGGGTGATGAGGTGAACAAGACAAACATGTTTCCTGACCTCATGGAGCTGAGAGTCCACTTGAAGGAGTAGATGGTAAGCAATAAAGAAAAAAATAGTAATGACAAATAGTGGTAAGTGTTATGAAGGAAAAAGAATAGAATGGCCTATTTCAAAATAAGTGGTATTTAAGCTGAAATCTAAAGGGTGAGAAGGAACCAGCTAAAAAAAAGAATGGTCAAGGGGCATTCTAGGTAAAAAGAACAGCACATTTCTGTAGAACTCTAAACTGGAAGAGTATGTCACATTTGAGTAATTGAGAGAAGGCCAGCAAGCATAGGGACTACTAAACAAAGCATGCCGCAAGATGAAATCAAAGAGGCAGGCAGAGTCAGAACATGCTGGATCTTGTGGGCCAAGATAAGGGACTTGCACTTTATTCTAAATGCAATGGGAAATCACTACGTGTTTGAGCAGGGGAATGACATAATCTAATTTATGTCGTAAAAGATTACTCTGGGTTGCTATAAAGAGAATGCATTGCAGAGTTGAAGACTGACGAAGAAACCACTGAAATAGTCAAGGTTGGAAATGACTGGTAGTTTGAAATAAGGACATCAGTAGATATTATTAAAAATTAGAAAATTCATGAACTATTGTATAGAATCAATAAGAAATGGATCCAATGTGTGAGATTTTAAACGCCTCCCAGAATTATGCATGGAGCAATTAGGTGGATGGTGATACCATTTGGTAGGCTGTGGGGAGGAGCTGGATAGATATGGGAATCAGTACTTCAGTTTTAAATGTGTTAAATTGCGATGTTGTGAGATATCAAAGTGAAGGTGCCAAAAAGGCAGGTGGACATATGAGTTTGGAACTTAGGAAAAAGACATGGGTTGATTGCACAAGGTAATAAACACATTTTTTAAACTTATCATTTGAAATAATTTGACTTTCAAAAAGTTATAAAAAATAATATATAGAGTTCTTGTATACCCATCATCCAATATTAAGATTTTGTGTAACCAAAGTAGATTTATAGAAATAGGAAACCAACATTGATACAATGTTAGTCTATAGACCTTACTCAAACTTCACCAATGTCCTTTCTCTGGTCCAGGATGCAAAATAGGATCTCAATTGCATTTAGTTGTCACATCTCAGTCTCCTCCATCCTAAAACCGTTCAGTTTTCCTTCTCTGCCCAAGCCTTGAAATTAGCCACTGCTAAAAAGAAGTCCAAGTTCTTTTTACTGGTGCAGCTCTGGCTAATACTGTAACCATTAGCCACTTGTGGTTACTTAAATTTAATTGAAATTAGAAAAAATTAGTTTTTTAGTAGCACTACCCATATTTCAAGTTTTAATAGCCACACACATAGCTAGTGGCTACTATACTGGCAGTTAAGATACAAAACATTTTCATCACCACAGAAAGATCTACCAGACAATATTGATTGGAGAATGCTATTTAGAAACCAAAATATGGGTGCTAAGTATGCTCATTGCTACTGCGGTGACACTGTTTCTAAGCCTTCTCAGTGAACTGAGCTAGTGTATAGACCAGGGGTCCTCAAACTACGGCCCGCGGGCCACATGCGGCCCACCAAAAACATTTATCCGGCCCATCGGGTGTTTTTGCCGCGGCTGCACGTCCTGCTTAGCAGCCGACTCGTCCCGGGCCCGCAGTGCGCATGTGTGGAATGTCTGAGGGACAGTGAACTGGCCCCCTGTTTAAAAAGTTTGAGGACCTCTGGTGTAGACACACTTACATTTATTAGACAACTAGAGGCCCAGTGCACAAAATTCATACACGGGTAGGGTCCCTAGGCCTGGCCAGCGATCAGGGCTGATCTGTGGGGCAACTGGCGGGGCGATCAGGGGGCCCCTGCTGGCACCCACCTTGGCTGGCCTGGGGCCTGCGGGCAGCTCCTGCATTGAGCATCTGCCCCCTGGTCATCAGTGGACATCATAGCAACCAGTCGTTCCACCGTTCAGTCGATTTGCATATTAGGCTTTTATTATATAGGACTATACTTTGAGAAATCTATCTTCGAAGGAGAACAGAGAAATGGGAATGAGAGTAGTGGAGATAAGGTCTTGAAAGGTATGTGTTTTAGGATGGGAGACCTTAGAACATGTTTACATGATGACGAGAACAATCTAAAAGGGAGGGCAAAGTGGATGAAACAGAAGAAGGGATATCTGAAGGAGCAAAGAAAGTCTCTAAGTAGGGGAACTAGAAGAAATCCAGAACTCAGATGGAAAAATTCACCCCCAATAAGAGAAGGAACACCTCCTCTATTATTACACGTAAGGACAAAAATATGGGTGCCAATACAGGTTTGCAGATTTATATTCAGGAAGATGTGACCAATATACAGTCTGCAGTGATGGAAAATCTCATTGGTGCATTAGAGAAGCACAGTAAAACCCCAGGGCAGTTATAAGCACCCATGTAAGGTTTGTGGTCATGAATTTAAAGTACAATCAGTCTGACTGTGTGCCTTTTCTCCAGCAATATTCAGGTGCAGATTGAACGCAGAGGAAGAGTTTAATTAATATTAAGATTTTTCTAGATAAATAACAGTGATGAAGAGAAGAGCAGAGGATTTAGGGAACCTGCAAGAAAATAATTATAGTGGCAGATTTAAAAAAAGAAAGACATAAAGGGAAGTGAAATAGGAGCAGGTAAGAAGAATGTGGTCAAGACCAGTGGAAAATGGTCTTACTGATGTATAAGAAATGCTCCAGTGAGGAGCTTCTATGTCTAGGGAATAACAGCTACTGCTAAGATGTGAATCTTTCCACACATAACCCCTCAAAACCAAGAAGCACACAGAAAACAACACTTGAAACCATACCTTCAGCATTACTGAAAAACAGAATACCACAAACTTCAAAGTACCTCTCAAGTTGAGAAAGCGACAACGAATTCCATAAGGCTATTACTGGTATTCTGTTGCTGCAAGTCAGTGAGTATAGACAATGGAGGCTTAAGTGAAAAAGAGGAGAAAAAAAAAGAATACAGACAGGTCTTTGTCCACATAAAAACCAGTTTGCGAACATTTACAGCAGCTTTCTTTATAATAGCCTCAAACTGAAAACAATGAACTGGTGAGTGAATAAACAAATTCCATATAATGGAATACTACTCATAAACATTAAAAAAAATAAACTGGGCCCTGGCTGGTGTGGCTCAGTGGTGAGAGCATAGGCCCACACACCAAAGGGTTGCAGGTTTGATTTGGATCAAGGGCATGTACCTGGGTTGTGGGTTCATTTCCAGGCATCATCAGGACACATAGGGAAGGCAACCAATTGATATGTCTCTCACATTAACATCTCTCTCTCTCTCTCTTTCCTCTTTCCCACCCTTCCACTCTTTCTAAAAATTAATGGGAAAAAATATCCTCGAGTAAGGATTAACAAAAAGAACCACCCCTCCAACACAAAAACAAACGAAAAGAAAAAAAACCAACCGTCCTCGCCAGTGTTGCTCAGTGATTAGAGCGTCAGCCCTTGCACCGAAGTGTGGCAGGTTCGATTCCAGATCAAGGGCAGGTACCAGGGTTGCAGGTTCCATCCCGGCCCTCCTGTTGGGGGGCATGTATGGGAGGCAACCAATCGATGTCTCTTTCTGACATCCATCTTTTTCTCTCTCTCTCCACACTCCCCTGCCGTCCCCTTCCCTCCCTTCTTTCCAATCTCTCTAAAAAGCAATGAAAAAATATCCTTAGGAGAGGATTAACAAAAACAAAACAAAACAAAACAACTCGTTTCCAGTTCCATTGACAAGATGGAGTAGATGCATGCCCCCCTATTCCTCCTAATAATATAACTAAACACCATGGACATTATATATAAAACATAAGAAAAATCTTAAAGGTGAAGAGAAGACAAACCAAGTAAAAATCTTGGGACCCAAGGAAAGATACAGCAATGAGTTCCGTGGGCTTTCTTTAAACAGCAGTCACCCCTGATCCATGGAGGATACATTCCAGGACCCCCAGAGGATGCCTGAAGCCACGGATAGCACTGAACCCTATATACACTGTTTTTCATTACACATACATACTATGATCAGTTTAACTTATAAATTAGGCATAGTAAGAGATTAACAACAATAACTAATAAAATAAAATAATTATAACCAAATACTCTAATAAGTTATATAAATGTAGTCTCTCTCTTGTTAAAATAGCATGAATTTCTTTTTCCGTCTTTATAATTTCACAGAAGATTCATTCTTATTGTGGATCTTAGCAACCTCAGCATACAATTTTTTTCTTTCTTATTAAGTTGAGAACTTTCACCTTTTCACCTAAAGGAAGTGCTTTACAGCTTCTCTCTGGCATATCCGGATTCCCAGCAGCCAGCATCACTACTCTTGTGCTTTGGGGGTCATTAAGTAAAACAAGGGTTACTTGAACATAAGCACTGCGATAATGTGACAGTCGATCTGATAACTGAGACAGCTACAAAGTGACTAACGGTGGGCAGTACAGTGTGGCTACATTGGACAAAGGTATGATTCATATCCTGTGCTAGATGGGCAGGGCGGTGTGAAATTTCTCCATGCTACTCAGATCTGTGTGCAATTTAAAATTATAACTTGTTTATTTCTGAAATTTCCTTTTTAATATTTTTGGACTGTGATTGGTTGTGGGTAAGTGAAACCACAGAAAGTGAAACCACTGATAAGGGGCACTACTGTACTTTATATATCCCAGACTGAGTTGAAATCATTTTTAGACAATAACCACCTATTCTAATCACACCATGAAGAACAACGTGGCTCCACCCTTACCCCATCAACAGAGGCCAAAGGACGAGGGGAGAATCTACTAGTAGACTTCCACCTCTGACAAGCCCCTTCCCCAGCAGTGTCAGTAGAGACCACATGGGGAACCTGGCTTTCCATCTCCACCTAGTAGCAATAAGCACTCCTCCCCTCCATGCCAGGATGGTGTCAGAGAAGGATGAGTGGGAAGCAAGGGTAACTAATTCCTCCCAACGCTGGTGTCAGTAGAGGTCACAGAGCAGTAATGAGGACTCCTCCCCACCCCAGTGAGAGTGGTCACAGGAGAGGACTAAGGGAAGCCTCAACTACGATCATTCCAATCTGCAATAATAAGGAACATTTCTCAAGGGAATCAACAGATGTTAAGTCAGAAACCTGGACTTCTACCTCTACCTGACAGTAATGAATAGGTACTCTTCTTCCTCCACCAGAAGAATGTCAGAGGAATTTGGCTAAAATAGAAGATTTAAATGAGATCCAGAGTCTCAGAACATAATACCCAAAATGTCCAGGATAGAACCGAAAACCACTCATCATACCAAAAAAAACGGGCAATCTTCAACTTTAATGAGAAAAGACAGTCAGCAGATGTCAACACTGAGATAACATAGACGTTGAAATTATCTGGCAAGAATGTGAAAGCAGCCATCATAAAAATGATTCATTGAGAAATTCTGAACATGTTTAAAATAAATGCAAAAAGTAAAAGTTTCGGCAAAAAAAGAGAAATTCTCACCAAATAAATAAAAGATATAGATAAGAAAATGGAAATTTTAGAACTTCAAAATATAATAATTAAAAATTAAAAACTCAATAAATGGGCTCAACATCAGAATGAAGAAGACAGAGGAAGGAATAAGTGAGCCTAAAGACAGAACAATAGAAATGACCCAAAATGAAAAACAGAGGGAAAAGAGAGTTGGGGTGGGGGAGAAGAGCAGAGCCTCTGGAAGCTGTGGGACTATAACAGAAGATCTAACATTCATGCCACTGACGTCTCAAAAAGGAGAGGAGAAAGATGGCAGGACTGATAAAGTATTATAGGAAATAATGGCTGGAAATTCCCCAAATTTGGCAAAAAGATATATTTTTTAAATTCAAGAGGTTGAGTGAACACCAAACAGGATAAATTGGAAGAAAAAAAAAAAACTATGTCAAGATACACAGCAGTCAGACTAAAATACACAGAAAACTAAAAAACAAAGAAAAAAATCTTCAGAGTAGCCAGAGAGAAACAGCACATTACCTGCAAAGGAAAAACAATATGAATGACAGATTTCTCATCAAAAACCAGGAAGCCAGAAGAAAGTGGTATATTTTTCTTTCTTATCTTGTCTTTTTTTTTTTTTTTAAAGAACTGTCAACAAAAAATTCTATATGCAGTGAAAATATCCTTCAGGAATGAAGAAAAAAATTAAGATATCTTTAGATGAAGAAAAATTAAGAGACTGGATCACCAATAGATAGACCTACCCTAAAAGAAAAAGAGGAAATTCTCTAAACATAAAGATAGTGACAAAAGGAGGAATTTTGAAACAACAGGAAGGAAAAAGAATACAGAAAGAGCAAAAATATGGTTAAAAAGAATTTTCTAACTTTTAAAAATTTTGTTAACTTTAAATGGTTGAAGCAAAAATTATAACAGTTTGATGTGGTTCTCAAAGTACCTAGAGGAAACATTTATAACAATTATATTACAAATGGTGGGTGTTAAAGGGATTTTTTAAAAAAGGTACAATGTAATACCTAAAGCAACCACTAAAAAAACTATACAAAGAAATACACCATAGATTGAAAAACACTATAGATAAATCAAAATGAAATTCTAAAAAATGTCCAAGTAACCCACAGGAAAAAGAAAACAAAGAGGGAACAGAAAACAAAACAAAAATAAAATGACAGCTTTAAGCCTAATCTATCAATAATTCCATTAAAAGCAAATGGTAAACTCATAAATAAAAGACAGAGATTAGGAGAGTAGATATAAAAAGTGACCCAGTTATATTCTATCCACAAGAAACTCTGGTAATCAAAGGTTAGGGATGGTGATGGGGAAAGGAATAGATTTGACTATAAAGGAATCATATGAGGGAGATCTTTATGGTGATAGAATAGTTCTATATCTCAACTGTGGTGGTGGTTACACAGATCTATATATGTGATGAAATGATACAGAATACACCACACAGTGTACAATGCCCATTTCCTGGTTTCTATATTGTATTATAATTATGTAAGATGTAACCACTGAAGGAAATTGAGTGCAGAGTACCCAGAACAGAGCCCTGGCCAGATGGCTCAGTTGGTTGGAGTATCGTCCTGTACACCAATTGTTGCAGGTTTAATCTCCAGTCAGGGCTCATGCGAGAGGCAGCTGATCAATGTTTCTCTCATATCAATATTTCTCTCTCTCTCTCTCCTCCCCCCCCCCTTCCCCTCCCTTTCTCTCTAAAACTTAATCCTTATCCTTGGGTAAGGATTAAAAAACAACACTACAGCGGTAGAAATCAGCGTATAGAGAACAGGGACTGAAAACATTTCTGAATAATGCTTTTTGGTATAGTTCTGACTTGAAATCATGCTAATATTCTACATATTCAAAAAACAAAAGTAAACCAACAAAGATGGGGGGAAACAACATTAAACTGAATGCAAAAAAACAAAACAAACCAACTACCTGTGTTTTAAATGTATAACATAATCAAACTGAGCACAGGAGTATGCTTCACTATATGCTGTCAGTCTAGGTCAGTGATTGCAAACCTATGACACGCGTGTCAGAGGTGACACGAGAACTCATTTTTTTGGTTGATTTTTCTTTGTTAAATGGCATTTAGATATATAAAATAAATATCAAAAACATAAGTCTTTGTTTTACTATGGTTGCAAATATCAAAAAATTTCTATATGTGACACGGCACCAGAGTTAAGTTAGGGTTTTTCAAAATGCTGGCACGACGAGCTCAAAAGATTTGCCATCACTGGTCTTGGTAGAACGACCTGCAAACCAATCTTCAACTGTTTATAGTAGATAAATCTAAATTGAAAAGTAACTGGTCTGTGTATGCTTCAAAAATCTTAATACCATGATAAAGAAAAGCTAAAACCATTATAGATTAAGGAGATTAAGGAGACATAACAACTAAATGCAATACATGCTCTTGGACTAAATTATTTCATGGAGAGAAATAAAATATCCTAAAGGACAGTACTGGGACAGTTAATGAAAGTGAAATATAATAACTGTAGATTAAGGTATTAAGTATAATAACTACAGATTATACTTTTACTTGAACAATGTTAAATTTCCTGAGTTTGATGATTAGTTATTTTAAGAGAATATCTTTATTCTTAGGAAATAAACACTAAAATACTTAAAGGTCATAAAATATATAACCTTCTTTTGAAAGAGTTCAGAAAAATTAAGTAAAAAATATATAGTAATTAATGTACTTGTAAAAATACATTAATATCCTATATAATGAAAGCCTAATATGCAAATTGTCCCCTCAACTGGGAGTTTGACCGAGAGTTCAACCACTCACTATGACATGCGCTGACCACCAGGGTGCGACGCGGAACATGGTGGGCATGGTGACGCAGCGCTGGCAGTGGGTGGCAATGGAGGCGCTGCCAGCCTTGATGGGCCCCGATGAGAGGGGCACTGGGGTGGGATGGTGGAGCAGGTGAGCGGGCAGCACCAAGTCAAGGTGGGTGCAAGTGGGGGCCCAATTGCCCAGCAGAAGGCTACCAGCTGTGGCGGCAGAGGGCAGGGGCCTGGTGACTCAAGTAGAGGGGGGTACGCGGGGGGCCTAGAGGTCAGCTGGTACCTGCCCTTCCACACCAGATGCTCACATTTCGATCACCGGCCAGACCTAGGGACCACACTCATGCAAGAATTTTGTGCACCGGGCCTCTAGTTAAAAATATATATTTATATGGAGAGAGGATACCTCAAAGGAGTTGGGGTATTGACAATTAACAGAATAAATTATAGTCTGGAGCAGCAATAGGAGAGTAACATTTACCCTACTTCCTGGCTCCAAGGTATACGGGTATGGTAAAAAAAAAAACCCAAAAAAACAACCTCTGATTGAGAAAGCAGTAGAGGAAACAGTATCTCAGGGGAGAGTCAGATACCAGTTAAGACAAAGATAGAGAAAACATTCAGAGGAAGTCAGGGATGTTGGGTAGTTTGTTAATAACATAAAGGAAGAATCTGAGTGGGAGGGAAAAGGTTGGGGGTTGGGCTGGAACAGGTTTCCAGAACTATTAGAAAGTTAGAGTCTGGGTGATTAAAAAAATGACTTGAAGGCAAAAGAGGAGGAAAGGATTCAAAGTAGGTGAAAATTAATACTGGTAATCTCAAGAAAGGCATTTAGTTTTAGTACCAAGGTCCCTATGCTCTGCTCTGTGGTATCAGAGTTCCTAGGGGCCCTCCACTAGGAAGCCTTTCCATTTCCCTCCTGCCAGCTAGTTAGACACACTTACCTGTGATACTCTATTACCCTATTGCCTAAATCTATCATTAAACTCACATGCAGTAATAAATATTGATTAAATTAATTAATGGCTTGTCAGAACCTGAGTAGACTACATATAAGAAAATAAATTGGAAATCAACTTAATAAGGAAATGGCATAGTTTCATTTCTGAAAAAAAATTTCTAAAGTATTTAAAATAGTGAGTTGGCTTAAGATTCAAAAAATACAAAATGGACAATTATTTCTAGTTGATTTTAAGTAAAAGAAATATGCTTACTGTACAACAAGCTGCTGGCACACAGTTCCATTCTCTGTTATCAGCTCATTCAGCTTTAATTCAAGGTGAACTTTACCCTATAATGACAAAAAAATGTTATAAATTGAGTAATCTGTTTTGTTGACAAAATATTAAAGGTACATATTTTGTCAAATGAAACTCATTATATTTAGTTATGCACTAAATATTAGTGATCCCTAACACATAGCTTTGCCCAAATTAAGTACCTATTAAATGACTAATACCCAGCAATGTAGATCAAAATCTGAAAGACAAGAAATAGTCAAATGCTTATATCAAACATTTGAATGCTTAGGTATTCAAATCTAAGAACCTTATGCCCAGTTCAACAAATATTTATGTATCTCAAATATCATGGATTACAAAGACAGGTAACCCTTATGTTTTAGGGAATTTTGAAATAAAAGCTAATTATAAAACGTAGAATGCTTTTCCCAGAAAAGACAAACCATCAATAAGGGCAGAGGAAGTATCATTTAAAGACAGAGAAATAATACAATTCTAAAAGAATAAAACTAAGTTAAAACTAGTAATGTAATTTTGTCAATATTTAAATAATAGATTTATGGGATATCTACTATAGTTTAAGAGGCACTGTGGGAGTGGGTAGGTGTGCATAGATGTATATAACACATAGTTACTACTTATAACAGTGGTTCTTAACCTGTGGGTCGCGACCCCTTTGGGGGTCGAATGACCCTTTCACAGGGGTCGCCTAAGACCATCAGAAGACACATATATAATTACATATTGTTTTTGTGATTAATCACTATGCTTTAATAATGTTAAATTTGTAACAATGAAATTGGGGGTCACCACAACATGAGGAACTGCATTAAAGGATCGAGGCATTAGGAAGGTCGAGAACCACTGACATATAAGAAGCTCACAGTCTAGTTGGGGAAACAATAAACAAAAGATAGCACTAGATGGCCAAGAGCACTGATGGAGAAATGGGATACTAAAAACAATGGAGCACTTTTATAAATAGCCATTAATAAATGGATTTTAAAATATTCAGAAGTATAAATTTAAAGCAAACTATCAACTTTTAAAGAAGCTAAGGCTTAGGAACAATATGATCTAGAACTTAATATTTCTATTCTGCCACTGGCGATGAGCAATTCTAAACTGGTTTATGAGCAATTCTGCACTGGTTAAGAATCTGGTGCTGGATTATCTCCACCCAGCTGACAAGGCAGATTCCCATGGTGCCATGTGGAGATTTCAGGGGTGTGATGTCCACGGGCTGATGACATAAGTAATTTCATTAGAGGTAATAAAGTTCATTATCTACTCACTGTTCCTTTTTGAAACAAACCCTTTCAGATATTCTTTCACAGAAATCTAACCTGAATCAGCTTCACTATTTTATGAGGATTTGTTAGACAAGAGTGAATCTGAGATTCACTAAATACTAGTACAAAGCTCAGGGTTAGTGATGAGCAATAAATATTGATTGGTCTCAACACAAAAACTGCATGAGAAAGCCAAGCTCTAAAGAAAGGCACCAGTGGTAGTAAAATTAGCAGTTAGATGGATTTAGAATTAAATTAAGCAAATCTTCCTCTAAAAATCTAGGCACAGATATTTATAAAGTCATATCCTATATAATAAAGAGCCAATATGCTAATTAGACCAAATGGCAGAATGACTAATGACTATCCCAACTTCCAGATGAAGCCGGGGTTTCAAGGGCTGAGTTCCTTGCACGAATTTCATTTATCAGGCCTCTAGTATAATTTATAAAACACATCTTTTGTTGTCCTGTATTTAATATTCACAACTCTTGCTATTCAAGCATGACCTTGAAGAGGTCCTTGATCTGTAGTAATCTGTAATATTACTCAAGTAGAATTTTAAATCATGTCTGCTGTCCTGTCAGCATGTGTGTGTCACTTAGTGAGCCTAGCCAACTATACCAACATTTGCATCTCAAAGCAGTTTTACTATTTTAACATGTGTGCATTTTATGGTAGAAACTGTATGCTGACAAGGCACTCCCTACTGTCTCCAAGGAATGTCTAGAATCTCTATTTCTAAGAAAATAAAAAAAAACCTTTAAAGTGGAGGGGAGAAAAAGTATAATAATTTCATTCATAACTAAAAATCATTGCACTGTATCAAGTCGAGCCTAGAAATAAGATATTTAAAGGGATTTTCCCAGGAATCATTAACATTGAGTCAGAGCCTACTTAACATGTTCATTACTCCCACTGGCTGTTAAACATAACATTCCTTTGGTATTAGCCAAGATTAACATAATTGTGTATTAACCTGGTCAAGAAAAGAGTTGGTATAGAATAGGAGACACAAGACACACTATTAGTGTGGAACACTAAAATTAAAAAGCATTATGAATTAAATTTAAAAAATTATGACTTCTAAACTGTAAAATACTACCTCAATGTATACTTTAATATGGAAATATGTACATGATACTTAGTAAAAGAAATAAGTTACAAAATAGGGTATATAATATAATGTTAATTTGTATTTTATTTTTATAAAATACACTTGTGCATATATCACTATAAAATTACTACAACTCCATCTACTAAAACATTGAAAGAAGTTAACTTTTGTTGGTAGGATTTCAGATTTTTTCTTTTTGCTCATTTAGACTTTAAAGTTTCTACTACCAATGTGTATTGCTTTTGTTTAGTAAAGAAAGATGAAAAAAAATGTTTTAAAAAATATGTGAAGCTACTTTTCAGTGTCAGAAACCTAAATCTTTGAACATTTTAGAAAATTTGGTATTCTTTAATACAGTCACACAAAAACCTTTCCTCATTTTGTATATCTGGATTGTAGCAAAACAAGTTGTTTTTTTAGAGGGCAGTTATGAGTTCAGCAAAGTATTTTCTAGTTTCTCTTGAAGCCAGGGATAGTGGCAAACGATAGCCATATGATACAGTTCTGGCCAACGAGATGTAAAACAGAAGCTGCTACCCTGGCCAGTGCTGCTAAGTGGTCAAAGCATCAGCCTGCACACTGAAGGCTGAGGGTTCAATTCCCAGTCAAGGTCACGTACCTGGGTTGCAGGTTTGATCCCTGGCCCCGGTCAGAGCATGTGTGGGAGTCAACCAATCTATGTGTCAGTCTCACATCAATGTCTCTCGCTCCATCTCTCTCTCTCCCTCTCTTCTACTCTCTCTAAAAATCAATAGACAAAAAATATCCTCTGGTGAGAATTAACCAACCCCTCCACCCCAAACACACACAAAAATCAGAAGCTGCTGATGAGGTATCTGAGGAAGCTTGTTGAATGGGTCTTCCTAACTTCCCAGTGGCCAGAGATGCCAAGCTTAATCAAAGCGTTCCACAGCCTCATGGTGCTGGGCAGATAAAAATTGGAAATAGTGCTCTGGCTGGTTTAGCCCAGTGGATAGAGTGTCAGCCTGCGGACTAAAGGGTCCAGGGTCCAATTCCAGTCGGGGGCATATGCCTGGGTTGCGGGCTCAGTTCCCAGTATGGGGCATGCAGGAGGCAGCTGACTGATGGTTCTTTCTCATCAATGATGTTTCTCCCTCTCCCTTCCTCTCTGAAGTCCATAAAAATTATTTAAAAAAAAAAAATTGGAGATAGTAAACACCTAGGCTTTCTGTTAGAATCTCTGAGGGACTATGCCTGAGGAGTAAGAATGAACACAGACCAGTCCTTACAGACTGGAACCTAGCATAGAATCAGCCAAATCCCTAACTGGATTAAAATAAACTACCTCTAATCTACCCACATGCCAAAAGCAAAAGTAAATCTCTGGAGGAAGAAAAAAAAATCCAGAGCTTCAAATTATTTCTCAAATATTTCATATTTCAATGTCTAGCATTCCATCAAAAATTACTGAGCATGCCAGAATACAAGACAAACACCAAAAACAAAAACAAAAAACTGACAAAAGGAAGCAGATTTACAGAAGATGCAGATGTTGGAGTAACTGACAGAGGTTAAAATAGCTGTTTAATTCATAACAATCCAATGTCAACCCAAGAAATGCAATTTTAAAAAATGACAGGAAAAAAATGTTTAAGATAGGAAAAAAATCTAGCAAATAAGTGGAAACTATTAAATGCATCAAATGAAAAATTTAGAATTAAGCAATAAAATAATCAAAATGAAAATGTATTTAACAGCAAATCATCCACAGCTATAAAAAAAAAGATTAATAAAATAGGGCTAGATTAGTCAGTAGAAAATATTCACAAATGAAGCAGAGATGAGAGAGAGAGAGAGAGAGAGAGAGAGAGAGAGAGCAAATAGTCTATTATTCATGTAATTGTAGTCCCAGAAGAGAGGAGACAGAATAGGAAAGGGAAAAAAACCAAAAAGATGAAGAGATAATTGCCTAGAATTTTCTAAAACTGAAGAATGACATTAAGATAAAGATTCAAGTGCCCCCAGGAACACCCAAGTAGGATAAATATAAAGAAAACAAGTAGACAGAGCACAGTAAAAACTGATGAAACCATAAGATAAAGAGAAAATCTTAAAAGCAACTAGGAAAACAGAGCCATTGCCTACAAAGAGGAAACTAGAAGACTGATAAGGAATTATGTTTGATCAGAAACATGCAATGTGATTTGGTCCACGACTACTTTTTTATCCAATATTTAAGGGAGGTTCAATAACACAATAACATACCTTTTATATATGTCAGAAAACACTGGAATGATCAGATATCTGGCACTATATTCTCTATTTTTAATGAAAAAGAAACCAAATTCTTGGAAGGTATTATTCTTTATGTATTCCATAGCATTGAGTATGTTAGGTTGATATATGCAACTGTATCACTTTAATCTGTATTAGAATATTTAGGAACTTACATTATTCTGGTACTGTCTGAAAGTTTAATATTTTATATGCTAACTTCATTTCAATTAGTTTTACAAAAATTTCACACAGAAAAATGTTATGTTAATTTTATATTATGTTATTCTTGGTACACTATAGAAGATATGTGAATTTCTGCATACAGTTTGGGAAACTCAGATGAATATAGATATTTGAGCAAAATATAATGCATGCTCTTAAAATCTCGAGTCTAAACACTGTTTTAGTTTTTATCACAAAATATCAAATTTTAAAAATATTCTACATAAAAGAACTCAGTATATTTCAACTGGTAAGCTTTTTAACATATGAGGGGAAAATATCTCAATTTCTAGACTTCTGACAGATGTTTTCATATACAGTAATTAAATCTGTAAACCATTTCCACACAACTACCTGTCAGATGCAAAATAAAGGTTTTATTTACTATGTCTTATTTATGTATGGATAGTTTTCTTTTTCTCCTTAAAGAAGTATTTATTATGATTTAGAAGGTTCATTCCTTTGTTATTTCATGTTTACAAATTTAAATTTCTTAATTTTTAAAGTAATTAATCCTTACCGAAGAATATGCCTATTATTATTATTATTATTATTATTATTTTGTTTTGTTAATCCTGACCTGAGGATATATTTTTCATTGATTTTTCATAAAGAGTGGAAGGAAGGGATGGACAATGGAGAGAGAAACATCGATGTGAGAGACACATCAGCTGGTTGCCTCCCCCACACACCCTGACCAGGGGCAGGGAGCGAACCCACAACCCAGGTATGTGCCCTAGACTGGGAATCAAACCTGAGTCCCTTTGTTGCCCAGGCCAATGCTCTAACCCAGGGGTGGGCAAACTTTTTGACTCAAGGGCCACAATGGGTTCTTAAACTAGACCGGAGGGCCGGAACAAAAGCATGGATGGAGTGTTTGTGTGAACTAATATAAATTCAAAGTAACCATCATTACATAAAAGGGTACGGTCTTTTTTTTTTTTTTTTTTTTTTAGTTTTATTCATTTCAAACGGGCCAGATCCGGCCCATGGGCCGTAGTTTGCCCACGGCTGCTCTAACCACTGAAACACACTGGTCAGGGCAATATGCTTTTATTGATTTTAGAGAGGAAGACAGGGGGAGAGAGAGAAACATTGGTTGGCTACCTCCTGCATGCTCCCAGACTGAGGATCAAACCCACAACCTAGGGATGTGCTCTGGCTGGGAATGGAACCCAGAACACTTTAGTGCATGGGACAACACTCCAGTCAACTGAGCCATCTGGCCAGGGCTAAATTTTTTTAAATCAACCTACAAATTCCAATACGTCTTAACGGGCATGTAAAAAACCCCGATTTATTTTATTAGTTATAATCAATGCATTTCTTTTTTTAAATGCTTAAAGAGGGAGGACAGAATACAAAAGAAAAACTACAAAAACAATAACTTATGGCATGACCCAGAAATTCAAGATCAGCTTGTTGGTAAAGACTTATTAACTAAGCAATTACATCAAAAGGATGTGATTGACAGTATATCTGGATTTACTGCTTGTACAAGTTGTGTGAGACAAACACCCTTAATTAATGAGAGTACCAACTTCCACATATGAGAGATTTGGTTTAATCAGTCTTATATAAAGGCGTGCTCTTTATCATAGTACCTAAGAAATAAATAAAGAAATATTTAGTTTGTTATGAGTTCTAGGACCAAATAGCTAACAGCATGGCTGCAGATAACAGAGCCAAAAGAGGATTTAGAGGAAGAGGCACCAACTCAATCCAATTTAATTTCACGTATGCAGCAAAGAATATCTATATATATGAAAGTCTAAGCAACCGGCTGCCTGTTCAACTGGTAGCTATGATGCGCACTGATCACCAGGGCGCAGACGCTCAACACAGGAGCAGCCAAACTGCAGTGACTTGGCAGCTGCGGTTCTCGGGTGATGCACCCGGAACCAGAGAGGAGGGAGCCTGACTCTGGGGTGTGTCACTTGAGAACTGCCCTCTCGCAACCCGGAACCCCTCGGGGGATGCTGGAGAGCCCATTTCGGCCCGATCCCCGCAGGCCAGGGCAAGAAACCCCACCGGTGTACTGGGCCTCTAGTGGACAAATAATTCCAAGTGAAGTAGGAGGATGACCAGAAACTAAAGAAGAGAATGCTTCAAAAAGGAGAGAGTAGTGAACGATATCAAAAAGCTGCTGAAAAGCCATGTAAGAGAAGGACCAAGTGCATTAGACTTAGTGACACAATGTCATGGGCAACACTAGTGAGAGCTGTTGTGCTCTCTCTCTGACCCGCTGTGGAGTATGAAGGCAGATTAGAGTGATTTTAGAGTTAAAATAATTAACATGATTAAAAGCAATAATAAAGCATCTGGGAAACAAGTCCAGGTAAGAGGTTAGAGTTTATAGCAATTTTTCAACTGTTTTGGTATAAAACCCATCTTACTACTACTGGGATCTTTTTATTTCAGGGCTAAATTACTTTTATCTTGCTACTGAAACTGAAGGGAATCCTGGGGAATCCTAAGTTCTCATTTCACAGATGAAGATCCTCTGGCAACTACTTGTAGGTTAGCAACTATTTTGGGTACAAATGACTATTAGTGGTAGAACTAGGAAATCAAACATCTTAACCTCTGAGGTAGAGATACCAATCACTTCCTCTACCCAAATCCCTTTCTTGGGGAACATGCCTACCCAAAGCTCCCAAAACAGATTTCTCTGTAGTGACTACCTACAGTCATATCAAATCAGACTGCAGTGGACATCTGACTTAAGTTTGGCCAGATTCTCTCTCTGAATTGTGCCAGAGAAATGAGTCAGATCTTAGAGACTGAGGGGGCTTTATGATCATGTAGACTCAAAGACTGTTGTGGCCTTTATTTTTAAAGCTGTTAACAAGAAATTAAGAGTGTATTTATGAAGAAAAGCCTAAGGAGAGACATGCAGTCTCATCAGACATACAAAAAGAATACAACCTTGGCCAGGTAACTCAGTTGGTTAAAGTGTCATTCGATATGTCAAGGCTTCGGGCTCAATCCGCAGTCAGGGCACATATAAGATTCAACCAATGAATATATAAATAAGTGGAACAACAAATCAATGTTTCTCTCGCTCCCTTCCTCTCTCTCTAAAGTCAATCAATAAATAAAAATTTTGAAAGAATAAAACAGAATCTCATCACATAGTTTTTCCTTTCCCTTTCATTTTGCAAAGTGAGTAGTTAATGAGAGAGAAAAAAATTAACTCACTTTACAAAATGAATATGAAAAGAAAATAAATACTATTTAAACAGTGAGCACTTACACTCAATGAGCACAGTGAGCATAAGAGTAGGGAGCAATGAATCAGTGAGTATCAGTTCCCATGTGCCTCCTGCAATATCTACTGCTCATTGAGTGGAAGTTTACAGATACAATATATATTTTACCTATACCATGGTCTCAAATGCAAGCCAGTTGTTTTATGTAGAGGTCAACCAAAACAAACCGATTATCCAATATTTTAGTATAATTTATGAGAAATTGAAGTACTTAAAAAAATGACTATTTGAACAGTATCTAGTCTATTATTGTAAGAACCTGACCTCTACTTAAAATACAGCTCCTCTGTAAATGCCTAACAACTTTCTAGCTCTTACTGGCCAAACTGAAGTTCCTGTAATTATACTTCAAAAAGTTCCCTAGGAACTTTCTAATGTCCCTTCCTTTTTCTTTGATCTTTTTGAGTAGGCTTGTGTTCCTAATACTCAGATGTTCCCTAAGGTATCCTCCTACTGTTTACAGAACAGTAAAAGGCAGTAAAGCACTGTGGTTAGAGTTTTAGAATCACCCAAGATCTCTATTGTAATCATGGCTCCATCACTTAATAGTGCTGTGACTTTGGAGACATCATTCAGCCTTTAAGAATCCATTTCTTTATTTGTAAAATGGAGGTAATGCTACCTATACCTCATAATCCTGTTCTGAAGATTAAATGAGATAATGTATATTAAGTACTTGGTTGGTATAGACTGACATAATTACCAATAGTAATTATTAGATGGAATTCCTCCTGAATTCAATCTGTCTTATAGCTTTTTCCTATGGCTCTATCAAAATAGCTCTCGTTTCCATACTTTTATAAAACTTTGTAAAACTTACGCAAATTAACAAATTCACTAACAAGTAGGGTCTGTATGAATCACAGACTGCTTTTCTATGTTTTCTAGACTCACAAAGTTAATTAACTATTCCTAGATCAGTTTTGGGGCCAAATAACAATATTCCCAATGGTGCCATATTAACTTGAAAAATGTTATACATTCTTCCCACCCCCTAAAGTATTCTTCTTTCCAAATTTATTTTAAATAGTGAGCTTTTACTAAGTAAGTTTAATTTAAGAATAAAGAGCTGCCCTAACTGGTTTGGCTCAGTGGATAGAGCGTCAGCCTGCAGACTCAAGGGTCCCAGGTTCGATTCCAGTCAAGGGCATGTACCTTAGTTGCGGGCACATCCCCAGTAGGGAGTGTGCAGGAAGCAGCTGATCGATGTTTCTCTCTCATCGATGTTTCTAACTCTCTATTCCTCTCCCTTCCTCTCTGTAAATAAAATCAATAAAATATATTTTAAAAAAATAAAGAGCTATAAAGATTATAACTCACGTTCATGAAAATAACTCATAGCAAATGCTGACATTTCTACTTTTTGAGAGCTAGGGCTCTTAAATCCTTTAGCAAATTTACAATGGTCATAAGAATGGATTTTTAAAAACTGCATCTTAAAATAACTCAAAGTTCATTTTAGATCAAATTCTCAAAGCCTATTATCTTGCTTTTTGTTAAAACTATTTTTAAAAACTGGTACTTTAAAACTTTCATATCTGCCTTTTCATAGAGGTGTATATAGGGAAATGGCCACTGGATCAACTGGTGGTAAACAGATATTTTATATTTGGATAGTATGTAACAGCTTTCAAAATATTCTTAAAGGTATTTCACTTAATTCTTACATCAGATGAGTCAACATGTTAACTTTTATTTCCATTTTATAAAAATAAAATTCAAGGTCAGTAAAGTAACCACATATGACAATTAGGACCTAAATTTTCTGACTTCTACTTTAAAATCCTTTGCACTTCACTACATTGCCTCTCACTTGATCATTTACCATACTGTATAACTGGGACCTGAACAACAGTTATTGTCAAGAGGAAAGAAAAGAACATTAAAATGGGGTACAGTGGATAAAACAGGAAAAGTTTTAATTATATTTTGTGCTTAAGAAGGGATTTTAGTATACCAATACTTAATTTTTTAAGAATTTAACCAAAGAGAATGCTTGAGAGGTTATGAGGAAACACTTTATTTGCAAATATCTGTGGATGTGTGCGCAGCACTTTTTTCTTGTCTTAAACTTCTGTTTGAGTCACAGTAGCAAATTATAGCTTCTTCTAGAGAGGAAGAATTCTGCTTGCAATTATGCCTTCGGGAAATGGTTTCACAATCCTTACCATATTTTATAAATAAATAAGGTTATTAAAAAAGGATTCCTTTTAGCTAGAAATAACAATTTCTAAGAGAAATTCAGATTTTTCAAAACCAAATAGAAAGTTAAGATACATGGCTAACCCTGGCCAGAATGGTTCAGTTGGTTGGAGCGCTATCCCATACACTGAAAGGTTGAGGGTTCGATCCCTGGTTGGGGTGTGTACAGGAGACAACTGATCGATGTTTCGCTCTCACATTGATGTTTCTCTCTCTTGCTCCCTCTCCCTTTCTCTCTCTCTAAAATCAATAGAAACATATCCTTATGTGAGGATTTAAAAAAAAAAAGAAAAGATACATGGCTAAATATCCATCTTTACTCACATATAGAATCTGTAAGACCTCTTATTTTGGCAAGAGGAAAGAAGAGCTTTAAAAAGAGTAATGGACCCCTTTCAAATTAAAAAAATAAAAGGTGAACAATAGGAAGGATGGGTGTGAAAATAAAGGTACTGTCTGGTGAGCTCAAGCATGGTTTGAATTAACAGCATTTTCCTAAGCCTAGTTAACTAGAGAATAAAGTAAAGCATCCAGGTCAGAACAGATGAAATCACAGACATCTAGGGATTCTCCTCAAAGTCAGAGTCAATAAAACATGTTCTTCCTTTAAAACTTTTCCCCATCTGAAAAAGCTTTAATAATTTGTCACTGTAACTGAAACAAAAGAACTAAGGAAGGGGGAAAATGTCCCCCTAATATAACCTTCCCAAACTCATATATGCACACACAGATGTATTATTCCTGAATTCATGTGGCAAGGAATTTTCTTCTAACTATATATTACCCAAAGGTCTATAATATTTGGTGCCAGAATTTAAAATAAGGTATAAGCTCTATGTATATGAACTAGTATAATTTGTTTTTCATTCATTTTCTTTGTGTGATAATCTCTTACACCACTTACGTCTTAATATTTACCTGAACCTCTGAATTGGAGTCAATAGGCTGCAGTGAAAACCAAGTTTCTTTACCACTGTGGTTACACAAGTCTTCTTTTTTGATGGCTACTTTTCCTATAGGAAATAAGTAAAACAATGAGGAGACATTTTGTGCAATTCTTAGCACTGTTATATTTAATATTTTGTAAAAATTTTTAAAAAATAATTCATACCTATTAATATTAAAAATACATTTTTATAAAGTATTTTTCTATATTTTAAAGATTGAAAAATGCTAATTTTTCCTTGCCCCTTGGCAAGCCCTTCTCTGGGTCATTTTGAATTAGGGGATTAGACAAAAACTCAGTTGTATTTACATGCAATTGCATTTTTTAGTACTTATTACACTCATGTTTTCACCCAAAGTACAATCAGTGCAAAAAGCAATGTATGATAGTACAAACTGATCCTTCTAATTCTTTAATGCTATGAATAAACCATGTTTGATATTTACATTTAATAAGAGTTTATAAGCCCAAACTAAGAGAAAAAGAAAAACATCATTCATCACTGACAATATTGAAAATTAAGGGAGATTAAAGCAAAGATATTAAAAATTTGCTTTTATCAAAATATTGCAAACACTGCTTATGCAGCTTAAATGCATATAAAAAAAAATCAAGGCAGCTCCTTAAAGAGTTTCTACCTCTCAGAGAAAGATACAGTACAATGAATAAAGTATCATGAAGAGGAAGAAACAAATGTTCTTAGTATAATGAAGTATTTGCCATGTTGGTGCAAAGCATTTCCTTCCTCAATTCAAGTTTTAAGAAGTAGACATAGTTTTGCATATGACTGACAACTTATTCGAAGATTCTACACAAAACTTCAACAAAGTATATGCACAAAAGTAAAAAAGAGTTCACTTTCTTTTCTTTAAATAAGAATTTTCATTTTAAGTGCCCTAATTATACTTTAAAGGGTATCTTTCACTTATGACCTATCTTGGTCTTTTAGTTCAACATTTGAAAACTTTTAGAAAAATAGTATGTCAGTTTTTGTGTTTCAAGTGAAAAGGAAAAGCATGACAACAAAACAAACAGAAAAACTATCTTTAAAATTTTATTCTGAAATTAGATCGTGGTGATGGTTGCACAACTCTGTTAATATACTAAAAACAATTGAGTTATGGTATGTGAATTACACCACAATAAAGATGTTATTAAAAATTTAACCGTATTAAAAATTTTGATAAGCTTAGCTTCATATCATGACTGGAACTCAAACCACAAAGACTACCTATATATGTAGGTATAATTTTAAGAAAATAATTAAAATACACAGCCACATATATTTTCATGAGAGTGGCAACTGTATTATTAGATAACCCAAAAGAGAGCTATTGAAAATTCAGTAGCTATATTTATTAACACTTGTAAAATTTAAAAATTAATAAATCAGCCCTCACAACAAGCATAAATCTTTCCAACTTTCTTTTAAATATGTTGGATTAATTTTCAATTTTCAATATTGTCAGTGATGAATGATGTTTTTCATCAAATATGTTGGATGAAATCTTCGTGTAAATATATAACTCATTCAAATCTTGTAGGAAATGACACTAGGAAAAGAATATATTTCAGCCTTTTGGGGGACTGTATTTAAGATATAAATTAATGGGGGAAAAAAGAAATTCTTCCAGTACTAAATATACAGATTACAAGCCAAGTACAGAATTCAAGCACTAACTGGAACACCTAAATTTTCTTCATGCTGCTGAGTTTAGGTTAAGAGCCAAATCATATAAATCTCTTGAAATGTTTTACCTATAGATTGTATCAAATTCCTGGTAAATTAATATAATACCAAGAATGGCTTAGGATACAGAATTATGACAAAGTATTCAATATTGTTTCATCACATATGACAAAGATGATCACAATTCTATCAAGTGGATCACTTACCACTGATTTCACACCAGATATAAACATTAAGGCAATGTATAACAGCTTAATACATATATATGTAAATATACGCATACATACAGAAATAGATCTTATATGTCCTAAGCTGAAGTTCATATATTTTGACGACCACTCACCTCTGTCTTTAAGAATCTTAGTAACTATGAACATTTTGTGTACTCTTCCCAGAAAAATGCACAGATATTACCTGGCATAGAATTTTTTTTAAAAATATATTTTATTGATTTTTTACAGAGAGGACGGGAGAGAGATAGAGAGTTAGAAACATCGATGAGAGAGAAACATCGATCAGCTGCCTCCTGCACATCTCCCACTGGGAATATGCCCGCAACCAAGGTACATGCCCTTGACCGGAATCGAACCCGGGACCCTTCAGTCCGCAGGCCGACGCTCTATCCACTGAGCCAAACCGGTTTCGGCATGGCATAGAATTTTAAGAGGGTTTACCCACCATTCAGAAACTCGCTGGTCCAGTCCTGGTTAAGATCCCTATTCTTGCCCTGTCCAGTGTAGATCAGTTGGTTGAGTGTGGTCCTGTGCTCTGAAAGGTCATGGGTTCGATTCCAGGTCAAGGCACATACCCAGGTGTGGGATCAATCCCCAGTCAGGGTATGTGCAGCAGGCAACTGATTGATGTTTCTCTCTCACATGGACATTTCTCACTCTCCCTTCCTCTCTCTAAAATAAATAAAAATATTTTTTTAAATCCCTATTCTACAATTTCCAGGATTTTTAATTTCATAATTTATGAATATGTATGTAGGTGTACCATGTGTAATATATACAAATATCACTAAAGCAAGCCCCAAAATTTAAAATAGGGATTTTAAAAACGTTTATTTCGAAATTTACTGGTTTGATTCATTTACATATTCAACAAATAATCAGTGGCACTGTGATTTAAAGGTGATTTGATTTCCAGACTCTCCTAACCAAAGTCTACTTAGCCAATAATGCATATAAAAACTATAGTAGGAATCTACCTGTTCTATTTATGACTCACAACTCCATCACTGGAAATAAATCTTCACTTACAGGTGCCTTCCCAAAAGAGAATCCTCTTAGTTCACAAGATTAAAAAAAAAAATCCCCGAAGCAAGTGTCCTCTTCCTCCTATTTCATATCTTGTGTGTCCACGGTATTCACTGTCATGAAAGAGTTGAATGGGTCTTGTGTTCTGAGACAGAAACCCTTCTCTGACTAGCCGAATAAATAAGCCATTCAAAAATTGCGAAAAACCTGCAATTTTATTGCCAGCTCTTATTCTATATATCAAATTCCTTTCTAAAGAGATGTCAGTTTCTGAAATGCAAAGGTTTAGTTGCACAACATTAGCCAGCCTGAAGAAGCAGTGACAAGTACATGATCACAAGTACATGACAGAGGGAAATAAAGGAAATATTTGAAGTCATTAGGTATTAGGATACCTGCAACATATTCAGCACTTTCTTAGGCAATATAACATGAAAAAGTCATTAGTTCTAGGGAATCAAGAGAGGAAAGGGAAGGGAAGAGGAAGAGAAAGAAGGAGGAAAGGAGAGAGGGAGGAAAGGAGAGAGGGAGGAAGAAAAGAGGGAGGGTAAAGGGCAAGGGAATGTGGAAGGGGGAGAGATATGGGAAGGAGAAGTTGAAATACAAAAAAGGCCCCAAAAACCCTCATCTTTCTTACTTGTTTGGAGCTACCCTTAGTTAAACTGGTTAGATGGCAAGTAGTGATTGTAAAAGGCAGGCAGCCTGATACAGTTGAAAGAGCACTGAGAAAGACAAGCCAGCATTTACTGAACATTCACCAGACAGTAGGTATTCTTTCATATTTTCTGGTTATTCTTCATAACAATCTTGTGTGTAGAGGGTATAATCATCATCTTACAGATGAGGAAATCTTAATGATATTTAAAAACCTGCCTTAGATTCTAACAAGTCCTAAGCCAGAATTCAAAACCAAAGTACCCCTGTCCATGTTCCTTCCAACACAGACATTCATTTAGTAGCATAGTGTCAATTCTGTTACTTGTTAGCTATGTGATCTTGGGTTATTTATTTAAATGTTACCTCTCATTTACCTCCTCTGTATTAGAAACAACTTTTAGCTCTAATGATGTTAAAAACCTGTTCTGTGCCTCTAATGGTCCCAAAGATTGTTTTAGTTTACTGTTCACTGTTTTCAACAAAGTTAACTCATTACTTCACTGGCCATGAAATCACCAACCTCAAAAATAATAATAATGTTCACACAGGAGCAACTACCCAACAAATTATTTATAGGTAATATTGCATTTCCTCACTGTCCTGACAAACTCATAGAGAGAAGGAGCTTAGATCACATAACCCCACACATACACCCCCACACTAGGTACTGTATTAGTTCCTTAAAATAAGACAAGAGGAAACACAAAAGGAAATGAAGGAACTGTGGGCAAAGAAACCATCTTTTTTTGGTCTCTAAGTAAAACCAAAGAAAACCAAAAAAGGATTCTTAGCTATCCAGCACCACTTCTCTGCAGCACATTCTTGCTGTTTGTAAACACTATGTTATATTTGGGCCCCATTTTTAGACAAAGCATATTCTTAGAAATTTCATCCTGATACAGATCACCAACTGGCAAAATCTCGACAGTCCCAGTCTTATTTGGACACCAGGAGAAATGGCTGAAATAGTAGATAAAAGTTATGACACGTGTGACTGCCTATACAAGATGAAATAGGACCAGAAGACTGAATAAATTCTGGCAGACAGTCAATAGCAGCAATTCAGTCAATGGCAATATAACGATGCCTCAGTTTATAGGGTTTAGGTGGGTACACTTTGGTCTCCATGGTAGACTTGTATGTTAATGGTCTCCTTGGTGTATGCCTTGTAGAGTCCTCTCCAGTACAAACCCTGGGTTTGACATGTCACTTGCTTTTGCCAAAGGAACACCAGCAAATGTGATAGAAACAGAGGCTTAATAAGCAGCTGTGCATTTGGGCTTATTACCCTCTTGGAACCTACATGATGTGGAGAGGAAGGCCCAGATAATAGCCAGTACTAGCCATGCGACATATGAGTCAGATGGTTCAGCCCAGTCAATCTGCACATTAGTGACCCCAGGTGAGACCAGCAGAAGAACCACCCACTTCGGCTCCACCCTAACTGACAAACTACAAGATCATAAGCAAATATATGGTTGCTGTATCAAGCCACTAAGTATTGGAGTGGTTTATTACTTAGCTATAGATAACTGATACAGTACCTATGCAAACAGACACCAAAGTGCAATCCCAGGCAAATTTTAAACAGTAGGTTTGACTTAAGAGCCAAATGCCAGCAGAAATTACAATTTAAAGAGCTGGAAAAGAACTATCTTAATCTCAGCCTTATTTTATGAACTAGGCCTAAGATAAAGTGGCTTAAGGTCATACAGCTAATTAGTTGATAGTCAGGAATGGAATTCACATCTCCAATATCCTAGTAAAATTCTCTTATCAAATATCATCCCAAATCCAGGGGAAAGAAAAAAAGTCGCCAGAGCCTACTAAGATAACTGCAGTTTACTTGTTTAAGCCTAGAATCCTCTGAAAACAAAAGTAACTAAAAAATTCACATTAGGAGGTAAAATATGTTTTAATTTAAATGTTATTAGGATATTCATTGGAACTGGAAATACATTCTTGCTTTCTTTCCTTTTAAATTTATCTATTTTGTTTGTCAGTTTATTTTGTTTACTAGATTCCACATATAAGTGAGATCATGTAATACTTGTCTTTCTCTGGCTGGCTTATTTCACTTAGCATATTACTCGTCAGATCCAACCATGCTGTTGCAAATGGTAAGAGTTCCTTCTTTTTTATAGCTGCGTAATATTCTTGCACAAAGTTTTTCTTTTGTCTTTTTCTCAGTTTTTAAGAGAAGACACTATACCTTAAGACAATATATCATACTTTTAAAGCCTCAATTTTACAATTTCCTTTCTTTGTGTAAAATGGTTCCTAAGACTCAAGTTTTTAATTAATCCCTAATCAATCTTTTATACTAACTGTTCCTGGCATATAAAATGCCTAATATAAAAATTTATGCCCCATATTTATAACAGTTATTACTTCTGGGAAAGGTATTAGAAGGGGGGGGGGATCAGTGGTCAGAATTAATTAGGATCATCTCGAGTACTATAATTAAAATTTTTTAATTGTGTTTTTTTATTGTTTAATATTTTTATTGATTTCAGAGAGGAAGGGAGAGGGAGAGAGATATACAAAGAAACATCAATGATGAGAGAATCATTGATTGGCTGCCTCCTGCACGCCCCCTACTGGGGATCGAGCCGGCAAACCCAGGCATGTGCCCTTGACCAGAATTGAACCTGGGACACTTCAGTCCGCAGACCAGCGCTCTATCCACTGAGCCAAACTGGTTAAGGCTAAAATTTTTTACAAAAAAGAAAAATATCCATGTTACTTATACAATTAAAAACAAACAAGCTCTTAATAATGTGATCAGTACACATTCTCAGATCTCTAATTCAAATTTCATTTCCAGAAAATGGTATCACACTGTTTAATCTATAATTAGACAACTCAGAGTTATAAAATAATTGAAGGAACTCAATTTCAAGTAACTCGAAATAAAAATAAATCACCCAATTTTATGAGCTAATGACAAAAGAAAATATGTCGAACTCTAAAAATGTAAATATTTATAAATGAAAATAGCAAGACCATTTTCCAACTTTAAAAGTGTACATATGGCCCTGGCCAGGTGGCTCATTTGGTTGGAGCACTGTCCCTACACACTAAAGGAACTGAGGGTTCAATTCCAGGTCAGGGCACATACCCAGGTTGCAGGTACAATCCTATATCAGGGCGCACACAGGAGGTAACTGATCAATGTTTCTCTCTCTTCCTCTCTCTCTAAAAATTAATAAACATATCCTCGGGTGAGGGTTTAAAATGGTATACATATGTACTGTGTTTACTTTAATAATAATTCCTATGTGTAAAAGGAAAAAAATTCCCATTAAATATATAAATGTTATCTATTATTAAGAATAAACTTACTTGAAAAAAGCTCTCATTCCAAGTTCATGGTTTTCTGATACCAACCCACAAAGAATTGATTTTTACTCAAAATAAAATTAATTTTTACTTTGAAACATGCAAAAAGACACAAAGGCAACTTTTGAAAATCATAAACTTCAACTAAAGGCCTTTTCAAGAAACACTATATGATAACTATGTTAAGTGTAAACAGACAATGAAAATTACACATTATTTTCTTAAGACATCGTCTCTAATAATCACCAACAGCCTCATCCTAGTCTACCTCTCTCTAGCTGCTGACATTAAATCTCCTTGCTTCCACTGATAGTAGTCTCTCTTATCTCTTTCTACCTTCCTAATACCTTATCAATCTTTTTAAAAAATATATATTTCATTGATTTTTTTATAGAGAGGAAAGGAGAAGGATAGAGTTAGAAACATCGATGAGAGAGAAACATTGATCAGCTGCCTCCTGCACACCCCCTATTGGGGATGTGCCCACAACCAAGGTACATGCCCTTGACCGGAATCGAATCTAGGACCCTTCATTCCGCAAGCCGACACACTATCCACTAAGCCAAACCGGTTAGGGCCACCTTATCAATCTTTACTAAAGCCTCATTTTCCCTGAAACACACTCCTTATCTTCTCCTGAGGAAATTTCATTCATTCCAGCAGAGGCTTCAAGTATCACTTAATACTAATGACTCTCAAATCCGCATCTCCAGCTCTTTTCTCTAAGCTTCAGATCTGCATTCCAGTCAACCAAAGATGTTCCACCAAGATGTTCCCCAGGTAATACAAATTTAACTTGCCTTAAACCAAAAGCATCCTCTCCCCTTCCCATTCTCCACTCAAAACTGAATGCTCCTGACCTGGCCAGTGTGGTCAGTGGTTAGAGCAGCAGCCTACGCATCGAAGAATCACAGGTTCAATTCCCTGTCAAGGGTACATACCTGTGTTGCAGGTTCAGTCCCTGATCTTTGTTGGGGTGCGTGAGGGAGGCAACCAAATCGATGTGTCTCACATTGATGCTTCTCTTTCTCCTCCCTTTTTTTCTTTTTCTCCCCCTCTCTCCCTCCCTTCCACTCTCTAAAAAAATCAATGGAAAAAATATCCTCGAGTGAGGATAAACGAACAAACAAACAAAAACTGAATGCTCCTACTGGGTTCCTTATACCAGTTAACTGTAGCCATACTAACAAGACATTTTCAGCTCTTTCTCTTCTCACATCCTCTTTGCCCCCTTAGTCCCTAAATCCTATTTGAAACTACTCCAGTGAAGTACATTTCCACTGCCATCACCCTATTCATCTAATTTGGTAACAGCCTTCTGGTTGGTCTCTCTGCCTCTAATCTCTCTAATCTAAACTATAAACTATATAGTATATGTGTATATATAGCTATATATAATTACATATAATACTTTAAATATGTAATCAATAGACTGAGTTTATAGTTTGAAAGTTACTGTTGTAGGAAGTTGTAGAACTACAAAAGTATATATGTACTAGAGGCCTGATGCACGAAATTCGTGCCAGGGTAGGCCTTCCTTCCCCCAGCTGCTGGCACCAGCTTCCCTCTGGCACCCAGGACCTGGGCTTCCCTAGCAGCCCCGGCTTCGTCCGGAAGGTCGTCCAGAAGGATGTCCATTCTAATTAGCATATTACCCTTTTATTATTACAGATATATAGCTATACATAATTTTTAAAAGGTTCCTTATTCTTAAGAGGCTCAACGTTACTGTCTATAGAATAAGGTTCAAATTCCTTAGCACAGCTTTTAGGGTCTATCACAACTTTACCCCAATTATTATTCCCAACTTCATCGTCTACCATCCTCCTCTTAGTACTCCAGCAGATACACCACAAATATGATTCAACTTTTCTCCTCTGCTTCTGTCAATCCCTATTTCCTTGAAACATCTTCCTACCTAAGTAGTCTGTTAATCTTCCACCAAACAAAATGAACTGTTCTCCCCTCTCTGCCCCCAAATACTTTGTTCATACCTCTACCACTGAACCTATCATAATATATTAGTATTAGAGTACAAGTCTGCCTCTGATAGCCTGAGTCCTATTCATCTTAACATTCCCATCCACTGTATGCCACATATAAGTGTGTATAAATGTTTATTTAATTGAATTGAGGATGAAGCCTCAGGGGTGATCTATAATTAAGGGTTTGCTAGAGAGAGGAGAATATGCATGGAGGAAAATGAAGTCAGAAGAAAGACAACTAGGAAAAAACAATGTCATTAAACTGATTTTTTCCTTGGCAATCTAAAGAGTGAAATGTGACGGATGCAGATGAGGATTAAAAAACCGCTTTTTGTGACAGAAAAAGTATTGCTATGAATATAGCTGACAAGAGTTAACATATTTAACAAATAAAGATACATAAGAATAACTAAAAAATATAACTCCAGCAAATACAAAATGGGTAAAAAAATGAGCAACTAACTCATAAAAGAAAAATGAAAGACATAAAAAATTCCCCAAATTCACTAATAATCAGAAAAACACAAGTTAAAAAATTAAATATTAATTCTTCACCTATCAAATTGAAAAATGTTTTCAATAACAATATCCAGAAGGATGAGGATATGAAATGGTTATGCCCATGCATGTCTGGGGGTAATGTAAATTAGTACAATATTTCTGGGACCAATGTAAAAACATATAGAGGAAATCCTAAAAATATTCACACCCTTTGCCTCAGTATTTTCACTTCTAAGAATTTATACTAAAAAAATGGACATGCAAAAATATATGCACAAGGATGTTCACAGCAGCACCATTTAGAGCACCAAAAAACTGGAATCATAGATGTTTAACAACAAAGAAGCAGTTAAAATAATACATTCCTATGCAAAAGATATTATGTAACAAATATTTTTAAAACATATTTACTAACACAGGAAGAAGATCATAGCTTGCTATTAAATGAAAAAGGAAAAAACTGAACATAGAATGGAATACAAAATGGGAAGAAATATACAAATTCTTAACTATGTATAGTTACTCCTGTGCAGAGTCATTATTAGTCACTAAGATTATGTAATAGTTTTAAAATTAAGAAAAACTATGTTGTTTTTAAGGTTACTTGATTTTCCCTAAATGATTTTTGCAAACTTAAAGGAAGAATATAGACCATTTGTTAAAAAGAGTTCAACAGCAAAGCAGAAACAAATGGTGGTTAAGAGAACTAAGTCAAATAAGCTTAATCATTTCAACTGTAGGAGACTTGGACATATTTCAAATCAGAAAGGAGAGATGCTGATGATGAAATTCAGGATACTAAAGGGAAGAGAATAATACATGTAAATTATAGACCTCTACCTGTTATTAAAATACAAAGATACTGGTACAAAGATCATGAATGTGACACATATGTAGTCCACTGAGGCTCAGACAATTATTTAAGAAGTAGAGTTATTGGTCACCAATATAAACAGACAGAAAACATATTATCATATTAGAGTGAATTAATTAGTTCTATTAGAAAAACTTCAAAAACAGAAGTTCTTTGGGGTATCAAACACTGTGATCTTTGTATAAAACATTCTTGAACCATTTAACATAATACGTACTGAACATTTACTAAATGTAAGACACTCTGTGAGCGATAGCCTCTGCTCCATAAATATCATATTCAACTAGATATTAAACAACAAACTGATAAACAAGCGTAATGAGTACTTTGGAGAGGGACCCATCAGGTATAAGGAAACATAGGACACCAAGACCAGGAAGGATCAAATTAAAAATCAGATGAACAAATGAACATGAAGACTAACTAGAGAAACGGATTAGAAATGCTGAGCATATATTATTGTTGTTTACAACACTCTAATATTAGAGAAAGAATGAACATAAAAACCACTGTTGTGATTAAAGATAATTATGAGTAGTAATTATCTTTACTTACCTATACGAAGGTCTCTTTGTAAAACATTCTTATCATAAACATAGAAAGACAAATACTGGAAAGTTCTTGGAATCTCAAAGTAAAATTCTTCACTGAAAAATGGGCTAAAGAGAAAAAGGGGAAAGTTCATTATTATAAATTTAACAGTATCCTCAAATAATATTTTCAATAAAATTAAATTACACACTAAAAAACTGTAAGAAAAGCTTCAAAAGCTCCAAAATAATTCTCTATGCTAAATTTCAACCAAATACTGTACAAACCAAGTTGAACTCTGAAAGGACCTCAATTGCGAGGTTGAGCTCTGAACACACAGCTTTTCAGGAGTCATGTGAACAGAAGGAATTGTCTAGGGTCATGCTCACCTAAAGTGGACACAAATGAGAACGGAGGACAGTGACATCATCATCTCAGAAATATGTAAAGCTATATTAATTACAATAATACGTAACACCATAGGGTAATGTCACGTAACACGCTACTTTAAAATATATTTTAAAATATAAAAGTTATTTTTTAATCAACTTTACTGAGATATAAATTACATATAATAAACTTCAAAGTATAAAGATTAATTATTTTTGATAAGTTTATAAACTGTGTAGCCTCCTTCTCAATTAAGATATGGTAACTATATCCCCATAGTTTCCTTATGCTCTTCTGCAGTTACCCTATCATACCTGCCACAGGCAACAAGTGATCTGATTTCTATCACTATAGACCAGTGGTTCTCAACCTGTGGGTTGCGACCCCTTTGGGGATTGAACGATCCTTTCAGAGGGGTCACCTAAGACCATCGGAAAACACATATATAATTACATATTATTTTTGTGATTAATCACATGCTTTAATTATGTTCAATTTGTAACAATGAAATTGGAGGTCACCACAATATGAGGAACTGTATTAAAGGGTCGCAGCAGCCCTAGCCAGCTTGGCTCAGTGGATAGAGCATTAGCCTGCGGACTGAAGGGTCCCAGGTTCGATTCCAGCCTAGGGCACATGCCTGGGTTGCAGGCTCGATTCCCAGTAGGGGATGTGCAGGAGGCAGCCAATCAATGATTCTCTCTCATCATTGATGTTTCTATCTCTCTCTCCCTCTCTCTCTGAAATCAATAAAGAAATATATTTAAAGGGTTGCGGCATTACGAAGGTTGAGAACCACTGCTATAGACAGACCTGGTGTAGAATTTCATACAAATGAAATCAAATAGTATGTACTTTTTAAAAATATATATATTTTATTGATTTTTTTACAGAGGAAGGGAGAGGGAATAGAGAGTTAGAAACACTAATGAGAGAGAAACATTGATCAGCTGCCTCCTGCACACAGCCCACTGGGTATGTGCCCGCAACCAAGGTACATGCCCTTGACCAGAACCGAACCTGGGACCCTTGGGTCTGCAGGCCAACGCTCCATCCACTGAGCCAAACTGGTCAGGGCAAATAGTATGTACTCTTGCATCCAGCTTCTTTCACTCAGCTAACGTCTACAAGATTTTTTTCCATTTTCTGTGTATATCAGCAGTTCATTTGCTGAGTAATATTTCATTTGTGAATATCCCACAATCCATTCTCCTAGTGATATCATTTGAGTTATTTCCAGTTTGGGCTATTAAAAATTAAGCTACTGTTAATATTTTTATACAAGGCTTTTCTTGGATATACACTTTCAATTCTTTTGGGTAGATAACTAAGAATGGAATTGCTGGTTAAAGGGTAGGTGAAATTTTAATTTATAAAAAATGGTCAAACTGTTTTCCAACCTTTTTTTACATTCCTACCAGAAATGTGTGAGAGCTTCTGATTGCTCCATATCATTGTCAACTGAAAGTCTTTTTAAAATTAGCTATTCTAGTGAATGTGACATGATAAATTTATACACCTGTGTAATCTCTACCCAAATCAAGATATAGACCATTTCTATCTCCCCAAAAAGTTCCCCTCCACACTGTCACAGGAACTAGTGATCTAATTTTTATATTGACACATTATGTTCAAGAATCTATAGTGACAGAAACAGTTTAAAAATAGCATTTCCCTGATAACTAATGATGTTGAATATTTTTTCATGTGCTTGTTGGCCACTTGTCTATCTTCTTTTGGGAAATATCTATTTGGGTTTTCTTCCTTTTTTTTTAATGGGTTGTCCTTTATTTAAAAAGTAAATTCTGGATACAAGTCCTTTGTAAGAATATTTTCTCCCAGTTGGGGCTTGCAATTTCATTTTCTTGATAGTGTCTGTTGAAGAGCAAAAGGCTGAGTTTTTTATGAAATCCAGTTTATCAATTTTTCTCTTTTATGATGAGTATTTTTTGCATCCTAAGTAAATATCTTTGCCTACCCCCAAGTTTCTAAGAGTTTTTCCTATGCAATAGTTTATTTTTACAAGTGCATTTGAAGAATGCTATTTTGATATTTAAATTACTCTGTGAAGACAAATCTCTGAAATGCTAGTGGACATCTTGTCAAGCATTCCTCTTTCCTGAGAATGTTTAGTTCAAAAATACTTTGAAAATGTCACCATTAAATGCACTTTCTTTAGGATGTCACAACTTAAAGAGAAGCTGAAATGCAAAGTAAAATGCTCTTTGAGAAGTCATTTCCAAATTTGTCCAGAAAACAGTTGACTCAGCTTTTCAGTTGTTATAATGCCTCATCAACTTTTGTTAATACTTGTTTCAAAACTGTAACCAAATTCTTAAAAGTTGGACTGTCATAATAATTGTCTTCTAATTAGTCTCAACATAGAAATTGATATAATAACAACTATTAGGCAAAGGCATGGCATGTTCAGATATTTGTCTCCTTTGTACCATTTTACAAACAATTATAAAATGTAGACTTTCTTTTATATATCATACATCCACACTTGAATATTATTTTTAAAACACATTCTAAAGCCTAATAACAACATGAGACTTATTTACCAAGTAATCTGTGTCACTGTATCATCCCAATCTCAACAATACCTATATTTGGTTGGCCACACCTTTATTTTATAATTAAATAAATTAATCAATCCATTTGAAGAAAACTTTTCAACAAGGTTCATAAGAAGTAATGACTAGATCATGCATATGACTCCTAAGGAAATTCCTGGTGTGGAGAAGAGGAGCCCCAGGCACAAGTAGTACTGCCAGCCCTCAGCTTGTTTATATATCATATACTTTTAAAAAGGATTTGGCCCTAGCTGGTTTTGCTCAGTGGATAGGGCGTTAGCCTGCGGACTGAAAGGTCCCGGGTTCGATTCCGGTCGGGTACATGCCTAGGTTTCAGGTTTGATCCCCAGTACGGGGCATGCAGGAGACAGCCGACCAATGATTCTCTGTCATCATTGATGTTTCTCTCTCTCTCCCCCTCTCCCTTCCTCTCTGATATATATGGATTTGAGTGAGGTAAAGATTTAGGAGCTATAGATTCCATATGTAATTCCCACTTACCTGTCATAAAAACGCTCTATACAGACTACCTATAAAAACTGTAATATCCAGAACCCACAAAAGATCTAAGTGGTATCTACTGATTTTTAACTTAACAGCTTATCACAATATGCAAAAGGATAAAAAAAACAACACTGAAATGAGCACCATGTGATCAAGTGTTTAGATTCTTTCACACTATTCCACAAGCAAAAATACTAGGGGACACCTAGAATTGAAAAAGTACTTAGGCCAAAACCGGTTTGGCTCAGTGGATAGAGCGTCGGCCTGTGGACTGAGGGGTACCGGGTTCGATTCTGGTCAAGGGCATGTACCTGGGTTGCGGGCGCATCCCCAGTCGGGGGTGTGCAGGAGGCAGCTGATCGATGTTTCTAACTCTCTATCTCTCTCCTTTCCTCTCTGTGGAAAATCAATAAAATATATTTAAAAAAAGAAAAAAAAAAGAAAAAGTACTTAGTCTAACTAGTACATAATCTGTATTGAATGACCTAAGATAACCACTGCGAACTTTAAAATATCTTCCAAGTTGCTATGTATCTAGAAAAATAACTTAAGGACAAAAATAATTGTTTTATCATTTCATTTTCCTCTACACAAATATATGGAAAGGCCAGGGTTAAAAAAAGTAAGCTAATTTTAGTTGCTCATTTATAAGGTTACATATTAGAAATTACCACAAATGTTCAATTTATGAACAATTACTAGTTTCGTACATCACTGATTTTTTGTGTGATATGGAGTCAGTATACATTAAGCAACAAATTGAGATTTTAATAGTTTCAGGTCCCAATCTTAGTTTTGCTTCTAACTTCCTTTATTATATGCACAAATTATTCAGCCTTTTGGTGACTTAGTTTCATCATTTATAACATATAAATAACAACAATTCTAATATAACAGACGGGTGATAACCAAAGATATGAAGTGTATTATTTCAAATCTTTTTGAGTTGCTAAAGTATTTTCAGCTTTATACAATGTCTTTCTTATGAAGAATTTAATAGACATTCAAAATTATAAATATTGACAATAAAGACATAATGGGGAAAACTTCAGAGAGAAAAAAGGGCAAGTATAAAGGAAAAATATATAAAACTGAATAATATATACGTGACATACAATTTACCTGTCATGATACTCAATATTTCATCCACCACATGTTCATTCCAACTCCCACAGGACCCTTGTTTTGACTCTGCTGTCTGAACAAGGCTGCACCCTTCCAGCTCTGCTCTGCACTGCACTGTCCACAAACACTGCCACAGGGCAGAGGTGGCAACTTCAATTTTATGAGTTAGAATTTACTATGATACTCTCAAAGTGCTATTGCATTTTCAAAGATAAGTGGCTTGTATAAACTGTAAGAATTTATTTCATTTTAAGAGAAATAAAATAATGATGTAGTTTGAGAAAAGTTCAAATGAATGGACAAAATTCAGCCTAGAGAGTAAACTGAGGTATATGACAGTTGTTTTAAAAAACTTGAGAGTGTCATGTGAAACTTGTTTTCCTGTAATCCAAGGGACATAATTAAGAACAATTAAGAGGAAGATATACTTTGAGGCAATGAAAAGCCACACGAAGGCAAGTAAGCACTGTGTCTAACTTGTTCTCATGGACATATTAATACATAGCTCCCAGCACTTTTTTAGCACATAGAAAATTCTTTTATTAGACATTAATCGACTAAAAATAATAGCTTTCTAAGAGTCAAAATATTTCCAAGACCAGACAGGCTGATTAGGAGGCAGTGAACTCCTTGGGCACCGGTACATCATCAAGCAAATGCCAGGGACCACCTGTCAAAGATAACTGTCAGAAGAAAACAAGCATAAGGCAGTCGAGCTCAATGCCTATTAAGGCTCCTTCAAACTCTGAGACTCTGTAATTCCAAAATTAAACTCAGAAGGTAAAAGAAAAATAAAAGTTTCATATGAAGAAAGACTTTTTGATGAAGTCTGAAAAGTGTATACAATTTATTAATAAATATATGAATTATAATTTACCAATTTTATACAAACCTTAAAGATTTTTCAACAACTTGAGTACGATAAACTTCTTCCTGATCCAAATTTATGGTGCAGAAACAATCTCTCATTTTGTTGGGTCCAAGATAAGGCAATAAATTTTTTGCTTCACCTGTTGGCATAAAAATTGAAACTGGTGTTAAATATCACCAGCTGCTTCATGCTAAACCTTATACAGGATTAATTCATCCAAAAGAACATAAAAGATATGGCACAGGAAAAAAAAATTAGTGATTAGGAAAAAAAGATTAACTTGTAAAGGGGTTTGGTGATACTGAGGGAGGAGCTGTGTTTAAAGGGGCGTGTGGTCATATTACATCACTGTATCCCTGTTATTAGAAAGGGGCAATCCTCCAACGTGTGCTGTCCATCCCATGCCACCAGCACCGACTCAAGAACTTGACTCTACAATTAATCCTTCTTTCTTATATCATCGTAATTTTCCTTTCTAGTAAATCGTTCCCATCAGCACATAAACAAGCTTTGGTATTTCCCAATTTTATTTTTTTATTTTTATTTATTTATTTATTTTTTTACAATTACTGTACAATTCAGCAATTGCACTCTTTTTTAAAAATATATTTTATTGATTTTTTTACAGAGAGGAGGGTGAGGGATAGAGTTAGAAACATGGATGAGGGAGAAACATCAATCAGCTGCCTCCTGCACAACTCCCCCCCCGCCCCCCAGATGTGCCCGCAACCAAGGCACATGCCCTTGACTGGAATCGAACCCGGGACCCTTCAGTCCGCAGGCCGACGCTCTATCCACTGAGCCAAACTGGTCAGGGCCATGTCAGACTTTCTTAAAAGCGAAAGAATAAATTGTCAAATTGCTTGACAGTAGAGTTATACTTGTGACAGTGCCAATGAACTGTGATTTAATTTTTTTTTCCTTTGGGGTGAAGGGGAAGAGATTCCCACTTAAACAGCTGAGTTGTAGCATCGTTGTGAGCTAGGGCAGACTTTCTAATGCTCTTGGGACATTGATGTTTTCTGCCCAACATTCTGCAGGAATTCTAGGGCGAAGGAAGCAATAGTGGGACCATATGGAGACAGCAGAAAGACTTGTTACTTATTTTACACGTTGTAAAACAGAGTAGTGTTTCATAGTCCACAAGCTGCTTCAGCTGATAAAATGCACTTTTTTGATGGGTCTCCAAAGGTTGCATCACAGAGACGGAGGGGGAGGAGTTGTGCCTCTTTCCCTCTGCCTCCCCATTCTCCATAGCTCGCCAGGTCCTGTTCCTTATGCCTGATCTGGCTCCTTTACCTCCTGTAAAATTTTAAGTTCAGGGGCTAATCAGTGCCTCTTGGAAACTGTCTCCTCCCGCTCTTGGATTTCTCATCCTAGTATCATCACACTCTGAGGTTTTTGGGCAAGTCGCTTGGTCAAACAGTTTCCGTGAGGATGAGATTATCTTGGGTGAGGACAGTGCAGCGGATACAGAGCTGTTTCCATCTAGCCGTCTAGTTCGAATCCCCTTCCCACTTAACGTCTGAGGATTTGAGGTCATCACAGGGTCTCGGTTTCTTCAGTTTGACAGAGCATGCTTTAACTTCAAAAAGTTAATACTCGAGGAACCCAGCCACCGTTTAGCACCTCCCAGGCGTGCCGCTCTTCCTTGGGGTTCCTCAAAACTGGGCCGGGCAGGCCCTCCGGACTTCCCTCCTCGCAGAGCGTGCTCGAGGCCGCTTCAAGCCCCGCACCTCGCTGGGCCGAGAAAGTCCTCCAAGGAGAAGAAGGGGTCCGAGGCCGGGCGCACGGGGAGAAGGCGTTGGCGGCGCTCTAGCCCGGGAGTTCACTCTGCCGGTATTTCCCAATTTTAAAAAAGCACAAAAAGAAAATCTCCTTTGACTCCACCTCCTCCCTTGTGGTATCATTCCATCTTTAGAGTCCCTTTCACAGCAAAACTTCTTGAAAGCAATTATCTCCAGGCATTCTCTAACTTCTCATCTTCCATTCATTCTTCAACTCTTTCCAATCAGCTTCTAACTCCATGATGACACTGAAACTGTCTCGCCTATTGCCAAGACCAACAGTCATTTCTCTGTCCTCCTACCTGATCTGGCAGCACTATCCTATAAATAAAAGGGTAATATGCAAATAGACTTAACAGCGGAAATGACCAGTTGACGTGCACTGACCACCTGGGGGCAGACGCTCAACGCAGGAGCTGCCCCCTGGTGGTCAGTGTGCTCCCACAGGGGGAGCGCCGCTCAGCCAGAAGCTAGGCTCACAGCTCATGGCTGGCGAGCACACTGGCGTTGGCAGGAGCCTCTCCCGCATGTGTGGCAGTGCTAAGGATGTCCAACTGAGGGCTTTGCGGGGAGCAGGCCTAAGCTGTCAGTCAGACATCCCCCAAGGGCTCCCGGACTGGGAGAGGGCGCAGGCCAGGCTGAGGGACCCCACTCCTCGCCCCGAGTGCACGAATCTCGTGCACCGGGCCTCTAATTTAAAATAAGTTAAAAAAAAAAAAAGTTAATACTAACATCCATCCTTAAATTGTCCTCTTTCTTGGCTTCCACAACTCTGGCTTTCCTCCCACATCACTGGCCCTCTCTCCTGACTTCTCTTCCTCCTCACCTCTAAATCTTACAATGCTTCATGGCTCTGTTGTGAACCACCTTCTCTTCCTTTCCCAAGCAAAATCCTTCAGTATATGATGTTAATGCTGATGCTTCCCAAATCTACATTTTCAGGTCTGATACCTTCTTGTCAACATTAGCTATGAATACCCAAGTGCTTCCTTGGAATCTGTAGAAATCTCAAATTTAACAAGTCCCAGACAAATCATCTGACTTCCTCCCTTAAAAACAGGCTCTTCCCCCAGTCTACTACCACCTTCCTCTTTTTCTCACCATCCTCCCAAAACCTCCCACCCACACATCAAGTCCATCAACAAGTCCAACAGACCCTCCAAAATAAATCCTAAATCCAACCACTCCTCAATCATCTTCACTGGTTGCACCCTATACTCTACTCAGCATCACACAGTGTGATCTTTTGAACACATCATTCTGGTCAGCCACTCACCTGCTCCAATACCATTCCATTTCACTTAATACAATCCCATTTCTAAATTCCCGAGACAGCCCTACTGAACTGTCTTCTCCTCTTTGACCTCTTCTCCCACTTTCCCCTGTGTTCACCTTCTTTCCATTCATGAACCATGTCAAGCTTGCTCAAGCTTAGGGCCTCTGCCTGGAGTGCTCTAACCCATAGCTGGCTCTTATCACTCAGGTCTCAGCTCAAATGTCCCTTCCTCTGTGAAACCTTCTCTGACTATTGTTACCACATTTTATTTCTCTGTTTCTTTTCATGATAGCATTTATAACTATCTGAAACTCTGTTAATATTACTTAAGTGTCTATTTTCTGGTTCCCTCATTCTTGAGGCCTGAGAATTTGTTGATCCCCCAGGTCTAAAATAGTGACTGCCACACAGTAAGGAAGACACTTGAGAGAATTTGTTGAATGCATATTAAGGAAACCAATAAGTCTAGTTTGAAGTTCTTGTAAGATGTGCTTGGGCCACAAGGACACACAAAAGTGTGGGTGCTGAAATCAGACACCAAGGTACTAAATTAGAAAAGCAAGACAGTTGGCATAAAGAAAAGAGCTTTGCCCTAACAATCATGAAATCAATGCTCCTGTCTTACCTCTCCTACCAAGTGGCTAAATGACTTCAGACAAATCACTGAAGCACAGCTTTCCTGGTGAAAGTTTGGAATAGATAAACTTAAGTCTCTAATTATTTATCAACTTTACAATTAAAGGCCACTTAAACCAATATATTTTAAAGAAATTTATCAGAAAGTTAAGAAGCATCTATGAATAAAACTCAATAAACAAATACTTTTAAAAAATTAAAATGAGAAAAATCAATGAAAAGGTACCAGTTAGATACTCATTGTTACTAAACTTGTCATTGGGAAACTAGAAAAAATTCAATTTACCACTTAAATGGAGTATGTAAAAATACTTATGTTCATCTCAAGTAAGAATCAAGGAATCTAATCTTCTAAATAATCCTAAAATTGCTTCAGATGTGTTGGGCTGTTTCTTAACAGGAAAAAGAATATATATTTGATTTTGTATCCATCCATTCTCTTCCCCTAGATGTCCCTCCTCTTAAACAAGGCTCAGCTGGAGTCATCCATCCACCTGTGCTCTCTCTACCTCATCTCCTCCCTTTCACTCCAGAGCACTCAGCAATTCTGTTTTCAATATTTTCAACCTTCTGCTCCTTTAAGTCTCTCTTTCTTTGCTATCTCCCCTCTGTATAATCTGTGTTTTATTTTTAACCAAAAATCCAACTAGGTCACTCTATAGGGCCTGGAATGTAAAGAAATTTGGAATTAAATCATAATAGGCATGCTCCATATCTAATGAGAAAACTTGGAACACTAAATCACTGGCCTTGAATATGTTCCTGTTTCATTCACATAAAAGTGAAGTTTAAGAAAACTATAATATTAAATGTACACATTTCCACTGCCCACCTTTTAAAGAGAGAGACAATGGAGATTATGTTGTCTGCAGCATCCAATGACCTTGATATTATCACATATTTACTTAGAATAAAAACTTAAATTCTATATAATATATAAAATGCACTCATAGCACTTCCTATAAAAACAGTTATATAATCTGTACTCTTTGAGTATCTGTCAGTAATATTCAAATAAATTACACTGACAGTGAATTCATCTAATCAGTGCCCAACTCACCAAGCATCCTATATAATAAAAGCCTAATATGCAAATTGTCCCCTTGGGTGGTCATTCAACCACTCACTATGACGTGCGCTGACCACCAGAGGGCACCGAAGAACATGGCGGGCATCAGCGACGTGGCACTGGCAGCAGGCAGCAGTGGAGGCACTGCTGGCCCCAATGGGCCCTGACAAGAGCGTGACCCCAGCGGGATGGTGAAGCATGTGAGCAAGTGGCGCCAGGCAAAAGCGGGTGCAAGCAGGGGCCTGATCGTCCTGCCAATCACCCTGCAGACAGCGACCAGCAGCACGAGCGGGGCCGCCGCCTGGCTCCCAGGTGCTGAGGGAGCCAGGCAGGGGGCCTGACCCCGACTGATCGCTCTGCAGGTGGGATGGTGGAGCAGGTGAGGGGACAGCGCCAGGCCAAGGCGGGGTGCCAGGTGGGGCTGCAGGGCTAGGGGTGCGAGCTGGGGCCTGATCTCTGCAGGCCACCCTGAGGAACCCCACCCATGCACAAATTTGTGCACTAGGCCTCTAGTACAAATGTTGATTAAGCCAGCTATCAAGACTTTAAACTGCAACTCCAAAATATAGTATTTAATTGGCATTTTATAAAAGACATAAATCGAAATAACAGCCACTTTGCAAAAAAAAAAAATCAAAAGTGAAGGTTAGAAAAATAATATTGTACCCATTATATCTCTAAGCAAAAGGAGATTATCTTCATAGCACACACTTTACATCAAGCTACACAAAAAGAGAAAACTAAGGAAATTTGGAAGATGGTACTAGTCTTGCATGTGCATTTGCTTTGAGCCTCACTAGTTCTAGTTAATTATGGTATATAAATAAGCAAGTGCATTAAACCAAAAAACAACAAAACAAAGCAACTACTGCTCCTTAAAAGGCAAGCTTCTTGAAAACTTATTCTATAAACTCTGCTCCTACTCATAGCCTGAACCTGCAATTTGTGGTATTTCTTAACTAGATCCTTCAAGAATAATAATACTAAGTGCTACCAAATCCAATGATTGCTTTTCAGTTCCTACCTTATTTAACCATGCTTCAGTATTTGATAGCACTGATCTAGCTTCAGGTTAGGGAACCCACTCCTGATTTTCTCTTACTCCCTATTACCCACACCTTAAATGTGAGAAAACTTTTGGCATCCATATGCCACTAAATATAGGTGGAACACCAATTTTAGGTATATTAAAAATTTTTTCACTATAAAAAGGCAAAAATATCCTAAAAAACAGCCCTATCTAGTTTTGCTCAGTGGTAGAGAATTGGCCTCAGACTGAAGGGTCCCGGGTTCAATTCTGGTCAAGGGCACATGCCTGGGATATAGTGAAGGTGTGCAGCAGGCAGCCGATCAATGATTCTCTCTCATCATTGATGTTTCTATCTCTCTCCCCCTCTCCCTTCCTCTCTAAAATTAAATTTTAAAAAAATCTGTATGTATGTAAAAGCCTATTATGCAAATTGTAGAGGCCCGAGTGCACAAAAATTCGTGCACTCAGGGGGGGTCCCTTAGCCCAGCCTGTACCCTCTTGCAGACCAGGAGCCCTTATGGGATATCTGACTGACAGTTTAGGCCCACTCCCCAGTCTAGCCTCCCTCTGTGAGAAGCGACCCGCTTACTGGCCAGCCCCACCCCCCATCGCCCTGCTGCCACCACCGCTGGTGGCCTCCCTCTGCGGAAAGCAACCGGTGGGGTGATCTGAGAATGGCTCTGGCCAGTGGCCCCGCCCCCTTCCGCCCCTCCACCACCACCGGTCACCACCGCCCCCTCCCTCTGCCCCCTGGCACCCGTCTTGGCTGGCCTGGCACCACCTGCTTGCTGTCCGCCCCCCCCCACCACCACCACCAACTGGTTGTTCTGCTGTTTGGTTGATTTGCATATTTGGCTTTCATTATATAGGAGATATAATACACACACACACACACACACACACTAAAAAACAAATAGCCCAGCCAGTGTGGCCAAGTGGTTGAGCATCGACCTATGAACCAGAAGGTCATGGTTCGATTTCTGGTCAAGGCACATGCCCGAGTTGCGGGCTCAGCCCTCAGTGTGGGGCACGCATGAAGCAGCCAATCAATGATTCTCATCATTGATGTTTCTATCTCTTTCTCCCTTTCCCTTCCTCTTTGAAGTCTCTCTCTCTCTCTCTCTCTCTCTCTCTCTCTCTATATATATATATATATATACACACACATATATATATACACTCACACATACACACACACATACATACATACATATACATATATACATAAACAAAAACAAATACTTATACATTTCTCAACATTGATGGTATTATCTGCAAATTTTCTCAATTTATCCATAGCCCATTCAATGGTGGCTATCCTTAAAGAAAATCAGGATCTATATCTGCGGTACATATGGTGGATCAGTATTCTTCATCCATTCCAGTGTCCTTTGGTGTATGACTTTCTGCACTGCAGAAACTAGAAAGCTAAAAACTACATTTCCCAGCCTCTCTTGCAGTTAGGATTGTGGATGTGACTTAAATTCTACCAATCAGATGCACTCATCAGAAATTTGGAGGGCAGAAGAGAAGGGAAGTTGCATTTAGGCTGCTTCTACTGACAAGCACTGTCATGAAGATGTCCAGATTTTCTGCAGCGACATTTGCAGAAGTCCTTGTGTTTAGTTACAGGTTTCACAGGTATCAAGAAGGCATCCATTCTATCATACAGGTTGTGGTAGGTGTAGCTTGGTTCTAGATACAGGGGTGGGCAAACTTTTTGACTCGAGGGCCCAATGGGTTCTTAAACTGGACCAGAGGGCCGGAACAAAAGCATGGATGGAGTGTTTGTGTGAACTAATATAAATTCAAAGTAAACATCATTACATAAATGGGTACGGTCTTTTTTTTTTTTTAGTTTTATTCATTTCAAATGGGCCGGATCCAGGGATCCAGCCTGCGGGCCGTAGTTTGCCCACTTTGCCCACGGCTGTTCTAGAGGCAACTGTAGTGACAACAGATTACTGATGAAGATGGCTGCTTGCTGATGGTTATTTCCTAAGAGTGGCAGATACCTGATCATGCAGAGGCAGCAAGGTTATAAGACAAACAGCTAAAAATTACAGCTTTCCAATTCTGCAGGCACCTTTCTAATCCTAAAAGAGATAGTAACTCTGTTGGTGGTCCAGTTGCATTGTGACTTCTGAATGTCATTGCTGAAAATTCAACATCGAATTCGTTTCCGCAGTCTTTCCAACAATTCTATAAGCCACTTAAAATATTTTACTAAATCTCTTTCTGCTTAAACTAGCTAGAGCTGATTCTATAAACTTAATCCTAGACTAGTTTCTTTTCTTGCCCTTTATTTCTAAACAAATTAGAAAATTTCATCCTACATTACTAGTCATCAGAGTTTGGGAAATCTTTCAGCTAGATGTGGCTATCTGGATCAAACTTGGACTCAGAAATGACAGAGCAATATCTCACTAAAAACGACTTTTATTGTTCCAGTAGAATTCAGGGGTGGGCAAACTTTTTGACTCGAGGGCCACAATGGGTTCTTAAACTGGACCGGAGGGCCGGAACAAAAGCATGGATGGAGTGTTTGTGTGAACTAATATAAATTCAAAGTAAACATCATTACATAAAAGGATACAGTCTTTTTTTTTTTTTTTTTTTTTAGTTTTATTCATTTCAAACGGACCGGATCCGGCCCGCGGGCCGTAGTCTGCCCACGGCTGCAGTAGATAGTGAGTTGAATAGCACAGCATGATCCAATGGTAAATGCTTCAACCTGGGAAACGGAGACAGATGGATCTTAATTCTCTGTACTGTTGTATCTGTCTCTGACAAACATTTCTTCATTTTCTACTGCAGCATTTGGATGTGGTTTTTAAAATAGGCTCAATAATACAGTGTCATGTTTCCATGAATCTGGGAGTATCAACTTTTCAACATTCAAACCATATGTACCATTTTGGTAACTCCATCTTTTAAAATAACATTATTTTCTAACATAAAAGTTGTTATTGATTGATTTTAGAGAGAGAAAGAGGAAAGGACAGAGAGATAGAGATTTATTGTACCACTTATTTATGCATTCATTAGTTTATTCCTGTATGTGCCCTGATTGGAGATCGAACCCACAACCTTGGCATATCAGACCAAATGAGCTATCTGGCCTGAGTACCTCTATCTTATCCTTAAATTTATACACATCATGTTTTTTTTTTTGTTTTTTGTTTTTTGTTTTTAAATATATATATTTTATTGACTTCCTACAGAGAGGAAGGGAGAGAGATAGATAGCTAGAAACATCGATGAGAGAGAAACATCGATCAGCTGCCTCCTGCACATCTCCCACTGGGGATATGCCCGCAACCCAGGTACATGCCCTTGACCGGAATCGAACCTGGGACCTTTCAGTCCGCAGGCCGACGCTCTATCCACTGAGCCAAACCGGTTTCGGCTACACATCATGTTTTAAAGTAATAAGATTAAAGTATTCCAGACATTCAATATATTGCTGAGAAAGGACACTTAAGCAAGACAAATGAAATAATGGAAGTGGTTTTTACTTGCATTTGAACGAAAGAAATGTTTTTAGCTTATCCCTCATTTAAAAAATTCTGCACATGCAAGAATACTGCAATATGCAAAGGAAGATATTTGTCTACAAAAGCAGATGTATTGGCCCTACACCAAATAGTATAGTCCTGATTATATTTTCAAATGTCACTATTTCCTTCAACAGTGAATCAAGATCAGGAGGTATATTATTGACAAAACAACTGTTCCTCTATGAAGAAAGGAAGCTGGCTTTCAAGCTCAATACCTTCTATTGTGTAACAACATCCTTTCTTGTTGAATTCATAAATGGTACTCCTTAAGATCTTTTCTAGTCTACATTATGACTTATATAATTGTTAACTAAATTTTAAAAAATTCCTAAAGCATGGATTTTGAGAGATGAGCAAACTAATCTCCACAGGGCATTTCTTCTCCCTCATAGATGTACTGCAAGTATACCAAGAACACCTTCACACTACACATCAGTGGTTTTTGTCCAACCATAAAATGAAACAGCCTCTTGCCTACTCATGTGATAGTAATTGTTTCTCTGCACCACACATAGCTTGCAACATCATATATAGCTTAAATAAAATGCCCTGTTTAGCTTGGCTCCCCATCTGTCGAACTGTTGCCAGTTACCATTTTAATATGTAAACCTATGTATCACCCCTTGCTCAAAAATCTTTAAGGGTGCCACACTACCCACTTTGCAGAATGAAATCTAAAATTCCTTAGTCTGGCATAAGAACCCTTCATAATCTGACACCATCTACTACACATTTGGCCTCTTTACCTCCACAAGTTATGCTCTAGCAGTACTCAACTATATTCTCCCATGCCTCCGTACATCTGCAATGTTATTTTCATTGCATGGAATGCTGTTACCTGCTTCCCCCCAAAAAAAGATGTTTAAGGGCATCCTCATAAAGTCTTCCCTCAATTCCTAGGTAGTCATGTCACTCTTTCGTTATTTCCTCATATGTACTTCTACTATAACAATCATATTGTATTGCACTTGTTATATTTCATTCAGCAAATATTTATTAAGTGCCTACAACATGCCAGGAACTTTTCTAAATGCTGGGCATATAACAATGAATAAAAATAGATCTCTGCCCACACAGAACTGCTGTATAATCTAGGCAGGGGAAACAAACATCATAAACTCTTAAACTAGTAAATAAATAATATTTATTGCCATGGAAGAAATAAAGTAGGGTAAGAGGGTTAGAGAGTGCCAGGCCCAGAGGGTAGAGAATGGGAGGAGAGCACTGTTATTTTATACAGGGAATCGGGGAAGGCCTTTCTATTAAGGCATTTGAGCATATACCTGAAGGAAGTTAATGAAGGACTGAGCCATGTGGATATCTGAGGAAAGGGATGAACAGGCAAAAAGAATAAAATATGTAAAGGCTCTGAGACAGGATAATTTGGCACACTGAAGAAATAGCCAGTATGACTAAAACAATAAGCCAAGTGGAGAGAGGGAGGAAATGGTAAGAGATGAGGTAGGGGTGGGGAAAGAATTTAAATAGGTCTTATAGGCCAATAGAAAGCCTTTGAGTGAGATGGAAAGCTATTGAAAGATTTTGAACAGAAGAATGGCACCATCTAACTTTTGTTTTTAAATATATTTTATTGATTTTTTAGGGAGAGGGATAGAGAGTTAGAAACATTGATGAGAGAGAAACATCGATCAGCTGCCTCCTTCACACCTCCCACTGTGGATGTGCCCTCAACTAAGGTACATGCCCTTGACCGGAATCAAACCCGGGACCCTTCAGTCCACAGGCAGACGCTCTATCCACTGAGCCAAACCGGTTAGGGCTAACTTTTGTTTTAGAAGACTCATTGCAGAAGGGAAAGGTGGAGGCAGAAGACTAGATAGGTTATTGTAATAATCATGATTAGAGATAAGCTGGGGTGGAAGGCAGTCCTGACATGGAGAGAGGTGGTCAACTGAGTATACATATTGAAGATAGAGCCAACAGGATTTTTGTTATTTTGGATGTAGGTGTGAGAGAAAGAGGGGTCAAGGATGACTTCCCAGAGTTTCAGCCTGAGCAGCTAGATGAACAGAGATGCCATTTCCAGAGGGAGGAGCCTCCTGTTGGAGGAGAGGGACCAAGAGTTTGTACTGGGGCCCGGCTGGTGTAGCTCAGTGGTTGAGCATCGACCTATGAACCAGGAAGTCCAGGTCAGGGCACATGCCTGGGTGGTAGGCTCGATTCCCATTACGGGGCATGCAGGAGTCAGCCAATCAATGATTCTCTCTCATCACTGATGTTTCTATGTCTCTCTCTTCCTCACCCTCTCTAAAATCAATAAAAAAAAATTTTTATAAAGAGTTTGCACATTAAATCTGAGATGTCTATTAGCTATCCAAGTGCAGATGTCAAGAGGGCAAAGTTGGTTAGAGCATTATCCCGATGTGCCAAGGTTGTGGTCACATCCAAAAATCAACCAATGAATATATAAGTGGAACAACAAATCAATGTTTCTCTTTCTCTCCCCCCCCCCCCCGCCCCAATCTGCTCGCTCTCTCTCTCAAATCAAGCAATTAAAAATTGGGCAAAGAAGTCCTGGATGGAGATAAAATTTGAAAATCATCAGGAAGTACATAATATTTGTAAAACCATAAGACTATACAAGATCACAAGGAGAGTAAATATGGATAGAAAAGTAAAAAGATTTGAAGATGGAGCCTCTCAGAGGTTTCCATCATTTTGAGTTAGTAGAGATGAGAAGGAACTGCTATGTGTCTCTTCACTAAATAATAAACTTCTTAAGGGAAAGGATCAATTCTTAGAACCATGCTTAGCTAATAACAGATATTGAGATATCTACTGAATAAGTGTAAGAGTATGTGTTTAGAACTTTAACATGGGCAAAAAAAGAGTTCTACTATCATATCACAAATTACAAAATTGCATATAAGCTTCTTTTTTCCAGTTGATGTAAGTTGATCTATGTCACTGCTCCAAAGGTTAAAAAAAATGTTTCCTGTATACAGTTACCTAAAGCACTAACTATAGTAATCTTTATAATGTTAACACAGAGTTATTATATTGAAAACAAACAAGCAAATCCAGAAATCCACACATCCAAATACTTACTGAGTTAGGTCTATTAATATGCTAGAGATACAACAGTGAGAAAAAAAGACAAAATTGTATCTTTATTGAGCTAACATAAGTGGACAGACAACAAATAAGATAAATAAATAAGAATGGTATGTTACTACTAAGGGCTAAGCAGGAATGGACACCACATGAAAGGCAGAGGAAGGGGAACCAAAGAAGACTCCATTGAAAAGGAAACTTCTGCATAAATACCTGAAGAAAGAGGGGAGACAAGTACATATTTTCTAGAAAATAGTAGGTTTTGATCATTGTCAAAAAGTAAACAATTTAAACTAAGAAGATAAACACCACTGGGAATCAAAACTGGTAACAGATGAACAGAAACGGAAAAATGGCCAACTTTTTGTGTACAAGATCAATGATTCTACTAGTATGTAAAGGTTGCCAGATAGTAAATACATATAAATTTTACCTAGAACTAGAATTTCAAGTGTCAGGCTACTGGGTACAGATCTGGCATATATGCTTCTGGGCATGTGTGCTAGTATGCACATATGTGCTTTTGTGTATGTTTGGGGGGAAATATACGCATGCATTGATATCTGTAGGTTTGTATGTATGTTTCTGTGTGTCCTAGAGAAAGACACTACTGGGATAAGTAAGAAAGGAAGATAAATATCAAGTAGCTGGATACTCCAAGATTAATGTTAAACATTTTCTCAAATATCTCATTAGATCTATACAACAACCTTGTGAGGTATTACTGTTTCTTTTTTATAAAATTTTAAAAATTCATTTACATATCTGGTAAGGTGATTTGATAAAAATCAAAGCTTAGTCTTTCTGAATAGAGAAGTGCTGAGAGGCACAGACAGCTATTCCTTTCTGAAATTATCCTAAGAGATCCTGTAGGCCCAAGTCTATTCAAAGGATAACTTAAGAACAGGGATAAGAGCCAAGATAGATCTCAGTAGGATTACTTTAAACCCCAAGATAAATTGCAAAAGGCCAGGATCCTGGACAAGATAACCGTAAACACAAAGACTGACGTGGGAGGAAAGCTAAATCGTAAAAAATAGCTACCCTTTACTGACTAAGTTAATACATATACTACACATAGATTTTTTTTTTTTTTAGGGACTTCATATATGTTACTTCACTTAATCTTCACAATAACTTCTTCCAACTGGTTTTCCCCCCCAAAGTATAGAAACTGAGAATGGAGGGATAATATTCCAGAAGTAAGAGGACACAGTCTGGAGTTGGAAACAGCAGGAGCACCTTCAAAGAGGTAGTAAATAGTACAAATTGGTTAAAGCAGTGGTCAGCAAACTCATTAGTCAACAGAGCCAAATATCAACAGTACAACTATTGAAATTTCTTTTGAGAGCCAAATTTTTTAAACTTAAACTATATAGGTAGGTACACTGTTATTAACTTAATTAGGGTACTCCTAAGGCTTAGGAAGAGCCACACTCAAGGGGCCAAAGAGCCGCATGTGGCTCGCGAGCCACAGTTTGCCGACCACTGGGTTAAAGCATAAAGGGAGCTGAAAGGGGACTAAGAAGGAATAAGATTGTAAAGGAAGGGTGGAATCAAACAGGTCCTGAAATGCTAATTTAAAGAGTTTTAACAGGATTCAGTAAGCAAGAAAGGTCACACTGAAAGTTTGTGTGGTTAAGACTATGCTTCAGAGAAATCACTCTGACAGTCAAATGGCCTAAACTGAAGTAATGAACAGGCAATGGGAGGAAAAGAAAAATGGAAGAGATACTACAGAGATAGAATAACTTGGCTTAAGTGACTCAGGAGATGATGTTCTAATAACAGGAATATAAACTTAAATGGAGGAATGGAACTTTAGATGGGGAAAAGATACAAAAACATGCAAACTTTATTATTTAAATTCACACACACACAAAAGAAGTGAAATATGAAGTAAATGTACACTTAAAATATAATACAGTCTTGGTGTTGACAAGTTTAGAGTAAAATTAAAATTTAATTCTAAATTAAATTAATAGCTGTTATGCTCTCTTATTATACATAAACAAGACAATCCTATGTAACGTTAACACATCATAAGGTCTTTCAAATTTTCTTATAAAGTTTAATTGAAATGTTTGCAATAAAAGGCACATGATTCTGAAAACATATTCAGTATTGGTAAAGTATAGCAAGTTACATGAATTCATTTTGGAGACAGAGATTTGAGTTTCAATATAATCTTTGTACTTCATCTTATGTCTTTAATCTCAAACTCTTCTATAAAAAGGGGTAACTATGTTACAGGGTTGCTGTGAGCATTAACTGAGGTAAAGCACTTACCACAATGCCTGGAACAGAGTGAGCACTCAGTGAATAGCAGTAGTACCCTACCTTGGTTAGAGATTCCTAGAAGTTAGCATCTGCACACAATTCCCTTTACCCAAGCCATTTAGTCCTAACCAAAGATAATCCATTATTTAACAACTGGATACACCAGAGGAGCTCATTTATTTTTAAAAAATTAGATTATTTCAGAAGTAATACATTTCTATTTTAAGAAATATGTGGAAAAACACCTGGCCTTTCTTTTTTTCTTTTTTTTTTTTTATACATTTTATTGATTTTTTACAGAGAGGAAGGGAGAGAGATAGAGAGTTAGAAACATCGATGAGAGAGAAACATCGATCAGCTGCCTCCTGCACACTCCCCACTGGGATGTGCCCGCAACCAAGGTACATGCCCTTGACCGGAATCGAACCTGGGACCCTTGAGTCCGCAGGCCGACGCTCTATCCACTGAGCCAAACCGGTTTCGGCCTGGCCTTTCTTATAACTCAGGCTCCACATCTCTAAAATGAGGGATTTGAACTATTTTAGAGGACACAAATTGGGGGTTAGGTAGCCAGAGATTTGCTTGGCCTGCTTAGTATTAAAAAAAAAAAAAAAAAAAATGCAGCCAACATCTAGAAATTGGGAGAGTTAATAATATATATACATTATTTCTGGTTTCTCTTTAATAATCAAAGACCTGGCAACATGGTTCTGAGTAGAAAATGCAGATAAGCACCCCTTACAAAATCATAACAATCCCTATTCCATCATGGAAATAGGTGCCATGCAATCATCAAGGTGCCTAAAATCAAGGTAACACCACAGAGCAAGCACCGGAGTGGGCAAAGGACTCTAGGAATCCAGCATAATGTAGGTGGTTGGCCTAAACTCAGCGAACAAAGAACTGTTTTATAGCTATAAAACCTGAACAATAAGTACAATTCTTGACAATACATGAAGTCAAAGGTAGAGCATAAGTTACAGCAACTCTTTAAAAATGTCCTACTAGGTAAGATGCAACTCCTCAGTGGGAAAGTCTACAGAGCATAGTTAGGGGCCAGTTCTTTTGTACATGTCACGTGCACAATAATTACACAGTTATCTATATTGCTATTGTATTAATCACCTTTGACTGAAGCTTAGTGCAGAACAAGAAGTTAGGAAACCACTGTACATAAAAAGGCAAGTTTCACAAGGTACTGCCAGGAAGCGTGCATGGGTTACACAGATACGTCACCAAGATGCAGGCAGGATCTTCCTGTGGTTTGCCTTGCCCACTTCCTGTTTCGGTTTTGAACGTGTGTTGATCCCTAAGCTTCCTACAGCCCCCTTCTCAAATAGCAAATCAAACTCTGAAGCACAAATGGTAAGACTCTCTCCTAAGATAGGCCAAAGGTTCCTGCAGCTACATGAAGTTTAACAAGGCTCCTAAGCTGACCAAGAGGGCCTCATAGGGCAAGCAAACAAAAGCCAGAACTAAGGGCTCCATGGACAGGCCCTATATGGAATATGGCCACTATTCCTGGTAACAGCATCCAGGGAGCCAAATGGGGACTCATTATGACCTACTGCTTTTCAAACAAAAAACAAAAAAGTGGTACCTAGATATAAAAAGGGTGTATAGGTGAATGAGTGTCTCTGTGTGTATATGTGTTCTAGCAAGACAAACCCACATGAAAATAGGCAGAAAGAAGAGTAACATTTTTGTGTGCATGTCAATCCCCAAAACAGGACTAAAGTTATAGCATTCCAACATTCTAATTTTACTGACTATCCATTACATTAGATCATAACCAATTTAGGGATAATTGTCAACTTCTTGACAAGAGAAATGTACTCATCAGTTCTTTCCAATATACCTTCTGATAGGCAACTTTGTAGAGAAAAGAAAAGGGACTTTTGATAACTTAAAGACCTAAAAACCTGGCTCTGCAGCTGCGCATCCTGAACAAACAACCTTTCTGTCTGCTTCTTCACTAAAAGAGGAAAATAACACTCTTCTTCACAAAGTTGGATTAAAGAAACAATTTGCAAAAGTAGCCTAACAAAGTACCTAGAAAAGAGTAAATACCCAATAAGTGTTAGTTCATTTCCTCATCCCAAGAAAATGTTATCTAAAATAAGATTGTCCAAATTCAAAATATTCACACAAATGTTTTAATATTTTAAAGGATCAAGATTATTCTTTTTACTTCATTTCTCTGAAACAAAACATTGGCTTTTTAGTCAACTTTTTGAACACAAATGGTGAAAATAGGCAAAATATAGGAAATAAAGTTACCCCAAATCTTGACAGAGAAGTTGACTTTATTTCTATGTGCACTTAAAATGTTAGGAAGCTTAACACTTGGTTACCCTTATTTTTGCAGATAGGATATTCTTCAACATTAGAGCAAGAGAGGCTCTCACAGCTTAATATTGTATCAAATTCATTTATACAAATGGTCATTTTTTATAACACAGCTAATACACAAATATACACTATAGAAAATTAAACCATGTAAGTAAGGCTAATTTCCCTTTGTCCACCCCTGAGGTAACCAATGTCGTACATCTTTTAAAACCTCTTTCTGTGCATTTCTCATATATATATAGAAAAAACAAAACACATGATACTATACATATGACTCTGACAAACTGCTTTTTTTAACTCAACAATATGTCAAAGTTGTTTCCTTGCATACTATAGATACACCTCTTTTTTTTTTAGCTACTATAAAAGATACTTATGAATATACTAGAGGCCCAGTGCACAAAATTTGTGCAGTGTGGGGGGGGGGGCCTTTATGGGGGGGCGGGTGCACACTCCTGCAGTCCAGGGCTCCTTGGGGGATGTCCACCCTCGCAATCCAGGATCCCTTGCTCCTTCCTGCCTGCCTGCTCCCTGCTCTGTACCACTTGACTAGCTGCTCCTTAGCACTGCCATGGAGGCGGGAGAGGCTCCGGCCACTGCTGCTGCGCTCGCCAGCCATAAACCCAGCTTCTGGCTGAGCAGCGCTCCCCGTGGGAGCATACTGACAAGGGGGCAGCTCCTGCGTTGAGCATCTGCCCCCTGGTGGTCAGTGCTCATCATAGTGACTAGTAGGTCTGGTCGTTCCGCCATAACGGTCGCTTAGACTTTTATTATATAGATTATTTAGCTATTTTCTACTGATGGACACTTAAGTTGTCTCTAATTGCTTTGTTTTACCAACAAGGCAACATTAAACATCTTTGTATATGTCTCTTCTGCAAATGTACAAGTGTTTCTGTAAGGTAGATATGTAGACATAAAAATGCATAGGGTATATACATTTAAATTTTTAAGAGATACTGTCAAAATGCTCTCCAACACTGTTTTACCATTTAAATTTACAGCAACAGTGAGGAAAGTACCTTGCCCATAAATCCTCACCAAAAATTAACAAAGTTTTCTGTTTTCACAAACTAGTGACGTTTTAAAATTTGTATTTCCCTGATTAAATTCTGTTAAATCTTACCAGTATTTTCCTTTGTTTCCTAACCCTTTGTATCTCCTTTTCTGTGAAATGCCTAGTCAGATCCTTTATTTTTCTAATGGCCTTTTCCTTTTTAAAGTTTGCAAGAACATTTTATATATCATAGACACTAATAAAGACAGATGCAGTATAGCATAGTATGTTCAGAGTAACAGGATGGACTATAGAGCCAGCCTGCCCAGTTTGTATAACAGTTCCAACACTCACTAACTGTCTGATCTTGGTCAAGTTACTTAGTTTAGCTATTCTGAGCCTCAGTTTCTTCATCTGTAAAATGTGGACAATGACTGTACTTAAAATTACTGTGAGGATTAAATACGTTAATATGCTTAAAGTGTTTTAAAAGTGGGTTGGCACAGAATAAGTGCTATATGTTTTCTTTTTGTCTGTAGGATTTGCTGCAAGTATTTTCTCCCAAGCTATTGTTTATCTTTTAACTCCAGTTTATAAGTCTTCACTTACCTTTCCTTAAACAGTTCTTTCTCCATCTCTATTCTAATATCAGAAATTACATAAAAAGATGAAATCAACAACTGATTGCCCTCACTTGGTCTCACAATCAAGTTCTCAAGAATAAATGCAAGCATCAGTCAGAGCTTTCCTTTAAAAAAAAAAAAAATATATATATATATATATATATATATATATATATATATACACCTTCTTGTTGCATAAAGCTTTCCCACAACCAGTAAAAATAATAAGCCAGTAGAAAAAAGGACAAAAGAAATAGACAAGTTCACACACACACACACACACACACAAAAAAAAATGGAATGGTTCTTAAAAATATGAAGCCAAAAAAAAAAAATCGATCCTTAACCTCATTTAGAAGAAGTGCAAATTAAAACTACAAACTAGACATTTCTTTTCATCTTACAGACTAGTAAAGATCAAGAAGTTTTAAAATACACATTATGTGGATGTAAAGAAATAGGCATGCATACATTGCTGGTAGGAGCATAAACTGCTATAGTTTCCAAGAAAAGCAGCTTGGCATTGTCCTTCCAAATAAAAATGCACATACCATTCAATTCATCAACTGAATTCATAAAATCTAGGAATTTATCCTACTGACAGGCACATACACTCATATTAAAAATGACATACATATGAGGTTATTTATTGTAGTAATGTTTGTAATAGCAAAGAATAGAAACAACCTAAATGAACATCATAGGGGACTGGTTAAATCAACTGTGGTATATCCAGGTGATGGAATATTATGCAGCTTTTAAAAATGAGGCAGCTCCCTAGATAGATAGATGAAAAATCATCAAACTACTATTGTTAAGTATAAAAAAGCAAGCCCTTGCCAGTATGCTCAGTGTTTAGAGCATTGGCCCACACACCAAAGGGTCACGGGTTCAATTCCTGGTCAAGAGCACATGCCTGGGTTGCCAGTTCACTCCCTGCCCCATCGGGGCACATGTGGGAGGCAGCCAGTCGATGCGCCTCTCTCATGCCACACTCTCTGAAAAGCAATGGAGAAAATATCCTCGGATGAGGATTAACCAAAGGAAGAACGAAAAAGAAAAGAAGCAAGATGCAAACAATGTGTATATTTTGCTATTACTTGTATGGTGTGATACTCATACATTTATGCGTGTAAATATTAAATAATCTCTGTAAGGATCACACAAAAAACTGGTAATGCTTGTTTCTGAAGAGGGAATGGTTCGGGAGACAACAGAAATAAGAAAACTTACTTTTCAGTGTATACCCTTTTGTATCTTAAAACAAGTATTTGTATTAACTAATCAAATAAATAAATCTTTTTAAAAATAAACAAATTAAAACCTCCTTGTGATCACACCAAACTTTCTATTGGTCCCCTTTAAATGGTCATGCACACAGCAGATTGCTGCCACTCAGGTAATTTGTGGCTAGTCTGTTCAACTGGCAAAAGCAGAGAGTTGCCATCCTAGCTGCCCATTAGCACCCTATGTGGAAGGTTTTAAACCTACAGATGTCCAGGTACCACCCCAGAAATTCTGATTGAGTAGGTCTGGAGTAGAGCATGGGTAGCAGAATTTAAATTCACAGGTGATGCTGATGGGTAGTCAGGACTAAAAACAGCTGAGTTAGAGCATGACACAAACAGGGAAGCATCCAGGCTCAATCTCCACTCAAGTCACAATCATAGTCTGTCTCATCAGTAATCCTAACCACTTCACAAAATTCTTAAAAAGGAACAGATGAGAGTGTGTTGATAGCACAACAAAAATCTATTACCATTGAATATATCCCTAGATAGGCAGTGTAATCTTCATATATTAAATGCAGTACATTTGCAACATTAGTACTAATGAATTCATCCTATGTAGCATTTTATAAAGAACTTTGATAATACTAGTGAACTAGTGTCCACAGGTCATTAACTGTCTGAACTCTCTGACTGTCGACTTTATTTGTAAAATGAGGGGGAAAAACAAGAGACGTTCTCTATCTTCCAGCCCTAAACTTCTATAATCCTCTAATACAGGGGTCTAAAAAACAACGATTGCTTAGTTACACTTTAGGAAAAACTAGTAAGGAACTTTTGCATTCTATTCACAGCCTAGGTCAAATTCACGGTCCAATGAGCTAGTGCCCTACAACTCAGATATGTACTATGTACTGCTGAATAAAGTAATTAACACTCACAGAAAAAAATATTTTAAGATTCAAACAATCTGATCTAATAAATCTTAGATAAACATTTTTTAAATAGTGTATCTTATGCCAAAAAGGCATACTAAATACATTTAAGCATTAAAAAGCATCTGATGCACTGTCTTAAAGTAAATAGGTCACGTTTGAAAAGAAATAATCAAAGACTAGGTGCTAAAAGGGATCTGAAAGACCATATCCAAACCTCTCATTTTACAAGAAAACAGGGACTCAGCAAAGTTAAAGAATTTTTCCAAAGTCATTCTGTCATTAATGATATTCTTAGAAACATGCTCTTAATAAAAATTTGTCAATTATTCACTGATGTGTACTGGTGTAACCTCATAAGGTATATTACTTTAGAGATTTTTGATATCTAAAATTAAAGATATATGATAGGAATTTCTTACTATACATAAAAAAGTTTCTTAAATTACATTAATCAATGGCTATACAATAAAACTTTTAGAGCATAAAACTTCATTAATACATAAAACATGTAATTTGATATTATTGTCAAATAATTTCATAAAGAACATTAACAAGGAAATAAGATTAGCATCTGATTAAAGGATGAAACGATAGTTTAATTCAGCTAGGTTAGTTCCACAGTCTCTTAGAGTCTACTCAAAGAGTTCTAAGTTAAAAAACAAAACAAAACACAAAGAAAAATCTATGAACTCATTGAGGTTTACCTCCTGTCTTCCTCAGAGCAAATGATTAGCAGACTGCTCTGTGAACTTTTACAAAGAACCCTTTTCTCTCATTTCTATCCCTCTGAAAGATGGATTCTTCCTTCATTCTAAATAACTCATCTCATTTCAAATTTCTAACAATAATGAATTCTTAGCATGAACCAACCCTTTTAAAATCTTTTCCTCTATTAATTTATTAAATAACTTATCTCATTTCAAATATCTGATAATAATGAATTCTTAGCATGAATAAAACTCTTTTTAATCTCTCCCTCTCAATTGTATTGTATGGTCAATAAAATGTTTCGATTTATATTTTATTACCAAAAAACCCTCAAACCTGCCATGACAAATAAAAATATTTAATGGGAAAAAAAAAATATTTAATGGGTAAGGTGTATGAGATTTTTCTTTACCAGACTCAGGGCCAATTAGTAACAATAATCATGGAATACAGTCAGGTAACAATATTCAAATCCACTAATAATGAGCAATCAAAGCATTTAGAAAAATTTAATCCTTTTCCTAATGAGGCAACTTTGGCAACAGTTCAAACCTAAGCTCAGCTGGCACTGTGATTTTGAAAGGGATGAACTTTCTGCCACAGATCATGCAGTTTTCTCTTAATAATGCCATCTCTTCTTTTTTTGTTTAGTTGTAAAATTTACAAAACACTTTCCTATCTTGTGTTTCAAATCCTCCTCAGGAAAACATAGTGAGAGGCAGGGCATTTTCTAAAGGCCTCTTCTGTTCTAGGCACCATGCTGACACTGGAGTCGTGGGTTTTTTTTGTTTTTTTAAATGAGTAAGAATAAATTCTACCTTGGAAGAGCTCACAGTCTAACAAAGAAAATAATTTTTAAGAAATGTGCTAAATAATACGGAAATGGACAAGGAATTGTGATTCCTCTGCAATACAGTCTTAAGACCTTCTCTCCAGGGACGGGGGTGTGACAGTACCCCAGAGAAGAGACATGACATGGAGCAGGTTTTTGAAGGATGAGCAGGAGTTCTCTCATATAAATATATGGGGTGGAAAAAAGGAGAAAGACACTCCCAGGCAGAGGGAACAACATGTACATGATGAAGCATTATTCCCATTTTAAAGATGAGGAAGATAAGCTCAAATGTAAGTGAGCTGCCTAAAGTCGTCACATGAATAATAATTAACAATGTAGAAACAGAATACAGGTCTCTTCTGATTTTAATCAGCTTTGCACACCAGTAATGCCAGTGCATGTTGGAAAAGAACATCAAATAAAGATTAATTTTTATCTCCTACTTTACTCCTTGAGAGATGGTTCATGTCTATCCCAGATTCTGGGGGGACAGGATTTATTTAATCCTCAAATCAATCCTGTGAGATAGAGATGTTTTCACTATCCCCATTTTACACATGAGAGTACAGAGGCACAGAGGTTAACGGAAGTTGGAAATTAAGTGACTAACCTGACCAAGAATCCGTCTATACTCCAGCATACCCTACAGATCCTTCTTGGCCAAATAGCCTAGGCCAGTGGTTCTCAACCTTCCTAATGCCGCGACCCTTTAATACAGTTCCTCGTGTTATGGTGACCCCCAATTTCATTGTTACAAATTGAACATAATTAAACACAAAAACAATATGTAATTATATATGTGTATTCCGACGGTCTTAGGCGACCCCTGTGAAAGGGTCGTTCGACCCCCAAAGGGGTCGTGACCTACAGGTTGAGAACCACTGGCCTAGGCCATTCTTCTCTAAAGATGATGTCAGGGAAACCAAGTAAGTTCTGGGACACATCATGTTCCCAAATTTGATACCATACAACAGGTCTCAATGTTCACACAAATCCTCAAATTTGGCTCCCTTACAAATCTGGTCCCTCCTGAGTAGGTAAACCCATGAATGAGGTGACATGGGCTCTTTCAGGAAAGTTTTACAATTCGATTTCATTAGACAAGAACAAACTTAACAAAAAGCAGCAAACAAAAAGGACAACATAAAATAACAGCACGAAGCCTGACAGTATAAAGGAGAAAGCCCCAATTCCCTTCTTTTGCTCATGTGTGGGTTTGTGTTATTTTGGGGAGCAATGCAAAATTGCTTCCTCTGCACTAGCATACCTGCCACTCACTGCACAGGACTTCAGACCAAAGTATGGAGTCTGAAATAACCCTTAATTTCCTTCCAGGGTTCATATGACAACTGTAGGACAAACAGCAACCAAACCTGCCTCTTGAATATTAACCAAGCAGACCATTTGGAACGGCCATGGTTTCCCAGGGCACTCAAAGGACCTCAGGAAATTTGGGATCAACATATTGTCAGCAACAATGGATTTGCTAATGCCGACTGATTATTTGAAACTGACACCACAAAATGGTTTTTCCTTCTGTCAACTGGGTATTTCACCTTGAAAAGTATATGGGAAAACTAATAAATATGGAATGAAACCCCTAGAAAAGGCTATGGACTGTTAGCTCTAGAACTTCAAATATATACTGGTATATACACAAATCAACCCATCCTCACTTTTTTGCTGATATGATTTGGAGTTGAAGGGTTCTACCCCAGTTGAGGAAAAAGGACATTTCCTCTCGGACTCCCCTTTCAGCCTTAGGGGCCTCTAATTCTCCAGATCAGAGACGCTCATCAGCAGTCTGGAATCTGCCACAATCTCCAGGCTAGTGGGCACTATCGGCTTTCCTCCAAGCTCCCAGGATGAGGAAAAGGGAAGCTGACATGATTCCCCAAGCTGCTCAGTATCTTCAGCACCACCACCACCCTCGTCCCATTTCTGTGACTTTAGCACCTGCTAGTGACTCTTCCATCCCCAACCCCCCACCATGCAAAACCCACATGTCAGTTTCAGGGAAACAGAAAACAGCATCTCTTCACAGTGCTCTGAAGGTCGACCAACTCTGGATCACACCAGCTAAAAGGACGGCAAAGAAATGGCGAGGGAGGTGGGGAGAAACTTCACGTATGTGTCCTGATACATTTTTTTTTCCTATGAAGCAGACACTCTATGATCTGAGCTATAAACTGAGCAGTTAAAAAAGCAAGAAACTGACTGAGCTAACAGAATACTTTGACTACGGTTAAAGCGGTAATATTCCTAGCAATTGGATGATCAATCTTCACATCTGGGTAGTGGGGTTGCTCTAAACCTGTGGGTCGCGACCCCTGAAAATACATCCTGCCTATCAGATATTTACATTACAATTCATAACAGTAGCAAAATTACAATTATGAAGTAGCAACGAAAATAATTTTATGGTTGGGGGTCACCACAACATGAGGAACTGTATTAAAGGGTCGCGGCATTAGGAAGGTTGAGAGCCACTGCGAGTCTAAACCATAGAAACAAATTTGTGTTTTTTTAATTTGTTGGCCCAAGTACACTTACAGTGGTATCTCCTACTGTGATATCTTTGCCATGGAGCAGGTGAAAGTACAGGGCAGGTAAGTTCTGCAAAGAGTCCAACCCACAATTCCATGGAACCTGCAGCCATGTATATCAGTGAGGCTCCAATGGAGAATGCCTAGCACCAAGTGACACTAAAATGTAAAGGAGGGCCCTAGCCGGTTTGGCTCAGTGGATAGAGCGTCCGCCTGCGAACTGAAAGGATCCAGGTTCAATTCCAGTCAAGGGCACACGCCGGGGTGGTGGGCTCGATCCCCAGTGGGGGACTTGCAGGAGGCAGCCATCCACCATGATTCTGTCTCATCATGGATGTTTCTACCTATCTCTCCCTCTTCCTTCCTCTCTGAAATCAATAAAAATATAAAAATAAGTAAATACATAAAATGTAAAGGAGTAAAAAAAACTGGGAAAATTAGATCAAGGGGGAAACTCTGGCCCACTTATACTTTCCCCAAATATTAAATTATAAGAGTTTATACCCTAGAAGGTAACTTCAATTTGGAGAAGTTAGATACAGACAAGATCTACTTTTCTGGCGTCATTTTCCAGGTTTTAAAAACTGTACCCTCTTAAGGCCCTGAGGATTACTTCTGAGAATAACAAGGTGGAAAAGTTTAACACATCTGCCTCTGAGGTTTAATAAAGTCAGAAATACTTCAACGGGAGAGCAACTTGAAAAGAGGAAAGTGGGAGAATCCAAGCTCAATCAATACTACTACTCATTCAGAAAGAGGAAAAATTTACATCCTGTGTAGGAAAGAGCATTGTTTCCCATGTTAATGTAATTGGATTTCCTTCATACAAAGTCACAAGCACGCCTCAAAACTCAGAGTTATTTCCACGAAGCACGTTGCGTCTGAGGATACGGAATAAAGAAAATGTGACATCTGACAAAGGCAAAAGTAGGTTTTATTGCTATAGATTACAAATAGAAAAATAAAAGTGTTTCCTCTGCACTCAATACTGTGGGGGGAGGGGGGGCAATTTGACGCCAAAGGGTCGTTTTATTTCAAAAAAAAAAAAAAATCCAAATAACTGGACTCAAACAGTCTGTCCATGGTAGTGCTCAGAGCCTCTAAGCAAAAAATGTGTATGAAGTCAGCTCGCACGGCTCGTTCACAGAAGTAATTACATGCACGCGAAGGAAATGAATTAAGTGGGTTAAGTGCCGGCTGGAGGAGTGTGTTTTGAGACCTGCTCACAGGAAGCCACTACATCCTGCCCGTCACCGCCAGTCACGCCGTCTCTCGGTGCAAGTCCCGCGCCGCGAGCCGGGCGGGCACAGGTGTCCGCCGCGCCCCTCCCCGACCCCCGCGGCGGCCCGTCTCCTCCAGGTCGGGGCGCCCTTCTCGGGAGCCCAGGAAACGGGCAGCCCCCTCCCCTCGCGTCGGCCCCGCTTCCCCGCCCTCCTCCTCCCCCTCCGGCCGCGCCTCCCGGTAATTACCGCTCGGTTGCCACCTCCGGGCTGCTCCCTCCCGGCGCCCGCACCGCCCGCAGGCCTGCGTCTCCGGGCGGCCGGAAGCGACTCACGCCCCCGGCCCGCGCCCCCGGCCGCGCCCCGAGCTGGGGCGTCCCCGCGCCCAGGCCGCGCCCCCGGGCCGAGCCCCTCACGCGGGCGCTGCCCGGGCACCCCCTCCCGGACGAATTCCCGGCTCCACTCCCTCCGGACCGGGCAGCCCAGCCCACGCCGCCCCGTCCGGGCGCCGCCGCCCCCAACACACCCCCCTTCCAGGCTCGCCCGCGCCCGCCCTCCCCGCGCGTCTCGCCCCGGCCCCCTCCCGGTCCCGCGACCCCGGCGCGGCGCGGCGCCAGCACCTCCGCGCGCCCGCCGCCCCCTCAGCCCCGCGGCCGCCGCTGGGCGGGTCCCGTCAGCCCGGCCCCCGCTTACAGATCTTGCCCCGCAGACTCTGCAGCACTCGGACCTCGCGACTGTCCTCGTCCCCAGCCTCGGGCTCCGCCGTCGCAGTCGCCGCCGGCGCCTCGGAAGCCGCCGCCGCAGCATCAGGCGCCGCCGCCGCCATGGTGCTGCCCGGCCCGTGCCGCAGCCCCGCCGCCTGCGTAGCCGGCGAGGCGGAGCCCAGCGGCCGAGTGAGGGCGCCGCGCGCCTGGCCCCGCCCCCGGCCCCGCCCCCGGCCGCTCGCCCCGCCCCGCCCCTGCGGCCCCGCCCCGCCCCACCCGGTCAGCACAGTCCCCGCCGTCCTGCCCCGAGCCCGGCCGCCGCCCCCCGCGGGAACTGCGCTCCTGGCTTTCCTGCTCTTTGCCCCATAAATGCCGAGGCGCCAGCCGAGTGCGGCTCCCAAGTCCCGGCTGTGAGCAGCCTTGAAACCCCCTTAGAGGGAACCGGCCCTCCCGAACCCCCAAGTCCTCCGGGGAAGTGCGCTCTGCACCCGCCGACTTCCCTCTCCTAACTGCCGGTGGAGCAGGATGCAGTTAGGCCGGTGGACCTCAAAACTCCCACGTTCAAAAGGAGCAAGGGGTGCATTAGAGATCCCCTCAATAATATCCGTAGGTCCCCCACCCCTAGCCACACACTACACACACACATCCTTATTTTTAAGTAAAATTACTGCTTTGCAAAAGCTGGTGCAAAAAAGGACCCTAGTCCCCAATTACCACACGAGTACAGTGCCTGACACCCACCCGCAGAGAAATGCTGAAGCCTTTATCACGACTTGCGTATTTCGGAAACAGAAGGAAGAAGGGTGGGGTTTCTCCGCCCCCCTCGCCCCCTTCCCAACCTCCCCCACAAGTGGGCTTGTTAAAAAGTTGATTGACGCTAGGAAATGTGTCCATCTCTGACTAGTTGTCAGCTTTATTTCAAGGGAACTCCATGCAGTGAGTAAACTGCATGAATAATGCCCTGGTATGTGATGAGGAAGATGATTTCCTGGTCTTGAGGTTGTGCCCTGCATTGCCCTAAGAAGGAAGAAACTGTGACTTAACCGGGCAGGGTATTTGTTTTCCAGGGCAACAATAGGAATCCGTCAGTCCGTCAGCAAATGTTTTTTTGAGAGTCAGACTTAGTGATGGCCCCAGAGACTGCACAACGGTCAAGGTGAAGAGAGCCCCCGCCTTCCAGCAGCTCGGTCTATGGGGAGACAGAAAAGGACAGAGGCCCTGGGAGAAAAGAAGGGAGATGAGGAAACTGGGGGCCTCCGTCCTGCGAAATGCCCTGCGGAGTGAACGGAAAACAAGCCAGGACAGGCAGAAACGTGACCAGGAGGAGAAGCCACTGTGCAAAGGCTGGGCAGCCAGAGAGAATCAGCGCGTGCCTGTCGCTGAGGAGCGACACTTCCAGTTTTGGGTGTGTTGCCAGTGATCTCTATATGAGTTTTACACATTTTGGAGAAAGTCAGCTTACCTCCTCTTATGTGGGTGTTTTGCCGTCATTTCGAACAATAAGTCCAAAATTTGATTTCTCATTTTTCTTTCCAAGGCTGAGCTCACAGCCATATTCTGTTATCTGGGCTAACAACTTTGACTCTCTTTTTTTTAAATCCCTTGTCACCATATGTTTTCAGTTGCCACATCCTTCTGACTCTGCCAAAATCTCTTCTCTCCCTTCCCTTCCTTTCCAGTCCCTGTCATTGTCCTTGTTAAAATTCTCCTCATTTGAATAGTACCGACATGTTACAGGGTTTGTTTTGGTTGTTCTTAAAAAGACATGAGCTTATGAGACAGGCCGACGTGGGTTGGAGCCTAATTCTACCACTTTTATATGTGCAACATTTGGGCAAGTTACTCAGCCTTTCTGAACCTGATTTTTAACAGTAAAAAGGGAATGCCATTCTTACTTCCCCTTCTCCAAAGAGTTGTTCTTAGGATTGATAGTATGTGTGTGGGGTATCTAGTGGAATGCTGGGCATGTAGTAGGATTAATTCAGTAAACACCGCCTCATGCTCTTGTCTAAGAGGTCTCCCATCCTCCTACTCACCACGTAAGTTAATCTTCCTAAAACAAAAATGGGAGCTGGTCACTTGTCAGCTCCAGAAAACGTCAATGGCTTGATTCATCCCTTCCGCCAGCCAGCAAGCTACCCTGCAGGTCATGAAGAGTGCTAGAAATGACAGCAGAGGAAAGTAAAAATTCCTCAGGCAAATGTCCTGTGTCGGAAATGAACCCAGCCTACCTGACTCCTCTGACCACCGGCCACACTGAGTCACTTTTCTCTCGGGCCTGAGTCCGCCAGTGTCCACCTTCTTCCTGCCTGGACAAATGCTGCCTCAGCCATCTGTCTCCTTCTCTCCTCGACACAGCTTCTTCTCTGTACCTTTCTGGGGCCCTGAGCACTTTCTACGTGGTATTATGTACCTGTGTGCTTGTTTATCTCTTCTCCTAGCTTCATGTTTTTAACTCCCTCAAAAACTATCTGTTGAATAAAATGGATCCAATCATAGTTGCTCATCTATTTCCTCCACTCGGCAGACTTGAAGTTTTCCTGTTTTGAAAATTCTAATTTGTATTTATTATTCATCATACCCGTCCAAATGGTTAAAATGGGAAACTTTAACAATATTCTGCAATTTGAAATGAAAAGCTAGTTTTTAAAGTTTTGTTCCCTTCCTTAAAATATCAATATCTATACCAGATTCTCCTAATTTCTCTGCCTTTTCACTATTTTAACCCCAAGTTCATGGCTCTATTAAGAAATTGTCACTAAATATATGAAAACAATTTTACATGAAGTGCACCCTCCACTTTTTCCCCCCTCTCAAGCAGCCTTCCTATTTCACATTTCAGAATTATCATACTGTTTCACTAAAACCCATTTTTCTTCATCTAAAATGATTCCTAATTACTCTGACTTTGAATAGACATTTAAGGACATCATTATTCTTTTACTGATACTGGGCTGATTGCAGAGATCTTTAGCAGAGTCAGTGTTTCCTTCATGTAAAATATTTGGGAAATAAGATTTTATAGAGACTAATAATACTTACTCACAGTACAATTACAAGAAGCTGTTACACCTCCCCTCCCTTTACTGCCCTTGCATTGTGTTTAAACTCCTCTAGAGTTCCTCTCATTTCTTCACGATGTTTAGTAACTGGAACAATATTGCATCATGCACAAACTTGCACTTCACTTCCTTCCTCAAATTATTAATGAATGTATTTAAAGGCCACCTCTCCTAACTCTACCCTCTCTGCTCTGATGAGCAACCATTCACTACTAAGTCCTTTTCCTCTTTCTTCACCAGTGTTTAACCCATTCAGTCATTTTCACCCATTGCTTGCTTCATGGTGCCTGAGGTAGGAAAATGGCTTCCCTCGTAATAAGACGATGTCCTACAGCTAGAAACGAATTCCAGAACTTGGCGTTGCACAGCATTGTTTTGAATCAACACCCTTCAACCTCTAACATGGCAATAAAAGGCGTATCGCTTGGTCCTGAGTTATTTATTACCTTCCTTCTGGTGAGCCAGGAGAAGAAAAATGTGCTGGCTTTCTAGTATTTGAATGCAGATCATTTTCCCAGGGCTGTCCACTCATGAGGCAGAACTACTTCCAGCGGGCCTGTGGGAAGGCAAGTTGGTCATTGATAACACAATTTCCCCCATCACCTCATCAGAGTACCATTTGTCTATTAAGCATTATTCATTCAGTTACATTGTACAAACAACCTCCAAACCAATCAGCATTTTTTTTTTGTTTGTTTTTACAAAGTTGGAGAGGTGGAAGGTGAGGCGAGAATTTAAAAACTCAGAATATTTTTGCAGAATATTCAAAATGTACTTTTAACATTTTACCTTAAGATCACACCTGGCCATAACAAGGATGTGCCCCCAAAAATGGGCAAGTTTTTATGCTAAAGCTCCCAGTTCCTTCATTAGAAACATTTTCAAATTTGCTCGGTGCCTGAGGAGGACACTGAAGGCCTGAGTGTTAGAACTGGGACCATCGATGATGGAAGGCCCGTCTGACTTCAGCTGTTTCTCAGCCTCCCTGCTTTTGAACTGGATGGCATACCCACTCCACCGCCACTGCACTCTTCTAGTCATTTTAAACTGGTAAAACCATGGCTCTGAAGAGAAAACTGGAACACTGGGCAAAGATGCACTTGTTTCACTTGCTAGTCTGCACTCAAGGGATTTCTCTATCTGGGCAGGTTTGTCCGTCACCATGAAACGTAGGGAAATGCTCCATCCAGCTGGTGAGAACCAGGCCATGGCCCAGCTGATTTTCATAATGTAAAGACACAGCCAAGGTCTCCTGAGTTGGAGAACCCTCTCGCTCACCTGGTTGACACACATTTGAATTTGTGCCTCCAGCAAAGGAGGGTGGGGCTGGAGACCCAGCTGGCTGCACTCACAGGAGGTTAGACACCAACATGTCACCTCTCGGTCTTCTTCTCAGTGCCGTGGGAGGACAGTGGAAGGGTGGTCGGGTACATTAATGCCTTTGTGTTTTTCCAAACCCTGAGGTAGGAGAAAGGAGGCTTGAGTGGAACTAGAAAGGAACTGGCTACAGGGCTGGCCCCAAGCCCCCTTTGACAGCAAAACCCAGGGTGGAGAAAACATCAGTAAGGAGAGATTCAACAGTGCAGGCCCAAGGGGAGTGTCTCTGAAAGTACTAGTGCCATGTGCTCTGTATGTGGACCTGTATGTGGATGATATCATTATTGTTTGTTGTTATTTTTGCTGTTGTTGCAATTCCTATTGTAGAGACCATGTCTCTGAGCGCAGAAGGGCGAGGAGACTTCCGCGGGTCAGGCAGCTAGTCAGTAGGACATCTGGCATTGGACCTGATGTGGACCCACTGCAGTGCACACACACCCAGTCACGCTACTCCAGCGCCATCCTAGGAGGAGCCATCTCCCACTTGGCAGCTTTCCCAGTGTTGAGGGTTTGGGTGAGTCCAGTTCTTAGAGGAAGTCATTCCTGATGGTGAGAGCAACTTCTGAGCAGCTCCCATGGCATTTTGAAGGTGAAAAGGCTGGTTGAGGGGTTAGTCCCAAAGCAGAAAAGCTGGCTCCAGAAGAGAATCATAGGGGAATCTCATTTGAGCCAAGAAGGGCACAGGTTGCTCCTAGAGACAAAAAGGAACCCACAAGGAAGGGACTGGAAGAGCAGGGCAGTTTAGAGGAGGAGGAGGAGGAGGAGGAGGAGGAGGAGGAGGAGGAGGAGGAGGAGGAGGAGCCAGCAATTCCTGTACTAGTCATTTTATGGCATAAGCAGAATTCTGTGGGTAAAAGCCACTTTATTTCCCCCTCCATCTCCTTTCCCCCTGCTCTGGGACTCAACTTCTCTCCTGCCCTCAGTGAAGTGTATACAGGACACTCATGTCAGTAATGTAAAGTGTCCACTGCAGAATAATAATCAAAACTTCTTATTTCAAAGTAAAAGTGTCCCCTCTTCCCTGATTCAGATGTGTACCCAGGCAGGGGAGTTTATAAGCCAGTCACAAAAGACAAATATGTATGATCCTACTTATATGAGGTTCCTAGAGTAGTCAAAATCCTAGAGACAGAAATGGAATGGTAGTTGTCAGGGGCTGAGCAAGGAGAGGATTGAAGAGTTACAGTTTGATCGGTGTAGAGTTTCAGTTTTGCAAGATGAAAGGAGTTCTGGAAATGGATGGTGGTAATGGTTGCACAACAATATGAATGTAGTTAATGCCTCTGAATTGTACACTCTAAAATGGCTCAGAAGGTCACTTTTATGTTATGTATATTTTATCACAGTAAAACTTGAGGGAAAAAATGTCCTTAGAGACACAGTCCAAGGGATGATTAATTCATCAACTCAATGACGGCAAGATAATGGGTTAGCTTCTATGCAATTCTTTTGGTTTTGGCCTCATGGTCACAAGATGACTGCTGAAGCTCTAAACATTTTCACATCCAATGGCAGGTAGAAGCATTTCCTCTCTCTCTCTCTCTCTCTCTCTCTCTCTCTCTCTCAGAGAACCCTTCCCAGATAGTTTTTTCTGGAAGTCAACTCCCTCTCCCCGCATGCTCCTTCCCACCCTGTCCAGGTATATTTTCCTTACATCTCACTCATAATCACGAATGTATAATTATCTTAGACTGATCAATAGTTCCTGGATCTGGCCCTAGCTGGTTTGGCTCAGTGGATAGAGCGTCGGTCCTGTGGATGGAAGGGTCCTGGGCTCGATTCTGATCAAGGTCACCTGCTTGGGTTGCGGGCCTGATCCCCAGTAGGGGCGTGCAGGAGAACACAGTCCCTGGACTTGGAGATGGACTCTTGTTCCAAAAGTGCCATGCTGTCTGAGACCCGAGAGCTAAGCCAAACCCATGTTCTCCTGTGAAAGAAAGGAAACCCATAGCCGTAGAGTAGGCAGCCAACTCTGACCACCATACAACTTATATTTCAATAGTAAGTTCAACTGAAGATATTTCAATATGTGTAATACCCACGATTTACATCCTGGTTTGCCCCATAGAACTGGCCTCCTCTTCCTTTGTGCCACTACAGTACACTGTGTATACATTCACTGGAATATTCAGAACACCCTTACCATTCCTACTTGTTTGCCGGTATGTAAGATTCTCAAAGACTGGACAATATTTTATTTGTCTTTGCCTCTCTAGTGCATGTATAAAACATAAAAGAACACAGAAAGCACTTACTAAATGTTTGATGAGTGATGAATGAATAAAGGAATGAATGAATGAGCAAATGAATGGGGTGGCCTGTTGAGAGAAGCTGCTAATAAATGAACTCAGCATTCTGAATTTAAAACCCACAAGGGAAACCAGAGCCGACCACATAACCATGTTGGGCTGAGCCTGGGCTTTGCAGGAAGCTTAGGTGCAGAGAAAAGGCAGCACCTCAGAAGTCAGATGAGGAAGGAGAAAGGGAAGGAGGCAGGGCTTGGGGTTTGCAATCCTCCCCTTGGGCTGGGGCTGTGTGTGTCACAAGAAGCTCATTTTTGGCAGAGACACCAAGGAGAGAGAAGCTCACGGGTCATGAACTGTTGTCTAGTGGTGGGCTAGGTCTAAACATCTCCCATGTTGTGTGGGTTGTTGTGGAAGTTGGAAAACCTTATTTCAAAGTACAAGTTGTTTCCAGACTTGTTATTATGGTCGAATCTCCAGGCAACCATATCAGCTTGTGGCTACACATGAAACCTTGCTAACATCATTAACCCAAAGTTCTTGATCTTGCCTCTGCCGTTCACTTGCCTGAGTAATTCAACCTCTCCCCAACGATTTCTTCCCAGGAGTGCCCAAGTGTTCAGTTAGACTCGCCATTGGCAGAGAGGGCTGCTGGGTTTGTTATGTTCTTCCTTTCCTGCTCTGTCACCGTGAACACTCAGGAGGTAGCCTGAGGGACTCTCACCACCGTGCGGTGCCTGCTGTGAGACTGTCCAGGCCCAAACCGACAACACGGCCTTTCAGAGCCTATTCAGCTTCCAGGTGTCAGCAAAGCTGACAAGAAAGGCCATCTTCCCAATTCTAGGCCCCCAAACAGCACAGCTTGGGGTCAGGATCTCTCACAAAGCCAACGCTCAGCTCCGATCTCATCTCTTTTCCCATCAGACCTCCAACGAGTCAAAAAGGCCAGGCTGGCAGGAGGAGACTTTTATATTGCAGTTAACTCAACAGATACTTCCCATTTCTAGATAAAACTAGATTTAAAAAAAATGCTATACTTATTCATGTTGTAAAGGGTCAGGGCTTCATTTTCTTTTCTTTTTTTAAATATATTTTTATTGATTTCAGAGAGGAAGGAAGAGGGAGAGATAGAAACATCAAGGATGAGAGAGAATTATCGATCGGCTGCCTCCTGCACGCCCCCCACTGGGGATCGAGCCCACAACCCAGGCATGTGCCCTTGGCCTGAATCGAACCTGAGACCCTTCTGTCCGCAGGCCGACGCTCTATCCGCCGAGCCAAACCGGCTCGGGCAGGGGCTTCGTTTTCTAATTACATTCCTGGTCTCATCCCCTCTCGGCTGAAGGCAGAAAGAAGACACCTGGGAGAAGACTAACAACGGCCCTGGCCCGGGAGGTCAATTTGAGCCTCTCCGCTTCCACTGGGTTTACAACCACGAGGGCTGTTCTGCTCTGCTGCCTTCAGTGTCGGGGTCAGTAAAGGCAGATGTACCATGTCAGCCTCCCCAACAGCTAGACTTGGTTATGCGACCTAATGAGGCACGAGGGGGAGCCTTCCTTGGGCTTCCAGGAGGCTTTTGCTTTTCCCGGCAGAAGGGACAGATGAGGCTGCCACCACACCTTCTCTCTGTGGCCCCCTTACCTTCTTCCTTCATTAAACACGATACAACGTTTGGAAATGCAGCTGCTTTCTTGTGACCATAACAAAAAGGCCACAGAAAGACACAGTCACGGAAAGACAAGTGCCATGTCTCACTTATATGTGGAATCTAATGAACAAAATAAACTGACGAACAAAATAGAACCAGAGGCACGGATGCATGGAACAGACTGACAGCTGTCAGAGGGGAGGCGGGTGGGAGGGACTGGGTAAAAGAAGGCGAAGAGAGTGGCCAAAGAACATATGTATGCATAGCCCGTGGGCACAGACAATAGTGTGGTGAAGGCTAGGGGAGGGGGGCGGGGCCCGCGGGAGGGGGGCAGAGGGGCGAATGGGGACATTTGTAGTAGTGTCAACAATAAATACGTTTTTAAAAAGGCCAAGAGAATTCCTGTCCTGAAATCTTCTAGCCTCTACACCAGCTTTGAACTGCTTTCCTCCAGGCTTGTTATGAGGGAGAAAAATAGATGCCCATTAGTTTAAGCTACCGTTTGGCAGTTATTGGAGCCCAAAGCATGATCCCAGTTGTTGCAAGCTGGACTTTTGCACATTTCATGTGCTGATGCTATGAAACCATCTCTTAGAGTCCAAGTTGTTCATTCATGAGTCACCTGATGGGCAATGCTCTTGATTCATCACGTGGTGGCCCTGCCTGCCATTTGCTGCTACTGGAGGAAGGAGACAGGTCTTCAACAAAGTGATGGAGGCAACAGAAGGCAGTCCTGATAGAAACTCTACTCTTTTCCCCCCCTTTTTAGAAATATTTTTATTGATTTCAGAGAGGAGGGGAGAGGAAGAGAGAGATATGATGAGAGGGAATCATTGATTGGCTGCCTCCTGCACATTGGACCAAGCCCACAACCCAGGCATGTGCCCTTGACCGGAATCGAACCTGGGACCCTTCAGTCCGCAGACCAACACTCTATCCAAACCAGCCAGGGCAGAAATTCTACTCTTCATCTCAAGGAATATAAATGAGATCCAAGTATGTAATCTTTCCTCTCCTTGACTGTCCAGCCATTCCATCCCTCACTCTGTTGCCTGAGTAACATGCTCCCTGCTGCATCCCTCTCTGTCCCTCTCCCACGCCCACCCCATGCGGCTGCACACATTCATGCCCCTGCTCTCCATGGCTTCTTGCAAAAGGAGCTTGTTTTTCATTCTTTTCTCCTTAGAATCTACCCATGTGGCGAATACCTCTTCTCTCCCTCTCCCCATGGCCCCAGTTCTGCATCGAAAATCCCAGAAATCTGGTCTGGACCCTCCACGCGCTTCTCCACAGTTGGGTGTGGGTGGATGGGAGGAACCGAGCAGCCCAAGCAGCGCCAAATTTAGCAGCAGGAGGAGGACGGGGAAAGCTGGCAATGCCAATATGTGTGAAGGGTGGCAGGTTTTTTCACCCTGCTCACACATGTGCAGAGAAAATGTACCATCTTTATTTCTCTAAAAATTATTCTTATCTTCCTTAGGAGCCTCCAACTACCGAATAGCTGGGAAATACTCTGGCACAACAGTTTAAATAGACATGTTAGGGCCCGGCCGGGGGTGCTCAGTGGTTGAGTGTCAACCTATAAATCAGATGTCAACGTTTGATTCCTAGTCAGGGCACATGCCCAGGTTGTGGGGTATGCAATAGGCAGCTGATCAAGGATTATCTCTCATCATTGATGTTTATCTATCTATCTATCTATCTATCTCCCTCACCCCTAGTCTCTGAAATCAATAAAAAATACATTAAAAATAAATAGACATGTAAGGTAAATGGTCCATCTCTTTATATATATATATATTTTTTTTTACAGAAAGAAAGGGAGAGGGATAGAGAGTTAAAAACATTGATGAGAAACACTGATCAGCTGCCTCCTACATGCCCCCTACTGGGGATCGATCCCGCAAGCAAGGTACATGCCCTTGACTGGAATCGAACCCAGGACCCTTCAGTCTGCGGGCCGACGCTCTATCCACCAAGCCAAACCAGTTAGGGCTGGTCCATCTCTTTATGTAAAACATGCTTAGTGTCTAGATATCTGCATCCTCCCTCCCTGTCTCTGCGAGATGGTGTCTGGGTTCTGGGTGGCGTTGTGGCTCATGCACTCCCTCAGCGCCGAGAGAAGATGGGATTCTCAGGTCATTAGCATCTCTGCATCTTGGCTGCTTGCTGCTGTGGTGGTGGCCGGGACACTCCCTGGGTTGTACCCAACTCATCTCCCGGAGTCCTGTGAGTCCCCGCTGCGGAGGCTCTGTCTACTGAGGTTCCTCCTGGCGGGAAGGGCCTGCTGGTGCTTCTTCATGACTCAGCCTCTGCTCTGGCTGCTGCTACAGCCCCCACAACCCCATCTGACTCTTGCCCAGAATGTCCACCACGAGTCTTGCTGCTGACTCACCTTTCCCTTGTGATCACTGATGCCTGGAGGCCAGTTGGCTGTCAAATCAGCTACTTCCCTGGCCTCTAATCGGGAGCAGGTGAGAACTTCTTGGTGCAATTCATTCCCTACTGGTCCTGGGGGCAGCCCAGGAAATGACATTCCCTCTCCCTTCCTGCAGAATCATGCTGTGCTACTGAGTTCAACCCAGATACAGCCGCTCCCAGGGCGATGCCCGCCAACCTGCAGGAGGAGCCCCTCCCCGCGGCCCAGAGAAGTCTGCGGAGGCCCTGGCCTTCCTCCACCTGCTCAGCACACCTCCCGCCGTGGGTGGAATCCTGAGACGGGAGATCAGTCACCTCTGACGCTCCCCAGCCGCCTCGCTCTCCCCTTCCCCTGTGTATTCCACCAGGACCCAGGATGGACAGGGGGGATGTTCCTCTTTCTTTTCCGGCCCACGCCAGGACTTCCCCGTGTAAAACGGTGAGCAGGTTAGTTTGTGATATGCCAACAGGAGAAAGAAAGAAATCTAGAACATCTTTTCTCTCTCTTACATAGCTTAGGCTTTCAGATAAGGTGGCTGAAAAATCCTAAAATCCTATTTGGAAGCTGATACTTAACTTTTTCATTCCCTTTCTCTTTTTGTTTGTACTAGTATTCCTTCTGTAACAATCCCAAACCTCCTCCAGGCCAATGGAAAGCTCTCAAAAGCGGGGGCGGGGGGTGGGTGGGTGGTGGTGGGAGGGGAAGGAGAGGTCAGTATAAGGAAATACGGGGGTGGGCAAAGTAGGTCTACAGTGTGAGTACAGGAAACAGAGTTTATTCCTGTATTATTATTTATTAATTATTATATTTATTATTATTATTAACTTACTTTTGCCTGCCCCTGTATAAAGGAAAGCAGCGTATGCGAGTATTTCAGAACTGTTATCACCGTTCTATAAACTGTTAATTTTCCCTTCCCCATGTCATGCTTTAGGGTGGATGTTCCATAGAGGCCTGCAGGGCGGGACCACAGCCCTGTGGGTAGACCGCATCTGTCCAGTGAATGGCCAGGAGAAGATGTAGGTCTGCAGACCGGAAACCAGAACTCTGAGGACAAATCTCAACAAACAGGTGAAAGGGCTCTTTCCCATCCTCCAGGTCCCTGACTCACAGGGGCCTCCGGACTAGTAAGGGCTTCCCAGGTGTGGGCTCATTTTCTCCCCCGAGGAGTTAGGCCCTGGGCCTGCAAAGGGAGACTTCGCTGCAGGATTGTGCTTCCCCAGCCCTACAGTTTGGAAGACGGGTGTAATGAAATGTTGTCAATGGGAGGACTGGCATTGTCAAGCAAGTATCTTTAAACCACTATTTTTTACCATTGAGGTTTGTTATTATTTTTTAATAAACAAAGGACTTTTAACACCTAAAAAGTTGGTGGTTTTATTTTAAGGAAGACATCATTTATTGATAAGACGGAAAGCCATTTCAGATGCCTGAATAGCATGGATCAAAGGCATAGGAGAGAGGCAGGGAAGGGAGGGAGGCATATCTTTTCCACGGGTGTAGCTGTACTCCTTTGCCCTCCAGGATTTGTGCAGGGGCCAATGGGAGGCGGGACCGAAAGGAGCTTAGAGCATGTCTCAGAGATCCTTGAGTAATCGGGTGAGAAACTAACATGTCAGCTCTGACAGCGTCAGAGGATCTGACTGGTCCATGAGAAGGAAACTGAGTCGAAGAAAACCAGGCCTGGGAAATTTAAGTTGTAGATTATTGCAGCCTCTGGTGGAGTTACTGCATTTTGAGGGCAAGAGGCTAGAGGGAGGAAAACCATTAAGGAGGGGAAATTCGGAACCCATGCTAGACTTTGGCTGAAGTGTAAGGTTTGATGAGTAATGACTGGGACACTTTTTCTGTATCTGTTGGTTATTGTATCTATAGGTTATCATGGTGGGGCTAGAAGTTGAATTTATTTTATTTTTTATTGTTGGCTCTGTTACAGGTGTCCCCCATATCTCCCCTTCCCCCCTCCACCTTTACCACACTATTGCCTGTGCCCATATATGCAGATTCTCTTTTTAATCTCTTCCTGTCCCCCCCACCCCCTGCCACCCCTCACTTCTGAGATCTATCAGTCTGTTCCATGCTTCCATGACTCTGGTCCTATTTTGTTTGTCAGTTTCTTTTGTTCATTAGATTCCACATATAAATGAGATCGTGTGATATTTGTCTTTTCTCTGACTGGCTTATTTCACTGAGCAGAATAATTTCCAGGTCCCTCCATGCTGTCTCAAAGGATAAGAGTTCCTTCTTTTTTACAGTCACATAGTATTCCATTGTGTATATGTACCACATCTTTTTTTATCCACTTATCCACTGATGGGCACTTGGGCTGTTTCCAGATCTTGACTATCCTATATAGCAAAAGGCTAATATGCAAATGTTCCCCTCGGGAGTTCAACTGGCTAGGAGTTTGACTGCTTGCTATGACATGCACTGACCACCAGGAGCAGCGTGGAATGAAGGAAGGCCCCGGCTGGTTGCCGGCCAGGCCTAGGGACCCTACCCGTGCACGAATTTCATGCATTAGGCCTCTAGTTTATCTATCTATATATATAAAAGCCTAAGTGACCGTTCGACCAGTAGCTATGATGCGCACTGACCACCAGGGGCAGATGTTCTAACTGGTAGGTTAGGTTGCTGACCGTGAGTTAGCTTGCTGCTGGGGCCCTGTCAGCCCCGAATCTGGTTCACCCGCACCCCAGATCCAGAGAGGAGGGAGTGGGGAGCCCAATACCTCGCAGAATCGGCCATGGGTTAGCTTGCTGTGATATTAAAATATTTCTTCTAATTAATTTGCTTTCAATGTGCACGAATCTGCGCACTGGGCCACTAGCATATATATAAAAGGCTAATAGGCAAAGTGTCCCTTCAGAAGTTTGACTGGGAGACTGGAAGTTCGATCACTTGCTATGACGTGCGCTGACCACCAGGGGCGGCATGGAATGAAGGAAGGCCCAGACAGCAGACGAAAGGCCCTGATCGGCCCTGATCACCAGCCAGGCCTAGGGACCCTACCCATGCCAGAATTTCATGCACCAGGCCTCTAGTTGTAAATAATGCTGTTATGAACATAGGGGTGCATATATTCTTTCAGACTGGTGTTTCAGGATTCTTAGGATATATTCCCAGAAATGGGATCGCTGGGTCAAACAAAAAGTTCCATTTTTCATTTTTTTAGGAAACTCCATACTGTTTTCCACAGTGGCTGCACCAGTCTGCATTCGAACTAGCAGTGTACTAGGTTTGGGAGGTGATTTTAAATAGTACCACAGATACTCCTAATAACATAACAGATATGCACAGGGTAGATTTTCACATTTTAGACAATTCCTATTTCATTCTGTACAGAATGTAGTCCATATTTATACAGGCTTTCTACCTGGATTCTGATGTCTGTATTGGTATATGGCTTCTATACTTTTCCTTTGAGTTACCACAGTCCATGATTATTTCATTAATGTGAGCATTTCAGTAATCTCTCTTCCCTCCACTAAACCATAAGGACCATAAAAACAGGGTCCATGTATTTTTTTTAACCATTAAATCCCCAGTACCAAGCACAGGGCCTGACATAGGATAGACATCCCCAAAACACTTACTGACAAAGTAAATGAGCGAATGAATAAATGAATTTACCTCTAGGAAGAATGGTTTGAATCAGCGTCAACAAATACCCTTTACAAAGTGCCTTCCTGTGTGTGGTCCTGTGTTGCTATGGTTTGTGAGAGAGTGAGGTTCTCGAAGGCCACAATCAAACACAGACAAAAAATGGGTCCCATGATCGCTGCTACAGGAAGTGGTCTAGATGGCTCCCGGCTCTCTTTCCCCTCCGCTGGTGTTCACAGGCAGGGTGCTGGTGTAGTGCCACCTGTGGGATAAAATGGAAAAACCCAGCTTTTTGCACAATCTCTGCAAATAAACACACTGCGGTCCCTTCTAACTTGTGCTCATTGAGGACCTTCTCTGGCATGTAGAGGCTTTGTACATTTTTAAACTTGGCTTCATGTCTTCAGCTAAACTGGCTGTTTTCTTACCCTTTCTCTAGGAAACAGTTGCTTTGTTTAATTCCGTTCTCTACATTTCAGATAAAGGGATCTTGTACATTAAATTGTAGCAACATTTCTGTTACGCAAAAGTAGTCAGGGAAGGGAACCATCGCTAGAATGACCTGTGTGCCATGCCGGTGTACTTGGAGACACTGATATCTGTGAGAGAAATACATTCTATAGTGGCGGAGTGGCAAGATGTCACTGAGAAAAGATGATTGAAAAGAAAAACGGGCAGCTCCTCAGCCATTTATTGTAAACATCTGTCATGAGGCTGGAAACGCATAAAAATAATGGTTACGAGAATCCTGGCCAATGATGTTACTGATTGTGCTTTACAAGGACACATATATTCTAGACAGTTTATGTCAAGTACTTACTCACGCCTTGGCCTATTTGTCCATGTCAGCAGAAAAGCTTATCGGCTCAAATGATGTTGAGCTCCCGTTGTCTCCCGTCTGTGGTTTAATCCTGCCAGTGTTGTTACGTGGAGTTTTTGGCTTGCTTTCTCCACTTCTGGAGAGATTTCCAAAATCTTTTTAAAAATCTTATGTTTTTGGCATTTGATGTCTTATCTTTCCTTTACTGGTTCCTGGCTCCATATCAGCAGTATATGCATTTTATGATCCTTTTAGTTGGGGTGGTGAAAGGGGGGGGAGAATGTAGAAAATATTTACCCACAATGGATATGATATATATATATATATATATATATATATATATATATATATATACACACACACACATACACACACACACACACACACACACACATATATAGACATTTTCTCTTAGTCTCTCTCTCTCTCTAGCCTTGTTTGTCATATTTTCATCATGTAGAAATTGTTAATTTTTATAAATCCACACTCAGCCTTTTTCTTTGTGATCATTTCTGTCATCATTTTTGTGCTCAGAATATCTCTTCTTTCCAGAGATCAGATATATGTGCACTTAGTTTTTATTTTCCCCATTGCACTTTTTAATTTATTTGAAATTTACTTTAGGGAGTTGTGTGAACCAAACTTCACATATTTCCCCCAAATAGGCAATAATCTCAACATCATTTGTTTAACAGACCATTTGCTTTTCCACTGATTTGTGCTCATGCCTTGAGTATAAATGACACAATCTTACATGTCAATATCAATTTCATGACTTGCATTTCTGTTCCCTTATGCAGCCTGTCAGTTATGTGCCAACACCATGTATTTTTCACCACAGTAACCATTCACTAACTTTCAACAGCCAAGTCTTTCTCATCACTGTTCCCTTTGGCATGTTTGTTACCATTCATGTTTGCTTTCTCTTCCAGATGAACTGTTTCCCAAAATACAGCTATTAACATTGTGATTCACTCTTTTACATCCGATTCAACAAGTGTTCATTGAGAGCTGATATGAAGGAGCTAATAAATATTGACCAAATCATAATGGCAGCAGCATTTGTTAAGTGTTTATTTCCTTATATTGGCAAGGTGTTTTAAAGGTTTGAAGGGGCGTCATCGAGGAGTTTCAGAATACTTGAACACACCATTTCAGGCAGGCGTAAAAGAAGGGAAAAAGCCCTAAACCATGAGGGGACTAGGGGATGGAGCACACATAGGACTCAGAATCTCTTCAGTTCGAATCAGAAAATTAAATGCCACAGAAGAGGTGAAGGCTGAGATTGGGAATGGGGACCCATGGGCTTAGAGAGTCCCACACTCTAAAATGAGAGACGGCCCAAGCCGGCTTGGCTCAGTGGATAGAGCGTCAGCCTGCGGACTGAAGGGTTCCGGGTTCAATTCCGGCCAAGGGCACATGCCTGGGTTGCGGGCTCGTTCCCCGGTAGGGGGTGTGCAGTAGGCAGCCGATCAATGATTCTCTCTCATCATTGATGTTTCCATCTCTCTCTCCTTTTCCCTTCCTCTCTGAAATCAATAAAGAAATATATTTAAAAATAAAAAGTAAAGTGAGAGACGGCCCATGAGCAGGCCCCGGGCTGGCATCAGCACCGTGCATCCTGGGTCCCGGGTTCACAGACCACGGATCTGAGGTCACACCTCTGTGCCTGGCTCGGATAACAAACAGCCTTTGCAGTTGTGGGAAGAGAGGGGAAAAAGGTTGGGTCCAGTAAACTGACCAATACTATTAAAAAATAGGGTTCACTATATGTTTTATAATCATCATTATAACCTGTGTTTTTATTTGTGTTATTGGAAAAATGAAGACTTTAATTAGAAAGTATTTTGATAACATTAAGTCTGTGAAGAGTTTGAATGTTTAAGTGAATTTGATTTAGTTCTATAACTTTTGTTTAATATACTTATTATTTTTTGATGAATTTACTATGATTTTGTTGTTTAAATTTATAACCTTATTCTGTGAGGCAACTCAAATGCCTGAGAGGACCTAACATTTCCTTTGGAAAATGTCAATTTGGATCCTTTGCTCATTCTTAAATTGGATTGTTATATTTGTCTTTTTATTATTGAGTTGTAATTGTACTTTATATATTCTAGATAAAAGACTGTTACCAAATATATGATTTTCAAATATTTTCTACCATTCTGAGGACTGTCTTTTCATTTTCTTGATGATGCCCTTTGAAATACAAAAGTTTTTAACTTTAATGATGTCCAATTTATCTATTTTTTTCTTTTGTTGGTTTTGATATTGGTGTCAGTTTTAAGATATAATTCACTTTACAAATTTATATGAAAATATTATTTATTATGTGATAGAAATGAATATGTATTATTTGTGCATATATATTTTATATGACATCTATATATATAAAAAGCCAGTGACCAGAATGCTGGAATGACTGGAATGACCAGAACGACCAGTCGCTATGATGCCCACTGTGGCCGGCCAACCGGCCCGATCAGGGGCACAGGGCTGGCTGGCCAACCTCCCGTGGCCCCTCCCCACAGCCAGCCCAGCCCTGATCAGTCCCCATGGGGCAGGCCAGCTGGACCCCACCCATGCACAAATTCATGCACTGGGCCTCTAGTATATTATAAAATATTTTATATTTATATAATATGTAGTTTATGTATTTAGAAAATACTTTACATACCTTGAGTTTATATGTACATTCTTCTTGAGGAAATTCTTAGTGACTGGAAATCCAGAAACAAGGTGTGACCTGGACTCAAATGCCACTGGAAAAGAGACGTTTTCTATCGGGGACAATTGCTTTAAAAAGTTGGAAGAGAATGAGGTGGGACTGAGGGGGTATATTTCATTCACGTGAACAGCAACACTGTTGTAATAAGAACACTAGATGTGGGAACCATTTCTTGAGCTGCTGAAATATGAACACATTTTTCACCTGGGAAACACCATGGGTTTCCAAGATGGGGGTGGGGAGAAATTCAAGTTTTACTTTCAAGTACCATAAAACAGATTTGGTGATTTTATTTAAACCTAGAACCCACGGATATTTGTTTTTCTTAGAACTGGACACTAGATGTCTCAGTTGCATTGAGTCTGCAATGAGAAAAGAGGAATTTACAAAAAAGATTGCCACACCATGTGGGTTGTGTAATCTTCTATACGATGTAGCTTGTTATGTGGGGCACTGAAGTGTAATTTCAATGAAACTTGCTTTGAAACCAAGCTCTAGAGAATTATTTCCTTTTAAATTCTTAACTAAAAACTCATTAACATGTCAGTAATGTCCTGTAATTTCCTGGATGATGGAATAAAAAGAAAAACATAGAGATGTGTTAAAAGACTTAAACGAAAGTGGAACTAGAAATCAGGGTAGAATCCAGGAATTTACAGCTCTCTGTGCTGTCCCCTAGAAAGCAGCTATTTCCATTGAGTAATTTATAGAATTCTGTTAATGTAAAAACAGAAAGTGCTTAAGATGAGATAGATGTATTTAACAGAAGTATGGCGTAGGGAGAGAGCATTCTATTAGGAGACCAAAGATGTGCTTTTAGTCGAAACCGGTTTAGCTCAGTGGATAGAGCGTCGGCCTGTGGACTGAGAGGTTCCAGGTTCAATTCCGGTCAAGGGCATGTACCTGGGTTGCGGGCACATCCCCAGTAGGAGATGTGCAGGAGGCAGCTGATCGATGTTTCTCTCTCATCGATGTTTCTAACTCTCTGTCTCTCTCCCTTCCTCTCTGTAAAAAATCAATAAAATGTATGAAAAAAAAAAGATGCGCTTTTAAATACTGAAGCCACTGCTTTTATGCTCCAGGATGCCATTCAGATTCCCACCATCTGGGTCTCGTTTTCCTCCAGCCTCTAGGGGGCGTTCAACATTCTTCTGTAGGAAGAGCTCAAGAACCAATGGATTCTCATGGCCACCTTACAAATTGTGATTCTCATTACAATTTTTTTTTTAATAAAAAGTAAAATTAATGCAGAACCTATCTATATATATAAAAGCCTAAGCGACCTTTAAGACCAGTAGACCGCACAACTGGTCGACTGGTTGCTATGAAGCGCACTGACCACCAGGGGGCAGATGCTCAAAGTTGGCTCTCACAGCCAACCTCCCGTGGTCCCTCCCCCTGGCCCGCCAGCCCCAACTGGCCTCGATTGGGACTTGGTGAGATGGCCCAGATAGGCCCTATCGCCAGCCACAGCAAGGGACCCCACCTGTGCAAGAATTCATGCACTGTGCCTTTAGTTAAATTACAAAATGTTTGATGTGTTCCCCTGTAATTATCCCAGTACCCCTAGTGGTACGCATACTCTGCTCTTGGGGCAGTGGGTTCCTAACTGCAGCCATATGTAGAGACAAGGAGGAAGGATGAGAGCAGAACATGGACCAAGGTAGAAAAGAGGCTAAGAGAGCACACAGCAATGATCATGACCCAGCACCCACCTGTTCTTTCACCCAGTAGGTCCCATGGGCTTCTCCCAACCCTGGGAGGGAGGGAAAACAGTGTCACCCTGTGGAACCAGGTGGTTCCTGGGAAGTGGGTTAACTGCAGCAGGCACAACTCACTCTCTGGTTCTCTGGTGCTTCCTTATGTCCCTCCCACTCATACACGTACACAGACCCTGTTCACTGTAACACACACACACACACACACACACACACACACACACTCACACAGTCTCTACCTGCAGCACGGATAGCCTTCGTTCTGCCTCTATCACTGTGGACGAAGAATGGAAATAAAAGGCCAATTGTTAGTACATGAGCCTCTTAGGTGACATTTTTGGTACTTCCTGGGAAATCACCCCTTGCCCTCAACCTCGTGCCCTCCCAGGGTCATTGCCAACCCCCCTCCCTCACAGGGCCATTTATCCAGGCTCATGTGGGTGTGCTCTTGAGGTGGAGCTAGCAAGGAGAGTTAAAGGGTTTTCAGTTCTGTTCCCAGACTGCTGAGTTTCACGGAGAAGAAACAAATGATGACTGTTCTGCGAGGCCACACAATGAGCCGCTTTCTCCCGGAGGGGCGACCTTTACCCAGGAAGAGGCTGAGCATACTTATCAAGTCTCTGCCTTTGCTGGAGAGAGTCTGTGGTAAACAGAGCAAGAAGGCCCTTATTGTCACCAAGGGCCTCCAAAAGCCACCAGAGGTATTTGCACAGAACCCTTGCTTGCCTGGTCAATGGCTGTCATCCAATTTTACTATGGCAATGGGTTATTTAAAGTTAAAAAATAATTTGTTTAGTTGAATTGGGATTGGCCTGGATGACCGCCAATGTGGCCATCCTATGACAAAGATATTGGTTGCTCACTCATAATTCATGTCTTTTCCTTCCATGCGCAAAGGTCCCCAATGTTGTACAGTTATTTGGTGATGATGAGCCCAACCCCAGGTGATAACCCATATTATGGCCATCTCTTTCCTCTCTGCCAAGAATTGGTCTAAATTATGGATTGCTGAAGGCCTTTGAGGAAGAGGATAAGTGTGCTATGCTGCTCTTCTTCTTGCCCTTGGACTTGTGTGAGGGCCTGATGCTTGGGCTGGCTTTGTCCATCTTCTGATTGTGAGGGTAGATTTTACAGACAGAGTTGACAGAAGCGAATAAAGGTATCAGACATCAGGAGTGGCTTGGAGGACACCTACCTTATCTCTTCCACCCCAGCAGGCACAGGAGTGAGGTTCTAATTGGCACAAGGGGAGGTCACAGGCTCACTGGAAACCCAGGAGTAGCATTAACTGCAGGTGTGGCTGGATTTAGGGCTCAACCAGTGCTACCAGGACTCAATGTCCCCTATCTCGAGGTTCTCCCAGTGTGTTAGTCACAGTCTCAGGAACCCCAGGTGGTCCCCCGCGGCCCCAGGTGTTCCTCATGCTGACAAGAAGGAGGCAGTGTCTCCAAATTCCACACGTCCTCAGCTTCAAGTCCAGTCAGGGGAGAAACACACGTTCTCGCTTACAGCATTCCCGGGGGCCATTAAGTCTTATTGGCTCTACGTGGATTGCTGAGCCAATCACTGTGACCGTGGACATGCAATGTTTTGATTGGCTTAGGCCTAGGTCACATGCTTCTTTCTCAGCGCTCATCCCAGATAAATGGACAGCTTCCTTCTCTTCCCACGGGACCTCCTGCTGCCACTGTGCTTCTGTACCTCTTTCTGGTTTCATAGGACCATCACCCATCTACTGACCAGTGTCTGTGAGGTGCAGTTACCTGGCTGCCTGGGTGGGGAACAGGCTACACATCCTAATGGCTCATGAAGCTGGTATTCTCATCTGGCCTCTGTGGATGGCAGCCTCTTAGCCCTGAGAGATGGGCGCTGTCATGTGGCAATCCAGTGGTTTTGAGGTGCCCGAGTACGTCCTCCCTCATCCTGAAAATGCAGTTTCTTCTCCTCCACCCTTGGTGGCATCTCTTTGCTCTGTTGGTGGCCACTGGAGAACACTGGCAAGTTGGTCCATTGTGTGCAGCTGTTGTCCACGGCTAGCTCTGGGCCCACAGGCGGCTCACCGATGCTTCTCGTTCTTTGCAGTCATTCCACAGGTACCTTCTCTTTTCGCTCCCATCACTGGGTTATACTACTCCGTGCTATACCACAGCACCCATCCTTACTCCGCTGGGGTCTTTGCATGTTAACTTAGACCTGCGTGCGTGTTTGTGTGTGTGTGTGTGTGTGTGTGTGTGTGTATGCGCACGCGCGTGAGAGGGGGTAAACTCCCAGTAACCCAGGCAAGAAGCAAGTGTAACTAGTTTATGGAATGGACTCCACCTGGTCAGGCACAAGCCAAGGTTGAAGCAGAACCTATTCTGTGTCTCGTGTTAGTGCCTGTCGTATTGAGTATTAACTTAATGTTAAACAAAACCCCTCAGGTTTGGAATTTCAAAGGGTAAAGTACTACTGAGAAAAACTGGGCATAGCATGCACACACTTGGTTACGGCGACACTGACATTTCCTTCCAAAAGCAAGGCAGGGAGCAGGTTAATGGAGAGGCGGGAGGCGCGTGACTGTGATGTGCTCAGCTGCGCGGAGTCCCAGCTGGAGCGTCAGTGACCTCTGCTGGCGAGATTGTCCTCTGGTCCACACGAAGGCCCGAGTCCCCTCCAGGTCTGTTTGTCTGCTTCAGGGTTCTTCAGAGACACTGCAAGATCCCCGCCCGGCGAGGGAGGGCCGTCTGGGCTTCCACCCTGAAAGTCAACCAGGGGTTTGGAGGTGGCAGCGGTTGGGAATTAAGCACAGGTCCGATCCCCGCCTCCACCAGCTTTCTCTCAAACGCAGGCGGCTTGCTTACATTACCCATTTTCCAGACACAAACACGTTTTCTTTTTAAAACATGCTTTCCCCACAAAGAACATATTCAAAAACAAGTTCCACATATTCCATTTGATGAAATTTCTTAAGAATAACATGTCTGCAATTCGACAAAGTGAGATGAAAACACTGTCAAAATGAACTCACGTTTTTATGTCCGTAGGTCAGGGGATGAGGCATCCTTCACAAATACCTACTCAAAGCACGCGCTTCACGTTGCCACCTGACATCCCCCCCCGCCCCCCCACCACGAACAGTGAAAAGCCGCTGTCGGACAGGGCCCAGCCCACCCCTCAGCCAGGCAGCCCTTCCTATAACTGGATGGCAAAGTCGCAGCCACCACGACAGGTCTCCAGTTACTGACCGTGCAGCTCCTGTCCCCCGGGGACCACCTGGGGGGCACTTGAGGGCCTCTCCCACCCACTCTGCTTTCTTCGATTATTGAAGCTTGCCCTCGGGGTCTGGGCTCTGCAGCCATCTTCTAATAGGCTCTGTTCTTTAACTAGGAGTTGAACTAATTGAACCGGAGTAAATTGACTAAGGACACCCAGCCAAGGGGGGCGGGGGGTGGGGGGTGGGGGTCAGGTGGGGGGGTGGGGGTTGGGGGTTGGGAAGGGTGTCAGATATCCTCTTCCAGAAACTGGCAAATAGGACCCAGGGATGACAGTCAATTTCTGACGGACACTTCGCTGTAAGGTCCTGTGCGGCTGGCAGCATCTCCCACTGGAGGCAGGGGGAGGCAGGGGGAGGCAGGGGGAGGCAGGGGGAGGCAGGGAAGGCTGGTCAGCACAAGGAGAAGGAGTAAAGGTGACCACAGAGGAGCTGGGAGCCCAGTGACTGGCAGTTCCTTACCCCTAGGGATCAACTTGCTGGGGCTCAGGCCACACCCTTTCTCCTTTCACCTGTCCCCTTACCTGTGCTGCTCAAGGAACACCAGGCCTTCACTTCTCAGAGCCTTTGTCTGGTCAGTCAAGGACTTTACAGGTGACCCCAGCAATGTGGACATTTATGAAGATCTGTCTACACCAGCTTCCAGGAACTGGCACGGTTAAGGGGAATAACTGCTCTGTACTTAATAGGAGTGGAGAGCAGGCTAATGCATCTGTATGTGCTTATGTATTATGTATCAGTAAAGAGCTACTACATAAACACAGCAAAAAAAGAGAGCACACTTTTTAAACTATGTTAAAAATGTTTTCCTCTCATTCTGTCCCCAGGTTTCTCCCTAGCGGCATGCACTGTGGCTGAGGTCCTTGAACCTGGCCCTTTCGGCATCTGTTAGAGGGGACAGCAATGCCTTCTTTCTGGGTCCTACTGAGGAATAAAGACGAGAGCGCCTGGCGGGTGGAGTGCCCGGCTCAGTTAGTTTGAGCTGCAGGCAGTGTGCGTTGTGGTCATTTTGATGGACTTTTCTTCTTTGTGTCCTAGAAGGAGGTGGGTGCATAATCTATCTGAGAGTGTCACTGGTGTTGGATGTCATGGGTTTAATTCAGGCTCTGATGTTTAGAGGAGATTATTACCAGAGTGTCCTCACTCTCTTTGGAGACTATTTATTTTTTGGGCGGGGGGGGGGGGGGGGTTATTTCCTTAAGCCTGAATATCTTTGCCATCAACTAGAGAGAACCAGCCTGAGACCAAAACCAACATGGAGGAGAGTAGGGCAGAGAGAGAAGGGAGAGATAGAAGGAGGTAGGGGAGAGAGAGAGAGAGAGAGAGAGAGAGAGAGAGAGAGAGAGAGAGAGAGAGAGAATGAATTAGTTTGCTTGAGCCTTTGGACCCAGCTTTGCTTAAAGCCAATTCTTCTGCCCGTGGTAACTGTCTGTGGAAACCCAGACTCTGACTCGGTTTCCTGTTCTTGGGTTGAGATGCAGAGACCCGTGCACCGGAAACCAGGCCGTGTGTTTCTCACTCACCAGCTGCCCCCAACATGATCCATACGGCCTGAAAGTAGGGCTGAGGAATCAGGGAGTGAGGGGTGGTTTCTAAAGGAAATTCGGGTGCTTTCATCATAAAAACAGAAAAGGACTCAGCAGGAAAACCCATAGCTACCCACCACACTTAGCAGGACAAACCGGGGTTGGGGTGGAAGGGCGGGGAGAGGAGCGGAAAGAATCGAACAATCGCTTATACTGAGAGTGGACTCTATGCAATGCTTTGTGTGAGCAGCTAGAAGTTGAATGATGAGCTGGGTTCCCCAGGAGGTCACCAGAGAAACGAGCATAGAGGGAGTCTTTGCGAAATAACGAAAGGATTTTAGTAGAAGTCTGGAGGTGGGGCCCCATGCTTGGGGGTGGGAAGGAACATTTAAATATGGCCAGGAGCTTGCGCACAGACTTAGTGTGATGAGAACCAGCCCCTTGGGGGAGCAGTGACAGCCCCCCTAACCCTCACCAAACATTTGCAGGGTCAAGGGCAAGCCCATAGATAGAAGCCTATATATCACGTGTCTAAATATTTACAAATTTTAAGTCAGGCTAACATGAATAGAAATGCTCTATTCCAGGGGTCCTCAAACTACGGCCCGCAGGCCACATGTAAATACAAATATTGTATTTGTTCCCATTTTGTTTTTTTTACTTCAAAATAAGATATGTGCAGTGTGCATAGGAATTTGTTCATAGTTTTTTTGTTTTTTTTTTTTTTAAACTATAGTCCGGCCCTCCAACGGTCTGAGGGACAGTGAACTGGCCCCCTGTTTAAAAAGTTTGAGGACCCCTGCATTCTCTCCCCTTGACAAACATACCTTCGTAACCAGCTGGGAGGCCAGGTGAGCGTTTGGGATTCCCAGGCCCTCTGGTGTTCTGGCTGGAAGGAGACCACACAGAAGGGCGGAGCCTAGGTCTGGTCCCATAGCTTCTTCCTACCCCCAAACCCAGCTGGGGGCCTTATGCACACACATGTGGACCCTGACAGGACATCACAAACTCTGTCCACGTGCCCGGCAAACAGCTTGCTCAGTAGGGAAGAGGCCTGAGCCGGCCCTGGAGGTGGGTGGGGATTTCTCAGGGCCTGGGGACTCAGAGTGCCGTCTGGGGTGGGCACACACTCTGGGTGGGCACACCCCCATGGACCCTGCAGACTCTCTGCCCCGTGGAGGGGGGACTCCGGAGGAGGCCAGGGAGGGGCTTCCTGCCTGGTGGAAGAACGATACGGAGTGGTCAGGAGGTCCGCCGCTGGGCCGTGGTCACACTCGGCATAAGCAGTAGCGGCGGAGGCCGGTTCCTATTCCTGTGAGGGATGACACAAACAGTGACCCTGCGTTTTGGTTTTTAGGAAGAGACACATCAGAAACGACCTGGGAAACCGCCTGCCGTTCTTCTCACTCACCACATTTACACAGAAGTTGGGCATGTCCAAGTCGAGGTGTGGAGCCTGGCCTTTCGGTCCAGTGAAACGGAGACGCTAGAAATGAACAGGACCTGAGCTGTACACCATCGCGTGGTGTCAGAGTTTGGGAGAGAAACTGGCCGCTTGGCCGTGAGTCAGCTTCTCTCTGACAATCCCCGCTGGCTCATGTGAAGGCAGTAACCTTTCCGAAGTAGAGATGTGACATTCTACAGCAGGGGGCACTCAAGGAGCTTCATCCCTTCTGCGGCTGCTGGACACCTCCCATCCTAACTCCCTGGTCCCAGCCATAAGCTCCCCCACATCCCTTCTAACAGCTGACTAAAGTTTCAGATTTATTAACTTACGAAGGAAAAACCACACACACACACACACACACACACACACACACACACACACACACTTACATGTCCATTCTTTCCTAATTGGATAGAGGCACAGAGCCTTATTTAGATAGTCCTTAAAATCTGTACCCGCATCATCTTTCCACTCATAGTACTTTTAGAATGTCTTCCTCTCTCTCAAACCCCTGGAAGGTAACCCCGGGAGCGCTCCGGTTCTACTGTGAAGAAGGCTGTGCTCTGAACCCCCACAGCTTTGCTCTGAGAGGCTGTGCTGTGCTCCTGGGCTCAGGCACTCGACTGTCTGGGATTAACTCTGTTTCTCCACAGACCGGCTGTGTGACCTTGAGCAAGTGATGTGACTTCTCTGTGCCTTGGTTTTCTCACTGGGAATCATCCCTTCCTCCCCTCCCTGCATGTGCCTGCCACCCCCACACCACTGAGAGGTGTAGCCCATCCCTCCACCCTCCTAGATCTGGACTGGGTGGTGCCCAGGGCTGTCGAGCCTGAGAGGACTCTGGCCTCACTGCTCGCTGATTGCAACGACATGGGAGGCCCACTCAGCCGATCCCAGTCAAACCACAGAACCCTGTGAAATAGTAATAAATGGTTCTTTTAAGCCGCTAAGTTTGGTGGCACCGTGCAGCAAGAGATAACCACACTACACATGGATGGGGTGATCACAACAGTGTCCACCTCAAAGGGTTGCTGTGAGGATTAAATGAGCGAATATCCGTTAGATGCTTAGAACAGTGCCTGGTAACTCCAATGGCCATAGAAGAACATTTTGAACAACAACAACAACAAAAGAATGACCTAGTGCTCTGAAGGTATTAGAGCAGTGGTTCTCAGCCTAGGCTGCACATCATCCGAGGCCCAGAAATCAGGATTTTAAACAGATTCCCAGGTGATTCTAACGTGCAGCCGAGGGTGAGAACCGCTGTGTTAGAGTCTCAAGCTAACAGATGCTCATTTTGAGGAAAGTACAGTCGTTGTCACTGCCCCAGTCCCTGGTCTTTCTATCCACTTTAGTCAATATGGAGTCAGTTGTTGGTGGTGAAGATACTGTTCTGGAAAGCTAAAGGAGTCTACGGCCATACCACCCTGAACGCGCCCGATCTCGTATGAAAAGCTAAAGGTACTGGCCTGTCTTTGAGCCCAGAAAGCCCCTTCGCTCCCTTATGGCTCCCCACCACAAGACTGCTTGGGGGAGAAACTGGAAAACAGCTGTGCACGGGCTTTGAAGAACAGATTCTTTAGCCTTTACTGAGACACCTCATTTCTGACACGCCCCCCCCCCCCCGCCGCCCCCACACCACACACTGAGGTCTGCACTTCCTTAAACCCAGGCCCCGCAGTTCTTTGCTGCAACCAGTCTCTTGCCAATACCTCAGCTTCCTTGCCTCTTCATCCTTTGTTCTTCCCTCCCCGCAAATGGTGAATCCTTTCTTTTTCTTCTCCCCATACATAGCTAAGCTTCTTCACCTAAAAATACATTTTTATTGATTTCAGAGAGGAAGGGAGAGGCAGAGAGAGAGAGAGATGGAAACATCAATGATGAAAGAGAATCATTGATCGGCTGCCTCCTGCACGCCTCACCCTGGGGAACGGCAGGCCAATTCTGAAACCAAAAGGTTATCCTCGACCCCTCCCTTTCCATATCAATCCAACATCAAGTCCTGCTGATTTTATCTCCTAAATAGCTCTCATTCCACCCCCTTCTCTCCATCTTTACTGACAATACATAATCCCAGCCATGCTCACCTCCAGCCTGGACCACTGCAATAGCTTCCTCACTGCTCTACCTCTGGCTACTACCATCTTCTAAGTCATTCTCTACATTTCAGCCACAGTGACTTTTTCACGATACAAATTTGATTAAAATACCTCTTTGTGTCCTAATCCGCTTTAAACAATTCAATGGCTTGTTATTGCTCATAATAGAAGATTCACTTCCTTAGCATGACCTGGGAGGCCCTGCATGGTATGGCTCCTGTCCTCCAGACATTTCAGATCCATCTCTCTTGCACGCTGGCCACCTCCGGCTTCTGATGCACCGTGCTCCTTCTAGAAGCAGACTTCGCTACACGCTGTTCCCTCTACCTGGATGGACACCCTCTTCTCTTTCACTCTTACTCATCTTTCAGACCTCAGCTCAAGTTACTTCCTCAGGATGACTTCCCTTGAAATTCCAGACTAGGTTAGGTCTCCCCATCGGATGTCCTCACAGCACCACATAGCTCTTCTTCACAGCACTCATTGCAGTTGTAATTATATAGCTTTTGTGATCCCTAGTAGGTCCTCAGCTCCAGGGACTGTTAGTTTTGCCCACTCTTGTATTCCCAATACCTAGCTCCAAAGTTTTGAATGACCCCACTGGTTTGATTCCCAGTCAGGGCACATGCCAGTGGCACGCTTGATCCCCAGTAGGGGGCGTGCAGGAGGCAGCTGATCAATGATTCTCATCATTAATGTTTCTGTCTCTCTCCCTCTCCTTCCTCTCTCTATCAATAAAAACATATTTAAAAAATAGCTATGAATTGTTGATTGTTGAAATTGGATAATAGGTACACTGGGTTTCACCATAGTATTCTACTTTTGCATGTTTGAAATTTTTCCTATTAAAATATTACATAGAATAGCCATTTTCAACTGGAGTGCCACAAAACATTTTTTTTTTAAAGAATTTTTTCTAAATGAAATACATAGTCAGGAGCATTGACCAACAGCCAACACAACAATAGCTGTCCAGTGTGAATGAATCAAAATTATACCTATTTGTCAGATTGGCAAAAAATACAATTTTTGGTGTGCCAAAAATTTTAGTTATTAATGTGTGCCATGAGATGAAAAAGGCTGAAATCGCTGACATAGAATAATTACATAGAAGTAATAATTTTCAAAATTACTTTAGAAAAGGGTTGCTGTTCTCAGCCAAACATTCTAAAAAAGTAGATTTGACGTCTTAGATGTCAAGCATTAAATAATAAAAATGTAGTCACATTTCTATTGTAACCAGTCCTTTCATTAGTTGTCTAAATTTGGAGTGTTTCATTTTAAAAATTGCACATCTGCTTACTGACCATCTTGCTTGAAGAATCATGAGCAAGGGTTGCTGACTGGAGGGGAGGGAGGAGCCTGCCCTCTTCCAATGGGAGATTAATAGATGGCCAGGAGCTTGGAGCGGAAGGTGAAGAGTCCTCAGATATGGAGGAAATTGAAATGGGAAAAAAGAATCACTTGAGGCCTGCAAAGAGGAACTGATGGAGACAGAGGAAGTGGGACCAAGTCAATCAACAGGAGATGAGAAAAGGGGAGCGTAGCAACAGGAATAAAAAGATCCAAAATAAGAACTAAAAAATATGTACAGACAGGATTGATTCGTACGATTCACTGTTATCCTTTTAATCCAGGTACCTTCACAACTGTTACAAATTCTTTTAATATTAAACCTGTTTTGCTAGATAGTGAAGTTAGTTTTAGCAGACAGCAATTAAGAAATTTTTGGGGAATTAGTTTAGAATTGCCCTTCAAATACAAAATTGATGCTACCAGGCCGGACTGGAAATTTGAGTTATTTTCTACAGCTCATTTGGTGATGAACTGTGATGCCTGAGCCACCGACACGCCCTTTCACGGTGCCCACTGTGACTAACTGCAAGCTTTTGAAGATAACTAGCTAAAGTTCAGAGTAGCGGATGTGATGATGGAACAGCTTTTAATGTGAAAAATGTTAGCGTACAGCAGCATTAAACTATAATGTCAACTCATATTCTTTAAAAAAGTGTACAAACTCTCAAAAACTGAATTCATTGGGGCAATATCCCAGGATATAAAAAAAGCCAAATGCCCAAAGTAGTGAGGCCTCAGGAAGTAGATTAGTGATGAGTCTGGGGAAGCTGAGCCGAATGGCCTCTTCAAAGCTGTTCTTGTAACAGCTACCCTCCTGAAGCTGAATTACTTTGTCAAGTCTTTTCTCTTCACTCTCTGTTCAGTTTACATTAAGCATTTCTCTTTAAGGTGTTGAGAAGGGACAAAACATGGGCTGTGGTGTTGGGCAGCCCTGGGCTGGGATCCGGCTTCTGCCTGGCTCTGGGATCTTCTCAAAGTCACTATGAAATGTGAATAAAGACATCTACTTCCCAGGGCTGTTGGGGAAGGACTGGATGAAACAGCCCATGAAAAGACCATTGTCGAGTGCCTGGTACTCCACGGGTGTGATTTGTTTCCTGTGGATGAGTACAGCAGAATACTTCCAATACTCTGTGATTTATCAAGATACCATCAGGCCTATCCAAAGCACTAAGTTGCCAGAAGACTTCCACTTCTCTTATTCTGGCTTAAAAAAAAAAAGATTTTTATTGATTTCAGAGAGGTAGGGAGATAGAAACATCGATGAGAGAGAACCATTGATTGGCTGCCTCCTGCATGCCCCCTACTGGGGATCGAGTCTGCAATCCGGGCCTGTGCCCTCAACCGGAATCGAACCCAGGACCCTTTAGTTGCAGGCTGATAAGCTATCCACTGAGTCAAACCAACGAGGGCTGCTTTTTAAAAAAATGTCATATTGCATTTGAGTAGTAAGCATGTAAGTGGGTACCACGGAATGTAGACACGTGAGGAGACAGCAATGTATCGATGAATAATACACAATATGACGCTGTGACGCACACCGATGGAAGAGCTGCTTAGCTGCATAAAAGAAGTAACATTAAAACATTAAAAAGAGACTTAACATAGGAACAAGCTATTTTAATCAAGCAAAAACAAATTTATATTCATTATTTCTAAAAATAAAATTAGACTTTTTCCAACCCTTAACATCTGCATTTAATAATATCTTCTAAACAAAATACAGATGCTAAAACAGCAAATTACAATATATCTTGTACAGCATACAGTATGTTCACTGTTCACACTCACTTGAATTCTAGTTGGTCGTTATGTACTCAATGCATAAACATCACTCAAAATAATGTTTTCACAATTAACAAAAAATGTGACAAGGCTGTCTTAAAACGGCTCTGCTATAAATTGTGTAGAATATACAGAATTACAAAGTCAAGTATTTTTTATCAAAATATACACCCCTCCCTGAAACTAACACAAGCGGTCAACGTTTTAAACGAATAATACAATTATAGAAAATATTTGCAAAATTATTTTTTTCATGTATAAATATTCTGCCATATTTACTTTGGTCTAGAATTATCAGCATACAAGTCCACTTAAAAAATATCCACATGTAAGGGCTGGGAGACATCACTACATGGAATAACTTCTTATTTGGAGTTACCTCAAATCAAAATGACTAAAATACACAATTATTTTTCTTGATTCATAATCCTAATTGATAAAACAAATCAGTAGATCACAGGATTGCTTATTCAATATTCTAATTATTAATTCTTCAGCCCTTTGTGACTATCTTTTTAACAAAACCCAAATGAATAGTGCAGGTATACATATATACAATGTGTAAAATAAAGTTGAATTTGCTAGCATTTTTTCCATTTTCCTCTATTATATAATACTGTATGTAACTGAATGTGTTTGAACAAAAGATAAATGCAGATACAATATTGGGGTTACTTAACAGCAAAGTACTACAGTATTACAAGGTCAGCGTTGATCATGTCCTTTTCTGGGTGTTTAAATGCTCTCTTGCCCACCCAAATCCGTATTCATTCTTCTTCATGAAGACATCCCCTTTGGAGAGAGAAACTGGAGTCTTTGAGCTACTTCTTCGTAATGGTAACTCTGCAACCTTGGGTAGCCTTGGGTTTCCATCTATCAAATCCCATGAACATGAATGGCTTGCAGGTCACCCTTGAGCCGATTTCCAGATTCTGCTCATACTGGTGATCAAAGGATAGGAATGCTTTCTCTCTGCCTCCTAGGATGGCAGTTTAAAAAGTAAGAATCATGAGTTCCAGCTTCCTGGGACCTAGTCCAGATGATGGACCACCTGTGGGGCAATCAGACTTTGAAGGCAATGTTGATGGTGTGGGTCAACATAAAAGAACATTAAAAAAAAAGTGGGCTTTTTTAGCAAGGGGCTAGAGGTCTGTAAACATGAAGACAAGGCATCTGACTTTGTGAATATATTTCTGAGTCACGTAAGTGATCGAATCTTATCACCCCATCGTCTACCTCCCTCACCACCCCCAAACAAAGCTCCTGTTTGAGGCAAGGAAGGTCTGCCCTTCCTGTGGCCCCCTCAAGTCTGTAACGGGTGGGGCGGAGTGTGTGTTTCTGTTGTCCTTTTGTTTTATACTAGTATCTGCTTGTGGGCTGCATACTCTCCAAGAAAACTATCATTGTAGGGATGAGGCTTTCTGTCCCTTCCCAGCGCTGGGCCCTCACCACTGCATGCATGCTTTGTGTTACATTTCCTAGACACTCCTTCAGTGGAACGGGAGGTGTCAGGTTTTGCTTGATCCCTTGAGACGGGGGAAGTCTGTCTGGAACAGACCTCCACATGGATGGCCTTGGGATGGATGGGTGACTGCAGGGAGTTTCAGAAGAATGTGGACCTTCTTCATTTTCTGAGGTGAGGCCATTGGAAAGTAATACACAGCACAGGCAACCACAGATAAATCCTGGGAAGGCTTTCCCCATAGATAAGGCAGGACCTATGTTTTCTCTGACTTGAATAGGCCAGTTCGAGTAACAGCTCAGCCATAACCTCGAGAGAACAGCATTCCATCTAAAAGCATAGACATGCTCTTTTAAGTCATATTCAAAATGCTTTCTACTGGTTTTTACACCAGTCCTCATTCTTTGCAGATCTATTGCTCATCGTTAGAACTCTCTACAGGGGACATGGACGGTTAAGAGTTAGGGTGATTTATATATGTATTTTACAAGGTTTGTGTTGCAGAAAAGTAGTTCTAATATATGCATGTCCTACTTAGGTTACTCATTTCACACATAGTTTTTAGCTATATTAAGTATTTAATATGTATCCATTGAATTTAAACAATTTTCAATAGTGCAGAAGCTGAATGGGAATGACTGTCAGAGCCCACTGACCTTTGAACTTGCTTATGCAGTTGACATTTTCATGATGTCTGACCCTTTTCTCCAGTGACTAAAGACAGTTTAGCAGCCAGTTCCTAATAGCACTAACCAGAAAGTTTTAAATTAGGCTAAAGTTAAACTCTTTCCCCCCCACTGGCAGAAATACCACAGCTAAGAACTTCATAAACTTTCACACGATACTTGGGATATTGGCGGAGTCAGCTATTTCATTTTTGCGCACTTTGTAAGACGTTAACGCTAAAACCCAAAGTAGATATTGGGATCCTTTTTTTCTGAAATTTTCACCAATGAGATTTTCTTTTTTACAATTCACTCCTTCATGACTGTTAGGTGAACAAAACAGAACCAAACTTCACACACACACACACACACACACACACACACACACACACACAGAACAGCTAACTAAAAAAACAAACAAAAAAACCCCACCAATTTATATTTTTGAAGACTTTTTTTTCTGTGTCATCACTCAAAGGACATTTCCAACAATGGTTTGCAGATGATCCTTTTGGTCATTGTCTTCTGGATCCATGAAATGTGGATTCTCCAGCGGGTTTGAGTTTTCGTGGTACATATCACCTTCTATTTTCTCCTGCTGACTCGGGCTTCTGAACAAGTGTTTCTTCTGGTGCATTCCAAGGGCAGCCGCTGTTTTGCAAATTTTGGGGCACTGGAAGCAGGCAAAGCCCTTCCCGTCGTGCTCCCGAATGTGCCTCCGCTCATGACTCCTCTTCGTGGAGAGGTACAAGAAACTCTGGAAGCAGAACTGGCAGTGGTAGGGCTTCTCGCCAGTGTGGATCCTCTCGTGGATTCTGAGGGTCTCATTCAGCGTGAACGCCTTGTTGCAGTACTGGCAGATGAACTCCTTGACGCCCAGGTGGATGCGTTCGTGTTTCTGTAAGTTTCCTTGCACCGAAAAGCACCGTCCACAGGTCTTGCACGGGTACGGCTTCTCTCCGGTGTGACACCTCATGTGCATCTTGAGCGTGGAAGGGTTCTGGAACTGCTTGGCGCAGAACTCGCAGGCGTACGGCCTGGCGGTGAGATGCCGGTGGGGCCTTCCTAGGTTCCCAGCCCCCAAGGCCTTGTCTCCGTCGCAGAGCTCACACTGCAACTTGGGCATCTCTTTGTTTTCTTCTTCCTCGAAGGCCTTCTCCGGAGGAGCCTTGCCCACGGCACAGTCCAGTTCTGCCGGGTACTTATACTTGGTGCCTGGGCTCCTACTCCCATGCTCTTTCCTCCAGTGGGCTTTCCTCATTTTCCTCAACTGCCTCGATTTCTTTTTGGGTTTGTAGTTGTAGTAAGGGCGCCACGGCTTGTCCGTGGAGTCCTGGTCACTTGCGTCATCGAACATCTCACTCATTTCCATGCACTCGGACTGGCAGAGCTCGAGCGGGCTGTCGCCCTTGGGGTCCAGCTCCCTCTCTTGTGGCAAAGCCTCCTCCTGCGCTTCGTACTTGGGTCTTCTCCCTCGTTTGTAGAACAGCTTGGACCCTAGGATATGCCTTTTCACAATGGCTTCATTCCCGATTTTGACGGTTATTTGGCAAAGGGGCGCGACGTTGCTGTTTGTGGAGGTGCCGGGGAGAGCAGGCTTCGCGATGTAGGTTTCGATTTTACTGGTTTCTTTACTGGCATTTGTGGTTTTGCTCAGCGACCCTCCAGGATCCGCAGCGTATCCTGATTCCTCTGGTGCCTCTCCCCTGTCACAGGGGATGGTTTTCTTTTTCTCCTTAATGCCTCTGTGTCTGCTGACCACTCTCCCCACTTTGTCCGGCTCGGGTTTGCTGTCCTCTTTCACGGCCTGACCGACAGCGGGGCCCGGAGGGGCTCTGTGGTTGCTGCTGGGCAGGGCAGCCACCGTGCCGCTGTGCACGATCACCGACGAAAACTGGCTGCTGTGCACAATGACCGAGGGCGCTGAGCCGCCATAGCTGATCACAGATGCTGAGTTCTCACTGCCATGACTCAAAGACAAAGCAGGCACCCCCCCGGCCGGGAGGTCGGAGCTGACGGCGTTTCCAGAGAAGGAAAGGGACAACTCCTTTGAATAGAAGTTATTGTCAAGGTCAACTTTCAATGACTCCTCTCCCCATTTGGACCCCTCTGCGTTTGGAACGTTGGCAGAAGTGGGTCTGTTCTGACCTGTGGCCGCTTCCAGCGGGACAGCTGGACTGTGGGTCACGGTGTGCACGCCCTCGGGGAAATTCAGAGCCGGTAACTCAGAGCCGCGTGGATTCTGAACAACATAGGGACCAGCTGCAGGCTCATTCACCTGCCTGTTCTCCCGAGCATTTTCATAGGAAGCACTTCGGTAGCTCTTATAAGGGGCCCTCTTGCATTTCATGGGCAGTAGCCTGTACAGTTTATATGGATAGACACTAGGTTTCAGGCCTCCGTTTGCCGTTTTTTTACTGATGGAAAGTCTGTGGTCAATGGCATGGAAAGACTTCTGGTGGTTTTTGAGTATATAGTAGGTCATGAACGTTTCCAGGCAGAAAATGCACTGATACCGCCTCTCTCCCGTGTGCCAGATTTCGTGTCTGGTCCTGTACTCGGCCAGTGCGAACACTTTGTTGCAGTAATGGCAAGGGTATGTTCTTCTCCAGGAGTGGACGTTTGCATGTCGGCGGAGGCTGGATAAAGTCACATAACTGCGCTTACATACGGTACAGCTGTAGAGCATCTGCCCGTTAACCAATTTAACCAGGTGGTCCATCTCTGGCAAGGTACTTCCGGTACTGGAAAATTCACCAATCCTGTTTCCAGATAATAAAGACTCTGGGCCTGGGAAGGAACCTCTGTTTTGTCCAATGGTAGGATAGTTTTCTAAAAAGCACTGATTTCCTCCTGGAACGGGTATGTGGCTGGACCGCATGCAGATCTGCTCATGCCGGTCCAGCCTGTTCGGGGTGCTGAACTCTTTGTTGCAGTACTTGCACACCAGGGGCTGCTGGGTGGGCTTGTGCAGCTGCATGTGGGCACCGAGCAAAGTGCTGCTTTCAAAGGACTTGGAGCAGGAGCTGCAATTGTAAACGAGAGGCGGGACCTCCGCTGCTGGCGGCCCAGGGACCTCAGAGGATACGTTTTCATCTTCCCTGGGGAGACGGACATCTCCTTCAGTGTTGGGAGATTTTGAGCCAGAAAGAACTGCGGCTGGCTGTGGGCTCCTTTCTTGATTAGCCTCCACGGTGGCTGCTGGAGGAGGTGGTGGTGTCTTTTCAGTGGCTGGTTCGGAATCCTGGGGTACGGAGAGTGCCTTCGGCTTCCGGCACGTGGTCGGCTTTTCGGCCACAGCTTCCCCGTTTTCTTCACCTGTCTTAGCAGGCGGGCTGCTGGCAGGCTCGCCTGCGGGCTGGGGCTGACTCCGGTAGGCCTCGGCCACGGAGGAGACGGCGTAGGAGTGCTCGGCCAGGGTCCGCACGGGCTCCGCCTCGTGACAGACATCAGTCCTCTCTAGGCAGAGGCTGGCGGTTCTCATGGAGTCGGAGACCTTTTTGAAACTCGCCCTCAAGTCCAGTGGAGAAAACATGTTATTGCTATTTTCCGTCTCGATGATGGAAAACGCATTTGTGATCCTTGGCCCGTTCGTGATGGCTGGTTCTTCATGCTGTCTCTTTTCGTTTTTTTCTTCTTTAACCACTCCCTTTTCAGTAATGCAGTACACATAGGGCCCGGGGGAAGTGGAGAAGTTGCGATTGGTCAGATCTTCCAAGAAGGATATTCCCAGCTTTTTCCCTGCAGCTGCCAGATCGGTGACCGTTTCCTGCCTCTTGACAACGACCGTGGAGCTGTAGATGTAATTAAGGATTTCGGTAAACACTTCGGCTTTGAGATCATCCAGCTCCAGGACGTGGCTGGAAATGCAGATGGTATGGCTCCAGAAGATATTTTTGAAATAAAGGCTTGAAGCAGCCAGGACATTGCTGTGGGCTTTAAATTTGGTGTCTTCCACAATGATAGTGACATCACACAAAATGCCTCGAATGCGCTGCTCGTTTAAAATGGAGAGCACCGTGTCACTGTGAAAGTCGTCCTTGAAGTCCCTGGAAAGGGACATGACTGTCATCTGAAATAAGAGGAGAGAAATGGTCAGAGACCCTTCCACAAGGACCTTCTTTGTGTCTATTTTCAACCTCTTTGAAAAAAATTTTTTTTGCATGAAAAGACAGGTTTTTATGTCAGTCTGTTGTTCCTTCCAAGACTTGGGAGTCAATAGGAGAAGCTAAATCTTTACCCGCCCCAGCCTGTTTCTCAGACCATTGCTAAGAGTTGCATAGTTGGAAATCCTCTCGGATCTCTTTCTCTGAAGTTGCAGCTACATATACATGTCCAAAGTGGGGGGAGCAGGGTTCCCTCCCAAAATGTTAAGGGTCTCATCATCACTCCAGCCTGCTGCGTGGAATGATGAGCAATGCCATGGTCCTGCCACAAGCCTCCTATCATTTTCAAAGATGGCCTGATGATCTGATCCAAACAGAGTTCATGAAGCAGGACAATGATTTTTCTTTAAGTTTCCCCTAAGTAATCAGTGCCTGTACGTAAAGGTATCATTACCTACTCCGAGAAGAAGCAAGATCTGGGTCTCTCAATGGAAGTGACAGCCTGCATGACCACATCTGACCATCAGGGGCGCCCTGCCCCTCTGTGGGACCCACCCGGTTCCTTCTCTCATTTCCCTTTCATTATCACAGCCAAAGGAGAGTAGGGTTTTCAAATAGAACTCTGTGAGGTACTGAAGACAAACAAAAAAATATGAAACCAGGAAAGTATGTTTCTGAGCCCACAATACTGAGTCTAATCACAGGCTCCTAAATTAGCACAATTTAAAGGCACAGTGGCTCTGGCCTGAGGATCCCAGCTCTGCTTTTCCCAGAGACGAGTGCTTGTTATTCTCCACACGTGTTCTATAATCAGCCTGGAATGGCCAGGGCCTGCCAACTAGTACCCTCGTGAGGGGCAGTCGAAAGCAATGGCGTTCGTACTGACCTACAATAACTACATGACACATCAGTGACCCAAGACACAAATGAAATTAAAACGTGACCCTTACTGTGTGTGACGCAGCCTGTTCTGTTCTATTATCTTTAATTATAAAATGCCAACAGCAACTCACTAAACTAACTGCACTGTACAAGAAGATATCATCCCTGCAGTTAAAAAAAACTCCACAAAACCCCCCTCTGGTCCACAGGATACACTAACCAGCCATTCATTCAGTCCCCTATCCCTTGTCAAGTGACATCCAGAGAGCCACGGAGTTTGATGTATTTCTTTATCTCCCAGTGGCAATGGAGTCTTAGAGTTGGCTCACGGCGCTGATTCAGTTGGAAAGGCCAGATGGCCACATAAACAATCTCTTTTTACCCTTTTGTAGAGCTGATACAAGCTGTGCCCATTATGTTACTCAACATCCTTTATGTAAGGGTCCATTTGATAATTTTTTAACCATTTGTACGCCATAAATGTACATTTAAATTCAAAATATCGTGGCGGTTAACTGGTTAAATTTCATTCAGCCAGAAGAAAAAGTATACTTCTACTAACAACTTCTTCAATTCAGATCATGAGAACAGTATATTCCCCATGCTTCTCTTAATTCTCCAGACAAGTTAGAATTAAGCTTTATCATCAGTTGTGGTAGCCACTGTGAGCCTGGGTTCCTGGTGTGACAACTGTCTGTCTCACTGTCTTTATTTAATGTTGGTTCTTCTACTCTTGCTTACCCTGCCTTTACTTTTCGTCTCCCATGAATCTTTTCTAGAACTCTGGGGGGAGGAGGGGTGTTAAATCTATAAATAAAAATGAAATGAAATCTTTATGGCTTCCTCTGTGCCCCGGAACAGATCATAGGAGTGTGTCCTTCACATTTACTAGGTTGTAAACCAATAACACACTCTGTCGATGTTTCTTTTGCCTTCGTTGGGGTCTCTCTGTTCTGGGCCCTGTAGGGTCTACTTTCTCTCCTGACTCATATATTCTTATGCAGTTTGGTTTCTGTAAGGCCCATACATTATTTCAATTCTTTTTATTTCTTTTATTTTTCTTTCTTTTATTATTTTAATTCTTTATCCAGTCTGACTGGATAGTCTCAGATCTGGTGAAAACACCTGCTATGTGATTAAAAAAGCTGCCTTCCATCTTGGCTTAGTTCTATGCTGTGTCATCTATTTTGTCCTTTCACCTCAAAATTACTGCTTGTTCCCAAACACCCCACTTCTCAGCACTCTGAACCTCCCACAAGGCTCTGCCTTCATCTGGGGAATACGGTATTTCACGTCGAGCTCCAGGGTGTCAGATTATAAGCCCCACTGACTTCTGTGGGATTGTCTGATCCTTCTCTTGGACTGTTCAGTTAGATGGTTAGCAAAAGGCCGACTGTTAACATTGCATAAGATCTTAGTCTCACTTACTGGTAGAATAACATATATAACTAGAGGTCCGGTGCATGGATTCGTGCACTGGTGGGGTCCCTCAGGCTGGCTTGCACCCTCTCACAATTCAGGACCCCTCAGGGGATGTTGGATAGCCGGTTTCGGCCTGATCCCCACAGGCCCGATCCAGACAAGAGGGAGCCTGATTCTGTGCGTTGAGTGTCTGTCCCCTGGTGGTAAGTGAGTGTCATAGCAACCGGTCGACTGGTTGGTTGTTTAGGCTTTTATATATATAGATAGAAAGCATCATTATGTTTGTCATTGAAACATCCTCATAACTTTGGAAAATCCAAGTATGACATCTTTCATGGGACTATCTACCATTGTGTGGCAGAACCCTTTAATAAACTAGCACTTATCGAGTTTTAGTGTGGTATCAAAGAATGTCCACAAGTAACTGAAAAGATTATTAAAAAAACTCCTCCCTTGTCCAATTACCTATTCCTGTATGGCTGGATTTTCTTTACATACTTCGACTAAAATAATATATTGCAACTGAATCCAGAAGCAGATATGAAAATTCAGCTGCAAAAATGTAAAACAATACCACTTTTCCCACTATAAGTTTTGTGCTTTAGAAAGTCGTTATTTTTTAAAAATAAAATGTTATTTTGTCAGACACCTGGTTTTATCATAGTATTTTTTCAGAAGTTAATAATTTTTTAACTCTCATTTTAAATTTTGAATATGGTAAATACTGATAGCTATAACTCAGATAAATAAAGCTCTTTGGACCTCATGATTTTTAAGAGTATAAGGGAGTTCTGGGACCAAAAAAATTTGAGAACTGCTGCTGTAGTCTATGAGAAAATGGTCAGAATAACTTTAAAAGAAATTATTTGAAAAGTATTTTACTCAATAAAATAAATCATATATACTAGTAAGACCAAAAGAACTGAAGACAAAGCGAATGCAAGTGTGGTAAAAAACAAGGCAGAAACCCTCAGGAGACAGGAGAGACCAAGGACAAAGAAACACAGATGGATACACCCAGTCACATAGATACACACACTAATGTTCCAGGTCCGAAGTATCACAGTAAAGTCCTCACTAACTCTCCAGAGCTCTCGCCAGCAAACACTGGAGGCCTTTTCAGAACAGGAGGGAATACTAGGACCTTCAACCAAACTTGAGCTCCCGCCCCTTCATGCTGCTCTCCTGACCTCCACCATCTCACTCCCCGTGAAAGCATAAGTCTGTCCCGACCACTATGACCTTCCCACATGCTTTTTCTCTGCCTCCCTCGCTGGCCTCCTTGCTGTTTCTTGAAGAAGCTGGGCATGCCCCACCTCAGGACCTTTGCATGTGCTATTCCTTCTCCTTGAATGCATGTTCTTACTAGATACTCACAGGGCTCCCTCAGCTGCCCTGCATCATCATGCATCACCTCCATGGTGAGGCCTACCATGCCCACCTTATTTTAAATTGCTCAGTGGATAGAGTATTGGCCTGTGGATTGAAGGGTCCTGGGTTCGAATGTGGGCAAGGGCACGTACCTTGGTTGCAGGCTCCATCCCCCACCCCGGCTGGGCATGTGCAGGAGGCAACCAACTGATGTGTCCCTCTCACATCGATGTTTTTCTCTCTCTTCCCACCTCCCTTCTAATCTCTCTAAAAAAAAAATAAATGGAAAAATGTCCTCGGTAAGGATTAACAACAACAAAATAATAAATAATAAGATAATAAAATTGCAACTCCTCAGCCCAGCACTTAATGTCATCGATAGTTTCTTGAAAACTGCAATTTTAAACAAGATGACATATAAGGAAAACAATTTTACCCTAGGCTAACGGATATAAACAAGAGTTAAGTTCCTCCAGCTTATTTCTGGTCACAAAAACATCACCGAGCTTCTAAATAGAGACCCAAGACACTTCTAATATTAATCATTAAAGTAAATGTGAGCTACACATACATTTTAAAGAGATTTATAAAAAATAGTAAGATCATTCTTTTCCAGCCCACTCGCTTCAGTCCAGGGTGTCGGGTGACCAAGGCCTCTCCCGGCAGCTTAGGGCACAAGGCGGGACCCACACTGGACAGGATGTCCTTCCACAGCAGGGCGCTCCCACACCCACCCACGTTCAGGCGGGGACAATGTGGACACTTCACGTCACGTGCACATCTTCAGGATGTGGGCGGAAACCGGATCCCCGGAGAAAACCCACACAGACATGGGAGAATGTGCAAGCTCCACACAGACAGTGGCCCCAGCCAGGAATCGGATTTTCTCCCCGTCAGTGTTATAATGGAACCTTATTCGAGGACTTGCTGCACTTGAACTTGAGCATGGCTGAAAAGCCAGGTGGACAGACAGTCCTTTCCACACTGCACGCGGGTGCAGGCTGTTCCTTGATTTGCAGGGCCGCTGGCCATATTCTGTTTGCGCCATCTATCACGGCTTGCGCCCTTGCCTCCATCTCCAAGATTAGCTTGATCGCAGCATTGTTTGCCTAAATGATTCTTTTTTATTTATTTTTTTATTTTATTTTATTTTTTCTTTTTAAAATATATTTTATTGATTTTTTACAGAGAGAAGGGAGAGAGATAGAGAGTTAGAAACATCGATGAGAGAAACATCGATCAGCTGCCTCCTGCACATCCCCCACTGGGGAAGTGCCCGCAACCCAGGTACATGCCCTTGACCGGAATCGAACCCGGGACCCCTCAGTCCGCAGGCCGACGCTCTATCCACTGAGCCAAACCGGTTTCGGCTAAATGATTCTTTTTTTTTTTTTAAAAAAAATCTTTATTGTTGAAAGCATTACATAAGTCATCCTTTTTCCCCCCATCAATCTCCCCTAGCCCACTCCTGTCCCTCCCACCCCCAGGCTGCACTCATCTATTAAGTTAGCCTTCTCCCCAGTATATCTATACTGCTTTTAGTATTCTGGGATTGAACTTGAAAACAAAAGAAACAAAGATTGTGGGTTCAATTCCCAGCCAGGGCACATACCTAGGTTGCGGGTTCGATCCCTGATTGGGGCGCACATAGAAGGCAACTGTTCAATGTTTCTCTCTCACATCGATGCTTCGTGCTCTCTCTCTCTCTCCCTTCCTCTCTCTCTAAAATAAATTAAAAAAAATATCCTTGAGAATTAAAACAAACAAATTTTTGGCAATGATCTGACCAACTAAAGTCCAGAATTTCCAGCTTAATTAAATCTTCCTTCCCCCAATTACTCAAGGCAACTTTATTAGATACGCAGATGTAAAAAACCTTAAAACGATAGTTTCTATATAAATTCTAATTCTCATCATGCAAAAAAACCACACACACACAAAAACCAATCTTGAAAAACCTCTTTAAGTTGTTAACCAACATATCTACTATGTAGAACTTCACAGGGCTTGTTAATAAAATTTGGTGTACTTTCATTAGTACGTTTTTTAAGACATGGCAGACAGAGAGTGAAGTAACCCATTCCCGTACGCATTCTTAGTGAGAACCAGAAGTCACTCATTCGAGGCCACGCTCCTGGGCCAGACCGAACCCCATTTTTCTGAAGCTTCTGATCAGAGGGAAAGGCCGAGAGTTCCGCAGCACCCGGGCCGCTCAATCCCTCATGCACGTACGTTCGTGCTAACAAAACTGCACAGACAGAGCAACTTTCTCCTCTCTCTCCGGCGAGTCCTTTTCTATAAAAAGAAACTTAGAAATAAAACCCAACTAAAAAAAGAACACGCTGCGTTAGGATACTGACCTGGAGTCCTGCAAAAGTCAAACCCACAGTCCATTTCGGGCCCGTGCGAGGCCCATGTCGCAATGGAATCTACCGCCTGGGTCTGCTGTCCCCTGTGGAAAGTTCCTGACAACGGACACTGAGTGCTTCAGCGGCCCGGCTCCGCCTTCCCACACATCCTCGCAGGACATTTTCTCATAGTCATGTCGGGTGCCTGCGTCAGACCGCCCCACGTGACGGGGTGTTAGAAACACACGCATCAGATCTCGCAAACAGATTACAAAACAGAAGCCCTTTATAGAATTCAGCTGTGTCTAGGAAAAGGCAAATCCTCTCGGCTGGCCCTCTCCGGGCAGCCCACAAGGGGCCGAGAAGAGCTGCGTTTATCAGACCTCGATGCACTTAAGCTATCAGATTCAAGAAGGCGTAGTATGACAAGGGAATTTTGTTTTTCAACTGAAACCCGGGCCCTTCAAAAGGCTAAAACCAGGAAGCTGCTGGAGTGCATTCAACAGAGAGGGAAGCTGGCTCGAACGGCCTTACCTGAATATATTATTTTGAAAAGGTAAACATTCGCTCTCTGGGCTTGTAGATGTGTGCATATGGATTGTGAGAACGAGTATTTCCAGATTCATGAACGAGGCAACGCGTCCAGCTAAATATTCAGGCTGCTTGCTGGAAAGAGGAAAAGGGGAGGGAAGGCCTTGGTTTCCTTTTTCTTTTGGAAAACACGGCAGTGTTTCGGGGCAGCCCATGTACCGTGGGTTCACCTCAGGATCCAGCTTGCCCGGACTCCGCTTGCTTAAGAAACCTGGCAAACAGGCTTCGAGCTTTTCTCCGAAGCCCTGGAGAGATGTAACTGTTTCTTGTCTCAACCAAATTCCACTGGCACTCCAGTCCCCGACGAAGGCATTTTCACTCTGAATGCGGGAGGGACCGCGTTACCAAAATGGCCAGGACCGGATTCCTGACCCTTGGGACTTCTCATTTTAGGGGTGAGACCTAAACCAACAAGAACTGGTTTCAAGAGCCAAACACCACTTTCTTGTGAACCGAAAGGGGCCTGTTCCCCTCAGTTGCCCGCTACTTCGCAGGGAGGTGGAGGGAAGAACTGCTGCACGTTTTGGCTTCTGCACAGGCATGAACCTCCCTCCAGCTAGTGGCAAGGACGGGCTATCCTAAAGTGGACCAAGCACCGACTGCTTCATTTGTGTCAAACTATCTACATCCACCTCCCACTGCACCCTCCTTCCCCACCCACAACCCACTCTGCACCCTGGCTTTCTGGGGACTCCTGCAGGGCAACGAATCCACTTTAGCTGGGCTCTTCGTGATGTACCAGAAACTGGGCAGAGAGGAGTGACTGGGAGAAAGGTCACTACAAGCACACAGCACAGTGCTGGACACATAGTAAGGGTTCAGTGAATGTCGGCTGGAATCAACTCGAGAACTGACTGTCCGGCTCAGCGGGTGGCCCTGGAGAGAACCCTATGCAGGGTGCTCTTTTAAAAACACAAAGGAGGTCAAATTCCCCTGACGTTAGGGTAAAACCCAAACCCTTCACTGTGGACGGCAAGGCCTGCACCGTCCACGTGTCCTGTCCACTCTCTGCGCTCGCCACATAGGCCTCCCTGCACTTGCTCCACTTGTTCTGCTTGCCCAGGCTCCAGCGGCTCTGGTCCTTCAAGCACTGGTCCCTGCACCGTCTGTGGCGGCCTCACTCTCCTGCTTCAGGCCCAGCTCAGACGTCACCTGAGGGACCACCCCAACTGTTTGCTCCGGCCTGGCCTCTGCTTGCCCTCACACTGTCTGACTTATTTCCTCTGTACTACTTAACCTCAACCTGCAATTATCACGTGGGTTTGTCTGCATGCTCACTGTCTACTCTGCCCACCAGAAAGGAAACTCCAGGAGGAAAAGGACCTTAGCCGCCCTGTTTACCGCTGCACCACCAGGCCACGGCATGGGGCAGGCACTCAGGAAATAGTTGTTGGATGAATACATGGGGTGGCTATGCATATAAAAAACAAAAGCAGCCTGCTCCCACCTTGCACTCCTGATCCCCTGACCCTGCTCTGCTTTTGCCTCTCCCACAGCACTCACAACGTTCCAGTAGATTATTTATTGTCCAGCTATCTGCCAGAATGAAGCCCTACAGGGGGCAGTAACGTATCTGCCCTGATGTATCGGCATGCTCTAGAACAGGCCTGACACACAGCAGGCCCCCAGTACACGTTCATTTCCTAAATGAACAATCTGAACTGCAGATAGAGATGGTTTTGTCAATGAGCATTCTACATGGATAGGCACCATAAATATTGCCATTGCCATTTTCCTCTGACAGAATTTCTCCACTCCCCATATTACCTCATTGAATCCCCTTCACAATCCTGCAGGCATATAATATGGAGAAACAACTGCGTATTCACAGGGTTAAATGAATTACGGGAATCCAAGCCCCACGCACGCACGCACGCACACACACACAGAAGCTGACCTTATCCCACCCCCAGGGAAGTGCCTGGCTGGCGGCAGAGCCGTGCCTTCTGACGGCAGCGCCCTGCTCTGTGCCCTGCTCATCCCCCACCTCACGTGCACCTGCACATGCAGCAGCAGTGAAGTCAGAGCAGCTGACCTGCTCCATCCGGCACACAACGGCCTTGCGCGGAGGCCAGCTCCAGGCGCACTGGGCAGGGTCAGGACTGCGGAAGCCCGCAGCAGGAATAGACCCAGGCTGAGTGAGATTCATGAGCTAGCGCTGCTGGGGCAGCCAGCCTGGGTCACATGCCAGGAAGCCACTGAGAAATGCTGCCTGTTGTGAGCAGAATGTTCCAGAGAGGCCCCCAAGAAGGGCAGCTGAGGGTCAGAGTTAAGTAAGGCAAGCAGACCCCTGACCAGGGGCAGCGGGTACCAGGGCCACCTGAGCGCTGCTGGATGTCGAGCCTTGGGCCTGGGACCCTTTGCAGCTGGTCGGCTCAACCGGCATTTTCAAGGTGCCACCTGAACGTGCCGTCAATCATAGCATCATCCACAGCACAGAATTTTCCCAATGCCAAGGCCCTTACACTATACCCATGTGTTGCCAACATAAAATTTTTAGTGTTAAAAAGTTGATATTTAACAGTTTGCTGCCAATTCAGTTCAAGCATTCAGGAGACAGAGGATCAGGATTTGCTAATCAGAAGCGAATTCATGTGCCTCCCCTCCCCACCACGAGTGTTGAACTTTCTCTCTCACTAGAGGCCTGGAGATGATGCAGGAGAGCCCGGACCAGGGGCTCTGCTGGGGACCTGTCAGTCAGGGCACAGAAAGAGGTCCGTGGGTTTGAGCCTTCTCCAGGACAGAGGTACGGTCTCCCTGCCAACAGGAAGCTGAGATACAGTCTGCGAGGCTTCTTAAAACCCCAAATGCAAATTTCAGTATCTTTACCAAGGCTTGTGAGATCCTCTGACAAACGTGTGCTTTTATCACAGGTACAGACTCTGCGAGGACTGCGACTGTTTACCGCGGCCTCCCTAGCTCCCAGCACCGCACGTGGCACATGCCAGGTGTTAGTTAACAAGCCTTTATTAGATAAAGGCAGCCAAACACTAAGCTTGACCCGCCATCCTTGACACTGTCACCGAACTTTCTGGATCCAGTGTTAGGTCAATGCTATTTGTCAACTATGCTAAAAGGGAGTAATATACTCGATGAACGTAAAAAAAGTCAAGAAGGCTATTCTGACCTGGTAAAAGGAAAAAGAAACACACACCCACACACACACACACCAAATCAACACTGCCTAAAGCTGAGCTTGACTGAGACAAGCCAGGGCCGTCCACTATCCCAAAAGTCATTACTCTTCAAACAAGTTAGAACATTGAAACACAACTTAGAAACACGGAAAATGTCTTATTCTCACTGCTTTGGCTCAAAGAAAGGCAGAGAGCAATTCAAGCTTTACTGATATGCTTTGTTCCGTTAAAGACAAGACAACAGGCCCAAAATGGAGTTGCTCAGTTCCTTCCTAAGCCTCCCTCAGGCCATCAAAACGAAACTTAACTTAGCTCTGGCTCTCCCAGAAATGGAGCCTTAGACAAGTCAATCAGAAACGGACTGACCAGCGTTAGTGAGGCCACCTTCCTGCCACACCCTGCTGTCGCCTATGTGGAAGTAACCTTGCAATAACCAGCCTGCGTTTTGGCTCAGTGTACTTTCCTTGGCTTGCTCCCTTCTGCCTGTAACGTCTCTTGCCTTGTATCTTAGGAGTGCCTTTCAATTAGATTGGATGCTGCCCGATTCATGAGTCACTGAATAAACCCAATAAGACCTTTACATTTTACTCTGTTGAATTTTGTTCTTTACCCTTTAAACTCCAAGGATTTAGCCTTCGTCTCCTGACTGCCTGGAATGAATTGGCAACAGACTTTTTAAAAATCAACTTTTTTTTTTTTAATACGAAAAATTCAAAGTTGGGAACACGTGGGTGTGGGGCCTCGGTGTGGGGTGTTTGTGAAGAGCTTCCTTTCCACACGATGTTTTCCCTTCCTGCACCCCAGGGGTCTCCCTCTCTGTACCTGCTTTTCAGGTCCTTCCTACTTTCCTGGGGTGCTGGGCTGAGCGGAGCACCCTGGGCCTGGGCCTGCTTCTGGGTCCCTGACCTTGGGTGCTCGTGCTTCCAAGTGCACTGAAATGTGACCCACTCAAACCCTCTCCCCCCATCAGGCAACCAACAGTCTGATGAAAAAGACATTATGACGTGCGCCTGTCGTGGCAGTTCTCAGCAGAGCTGTGTGTCAGACTCACCTGTGGAACCACAGAAGGAATAGGAACTAGGGGTCCCCCCCAACACTGAGCCGGATATTGGGAGATAGGGTCTGGGCAGGGGTGCTTTCTGCTGAAAATGGCCGAGTCATGCCGTGCAGAAGAGCCGGCCCGTGGCTCCTAACTACACTAGGAAGAAGCAGGCCTAGTGACGGAGGCCCTCTCGGCAGCTTGCCTGAGGGCTGCTGGGGAGTGACACTGACATCCCACCACACTTGCGTCAATGTCCCCAGCGTGACTTACTCAGCTGGCGGGCGGAAGGTCACCTGAATGTGCCAGCCACGCGCCGTGCCTGATACCTAGCAGGCGCATGCACATGCCCAGTGCCCAGTGCCACGTACACGCTCCAGCCCGTTTAAGCCTCACAGCCACCTCACTTTGCCAGCGAGGACGCCGAGACCCAGAGAGGTTGTGTCATGTAGTGACTGTGCGGCAGAGCTGGGGTCCACACCTGACGTTGATTCAAAACCACACTCTCCGTTTCGGGTCAGGGGGGCCGGAAGTAAACTTGGCTTTTCCACGCCTTCTTACTATCGAAGCCTCATCAGCTCATGACCCGGGCCTACTCGCCAGAGTGTGCACGTTTAGTGAACTTGCAGCCTGGCCCTGGCAGGGCTGCCACGCACTGGTGGGCAGGTTACGCCTGTGTGTGCTGTGGGGTGAGGGGAGCGCGGGCAGTGACGTGCCCTGGGGAGGGCTGCATCCCCTGCCAGAAGGGGGCCACTCCTTTGAGATGGGCCACCGGTGGCCCTGGGGTGAACATTTAACGGGAAATGGAGAATTTTCTGTAACATTCTACTCTTATTTTCTTAAAAAAATATAAACTTTAAAGTAATGTATAACATTCCAAAATATTATTTTGATTTTGATCCACTTCCATCTCAAAATCATATTTATTGAATGCCTACCATCCACCAGTCAGTGAGTATATCACAGGGGCTACGACCGGACGGAGGTGTAGAAGAGGTGTAATGGGAATACTAAAGCTACTGAACGAGGAGAACTGAGACCCCCAAGGCACTGAATTAGTCCATTCATGAAACAGGGCTCTCCCTACAGGTACTTTAGGGTCAGAGGGACCATGTCTAGGCTGCACAGTGGCGAAGAGCCTGAACGTCGTTGTCAGGCGGACCTGGCTCTGCTCTGTCACCTCTGGCTGTGACGTTGGATATGTTTCTTTCTTAAAAAATGTTTTTGTTTGTTTGATCTCAGAGGAAGGGGGGGGGGAGGGAGGGAGGGAGGGAGGGGGAGAGAGAGAGGAACATGGAGGTGAAAAAGAAACACGCCTGACTGGGGATCGAACCTGCAATCTGAGTATGTGCCCTGGCTGGGAATCGAGTCACCACCTTCTCGTGTACTGGAACCTACTGAGCCACAAAGCTCGGGCTGGATAAGTTTCTTCATCTGCAAAATGGGGCTAATGAAAGAATCTACCAGGGTTAACGTGACGATTAAACGGTCATACTTACAAAGTGTTTGGCATAGTGTCCTGCACAAAATCAAGCTTTAATACATACCAGCTATTATGGGTATTACTGTTACTAATTAATTCTTCTTAGTCGCCTTATCCCAGGCCCTAAATCTAGGGAAAATGCTTTACTTCTGTGGGTCCCGGGCTCCCACTGCCCCACAGTGCTTCGCACCCCGAGGGGCTCACTGCGTTCCTCCCTGATGCAGAGGACGGTGACATCTGAGACTCAGCTCATATTTGGGCATTTCATTACAATTATCATCAACACTCTGGGAAACAGAGCAACAGACGCCCGGACCAACTGAGTCACCCTACCAGAGCTATTTAAATTCTTAATGCCTTTTTCTGCATGCAAAGAAGAAATGTTAACAAACAGTGCACTGTTTGTTAACATTTCTTCTTTGCATGCAGAAGGTTGCGGGTTCAATTCCTGGTCAAGGCACATACCTAGATTTATAATTCAATCCCCAGTTGGGACTCATATAGGAGGCAACTGATCTAATTTTCTCTCTCCCATCAATGTTTTTCTCTCTCTCTCTCTCTCTCTCTCTCTCTCTCTCTCTCTATATATATATATATATATATATATATATATAGAATCTCCTAGTGCAGTGATGGCGAACCTTTTGAGCTCGGCGTGCCAGCATTTTGAAAAATCCTAACTTAACTCTGGTGCCGTGTCACATATAGAAATTTTTTGATCTTTGCAACCATAGTAAAACAAAGACTTATATTTTTGATATTTATTTTATATATTTAAATGCCATTTAACAAAGAAAAATCAACCAAAAAAATGAGTTCGCATGTCACCTCTGACATGCGTGTCATAGGTTCGCCTTCACAGTCCTAGGGTGAGGATTAAAAAAAGAATTTAAATAAAAAATCATTCAAATTGGTTACTTATTAGTCATTCTGGTAAGAAGCTTGACAGGAAGGAGACCAACATAATTTGTTGAAGACAAATACTTAAATCCCTGGTAAAGTTCCATCATGTGTAGTTACTTGTCCCCCTGAGCCAGAAGACCATTCCAATCTGGCCAGTTAAAACAAGGCTAGGTTACTGTTTATTGGATCATGTGCCTGTTGTACACAGTGTCATCTCCACCTTCATAACAAAAAGGCTCCTTGGGCCCTGCTTCATCCCCTCTCCCATCTGTTTGCAGATTCCTGGCCGACCACTTGCTCCTCTCCCCTCACATCAAGGGGATTTTTGGAGGGCAAAGTCTTGGGACCTCCTCTCTCTGACTTTAAACCAGGACCTAATAAGATGTCAGTTTGGGTATGATTTCTTTAGTGAATACTGCGTTGTTTTGGTTGTTTATTAAGTCTCAGTTTAATGGATTCAATAGATTGTCGTTTGTTCAGGAAAAAGTATGAAAAAAAATGTTGGTTCAGTTTGGGGCTTAGCACACTTAGGTGCTTATTTTGGGTTTTGGTTCAGGTTTCCACTGAAGCCCTGGATTAAAATTTTTGACAACTTGAAGAATTGGTCAATAGTTGCAAGCTTTCCTTTTCCTGCTCCACTCCTAGCTGGTTATCTCCGGCCTCAGAGGATAGAGCAGGGCCTCTGCTCACACCCTTCTGGGTTCAAATTCCAGCTCTGCCACTGAGTAGCTAATTACCACCTCAAGACCCATTGTTTTTGGGGTTTTTTCTAATCTATTAAATGGGAGAAAAGTGCAATTTAGTCCTTAATAGGATTAGATAAGACAATACAGACACAATGTAGCATCTCATTCTATTGCTCTTTTTCACCCTGATGATTTTCTATGAAAATTCCAGAAAACAAAACAATAGCTACAACTCTTCTTTAGCCCATCTTATTATGATAATAGCAACCAATTTAATGCTTGTTGGTTGAAAGGGTGTTGGAAGCAGGGGTATTGTGTAAGTGGGGATTTCCCTGCAGCTGAAGTGGAGAATGAGTGGCTTGGAGAGTCTCAAGCTTTGAGGTCTTCAGTGAGCCGGGGCATGCACCGTCAGGAGCCACTGGGCTCAGGCCAGGCTGACCCCAAAAGGAAGTCAGCTAAAACATGCTGGACGAAAGCAAGTGCAAAAGCAAATATTTGGGCCTAGCCGGGCATGGCTCAGTGGTTGAGCATCAACCTATGAAGCAGGAGGTCACGGTTCGATTACTGGTCAGGGCACATGCCTGGGTTACAGGCTCGATCCCCAGTGTGGGGCGTGCAAGAGGCAGCTGAACAATGATTCTCTCTCACCATTGATGTTTCTCTCTCTCTCCCCTCTCTAACATGAATAAAAAATATGTTTTAAAAAGTAAATATTTAGCGAAATAAAAGAGTGTGGGTTAATTATAGATATGGTAATGTAATTGAAAGAACATTTACTTTTAAAGAGTAGGTACTTGCATCACAATAATAATATTATGATAAATAAAGCCAATAATTGTGCATTAACAGATACAAAATCAGTAACATATTGTTCCCGGGAATCCTGCATGCCCATTAAAGATGTTGCCTCCCCCGTCTACCTTCCTGAAGCCCTACTGGGAAGAGTAAGTAGAGAGTAAGAACTCTGAACAGCCAGAGAGCTCCTGTCCCTTCGGTGGTTTCTCTAGGTGCTCCTTCCTGTCTGGGTAGAGGCACCGAGACAGCCCTCACCCCATCAGCTTAGCCCCAGACTGCATTATTACTACGTTTCTTCACACAGAGAAACAACACAAACGTAGAGTTAGGAGACAAAGCTAGGGAAGGCAAAGCATCGTACAACCCCAGTGTTCTGTTCCCATCACACCTCATTCTGTTCCATCCTCAGCTGGCTGGGAAGGGGGCCTCTAAGCACGTAATCCAAGTTATGCTCTGAGTGGCAATCTATGCCAGCAGGGATGAGAGAGAGGAGGCAGGGCAGAGGGGTGTCCCGGACCAGGAGAGGTGGGGCTGGAGGCAGGATACAGGGCGAGGGAGGCCAGGGACAAAGGGTTTGGGACTCCCTCCCTCTGTATTAACGCCCACCCTAATAAACAGAAACCCAATGAACAGAACCCCAGGTGCACGCAACTCGTGGGAAGGTCTGGCTTACTGTGTCACCGAGCCTGCCCACTCTGCTCTTCCAGGTGCCATGGGTTAGTCACAAAAGGAAATGCCACAGGCAGTTCCTAGCTCCAAGAGTGAGCAGCCCCTCTTAAAAACACGACCTTAGACAGCCTTTCTTTCCCTGGCGGAGGCTTTTTCAGGGCTGTGTTTTCCGGTTCCTTTACGTTGGATGGCCACAGCCCATGCCAGTCCCCAGTGCATGCCCACAAGATGGTGCTGAGCCCACACAAAGAAATGCTCCTGTGTTCCAGGGAGCCGGGAATCCAGCCCCCGGAATCATTCTCCACATGGGCAGATGAGTAAGCGTCACTTCCAAATAAACAGACACCGGCTGTTTTCGATAACAAAGAGCAAAGTGCGTGCTTGTTGGTGGAGCGTGCACTCTAACTCGTCTTGATTTGCCATAAACGGATTCTAGAGATTCTTCAGATCAGGGGTGGGGGCCACTCCACCCAGTGCGGGAATTTCCTCCTGAGAGGAGCAGTATTCACTGGGAACAATCAAGGCGCCCTGAACAGTCACCTCTGCCACACAACACCGCTTTGAACGTTTACTCTGTGTATCGTACCCTGGGCTACGCACCACACATTCCTTCAACTAGTCCCCGGTAAAAAGAATGTTACTGACAAAAGGAACTTTAGAGGATTTTTATTCCAATCCTATCATTTCCGAGATGAGAACATTAAAGCACAGAGAAGTTAAATGACTTGTCTAAGATTCCATGTGTGACCAAAACATGTGTCTAGACTTCTGGTTCCACACGCCTTCCTAGACCCTCCTCCTCCAGTGGCTGGATAGCCCTTGTTTTCTTTTTCCTCTTTCACTTCCAGTCTTCCAAGGCTGACATTTTTAACCGAAACTCAAAAACTCCCTTCTTTATTCTGGTTAAATTTTATCCTGTTCATTTAGTCCATTATCTCCAGTCTGATGGAAGGTTTACAATGTCAATTCTATCTTAAAATATATCTACTGATTCCTTCGACAGGTTATGCTCATTTCTGCTCTAGAAACTTCCAGGTAAGATTAGGATGGTGATGTCTGTGACAAAAAGGCATGACTGCTCTCTATGCTTACCTCCCACTCAGATCATTATTTCAAGATCAAGACTGTTATACTAATGACAACTTGGAAAATATTTTTAAACCTATTAGAATAAAAAAATAAAGCCTTGGTTTCATCTTTAAAGAGGAAGGGGGTTGAATCCACATTAGCAGGAAGTGACCCTGTGAGGAGCAGCTGGGGCCATGTCAATACATTCATATGTCTGGAATTGAGATGCTGAGACCACAGGGTGAGTGAGCGCTCGCACTGAAACCCAGGAAACGTTAAGAGCTGCTGAAAACAAAATGATTGGGAATAACCTCAGAGTAAAAGAACAAGATGTCAAGTTCCCGGGAGCTGACCTGTGCTCCTTGGGCTGGTCCTTGAGCTGATCTGTGGTCCTTGGGCTGGTCCTTGGTCACAGGTGACCGGATCTAACCCCTGACGAGTCACATTCTCTCTTATTATTGCTTCAGGAAGCACAGCAAGCCTCTAATTTTCTGACCACTCTTCTCCATCCCTGCATCCTCCCTAACTAGCTCATACTGTTTGTTTTTCTGGGGCTCTTATCCCAGCATCCTCGTACCCTACCTCAGCAGGGAGTTCAGACAGTCTGCAGTGGCCCAGTGCCCACATCCACGTCCCCAGCTGAACATGACCTTCCCCAAGGCCAATTTCCTGGACCCAACCACCAAACAAAGGCGAGAGTAGCTGTCCTTATTCCTGTTTAACCTTTACCACTTACAAATCCCTTTCATGCTCACCATTGCTTTTCTACCTCATGAAAACCTGTCCTTATTCCTGTTTAACCCTCTACCATTCACAAATCATTTGCATGCACACCATCTCATTTTCTTTCTCACCCCTATGAACTGCGAAATATTTCCATTTCAAAGATGAAGACATGGAGGCTCAGAGAAATGAAGCCAAACCCCAAACACCACATAGCTTGTCATTGGCAGGGTTGGGTTTTCACCCCCCTGGTCTTGTGACTTTGGGTCACAAACTTTTCCCAGCACACTTAAAGGAGACTACATTTATGTGATTTCACATGTTAGTAGACATAAGTCACCAATCTCATCTTTTGATATGTTTTATGGTTGTGCTTGTTTTATACCAAATTTCATGCCAATAAGTGTATTGGTATTTGCCATTCAAAACAAACAAACACCCAAAATACCTATATATCATTATATGTATATATTTTTTACCAATAAAGCCGGTTTTTCCTGGTCAGTCTATTCATCAATAACACACTGCTGGCTAGGTGACCATCTGCACATCCCACTCTGGGAACTCTGCCGTCCTGAGTTACCTGACTGCACAGCTTGTGCTGAATTCACGCTGTAGAATGGGAATGACTCCTAAGATGATTACTGTCGTACTTAGATGAAGCAATGACTATCGAGACTTTAGCTATCGATGTTCAATTGATGATATTACTCACGTACATACATATGACCAGTATAGACTACTACTACCTCTTCATTACATTCATTACAACCAAATACTTTTGTTTTCTTAACAAGTGTCTGATGAGGTATAAGGTAGCAAGGTCCAATAACTCAGAAAAGCAGAAAAACTATTTCATCCCCTTGGCCTGTTTAATTCTTTAGTTCTTCCCACATTCAGCAACCTCTGGAGTCCACAGTCCAGGGGAGAAAACAGGCAGGCAGCCTTAACGGCCCCTCCCTAATGACTGAAACGCTGTAGTGCAGTGGTTCTCAACCTGTGGGTCTCGACCCCTTTGGCAGTCAAACGACCCTTTCACAGGGGTCGCCTAAGACCATCCTGCATATCAGGTATTTACATTACGATTCATAACAGTAGCAACATTACAGTTATGAAGTAGCAACAAAAATAATTTTATGGTTGGGTCACAACATGAGGAACTGTATTTAAAGGGCCAGAAGGTTGAGAACCACTGCTCTAGCGAGAATGCCCACTGCTCTGGAGGAGGCAGCTTAACTGAGTTTGGGGAAAGGGTCAGAAAAAAAAGAGGTGGAACTGAGTCTTAAAAGATAGGGAGCATAAGAGAAATAAGTCACACAGAGAAAGAAAAATACCGTATGATTTCACTTATATGTGGAATCTAAAAACAAACAAACAAAACAAAAACAGACTCAGAGACAGAGAACAGACTGATGGCTGCCAGATGGGAGAGCGATTGGGGGGTTGGGTGAAAAAGGTGAAGGGATTAAGAAGCGCAAATCGGTAGTTACATAACAGTCAGGGAGTGTAAAGTATAGCTTAGAGAAAATGGTCAATAATATTGTAATAACTTGTATGGTGCCAGGTGAGTACTTGAAATATTGGGGGGATTACTTTGTAAAGTATATGACTGTCTACCCCCTATGCTGTACACCTGAAACTAATACAAAATAATATTGACTGTAAACTGTAATTGAGAAAAAAATTTAGTTTCGTGGTGCTACCCCAGACTGGCTGAATCGGAATAGCCAGGAGTACGGCCCCAGAAAGCCACCTTTAGCAAGTTCCCAGGCGCTTCTGAATCAAGGCTAGGTTTGGACACCGTATCAGTTTCCTGCGGCTGCAATAACACATTGCCATAGACTTGGTGACTCAAAACAACACAAAATTATTCTCTCACAGTTCTGGAGGCCAGAAGTCCAAAGTCAAGGTGCCTGAAGGGCCGTGCTCTGGTGGAAGGTCTGGGGACAATCCTTCCTTGCCTCTTCCAGCTCCTGGTGGACCCAGGAGTTCCTTGGCTCAAGGCTGCACAATGCCAATCTCTGCCTCCATCTCCACATGGCCTTCTCCTCGTTATGCGTCTTTCCTCTGCGTGTTTCTCACAGGGCCCGCCCCATAATCCAGAATGGACTCATCTCAAGATCCTTAACTAACTTACCTCTGCAAAAGCCTTTTTTTCCAAATAAGGTCCATTCATAGCTTTGGGACCTGTCTTTTGGGATGGCCACCATTCAACCACTGCCTATACCATGGCAGCAGTTCATGTGGATGAGTGTGAGAGGGGATGAGGATGCGGAGGTCCCAGCTGAGCTCCCTGACAGTGGCAGGGAGAGAGGCAGAAAGGGGGAGAGAGCCATTCAGGACTACTCAGACCCACGCCCAAGTCTCAGGGCACATAGAATGTACTACACGCGGGATGCAAAAAATCACCACCATAAATTAACAAAATGCTAGACAATGTTACCCTCAAAATATAGGGGAGAGCTTGTTTTTGTTTTTTTTAAATCCTCACCAGAGGATATTTTTCCCATTGCTTTTCAGAGTAGAAAGGAGGGAGGGAGGGAGGGAGAAACAGGGACTAGTTGCCTCCTGCACATGCCCCTACTGGGGACAGGGAGTGAACCTGTAACTCAGGTATGCCATTTACCGGGAATTGAACCCTCAACCCTCGGTAAGAGGGGTGACGCTTCAACCCAACCACTGAGCCCCACCGGCCAGGGCTAGGTGAGAGCTTTGAAGGGCTGAAAAGGCTTTTAGTTAATTCACTTTCTAAACTAAATTAATTTTATATGAAGTTAGGATTTCATCCTTAAGATATTGTGGACACTTTCTCCTCACCACCCCAGCAGCTTCCAGTCCAGACAAGTCACTGTGGTAGCAGGGGATTGGCTATTCCTGCCTTTCAAATTGTTTCCTTAGGAGCAGGCAATATTTTTGGTCACCAATGTAAAAGAAGGTCCCGTTACACCTCCCTTCTCACCACCCACTAGGGGCCCCAAATCTTCACTGAGAGTGGATCGCCCCTCATTTTTACATTGATTCATGTACTACCATTAAAGTCCTACAGTATAATTATTTGTGTCAGTTCCCAGACTTGCAAAGGTCTTCTGTCCTCTCACAAAGGAATTGCCCTGCTTGGCAACAAGGTTTGCGGGCCAGAAGGCCAGTGGCTGGAGGGAAGGGTGGAAAGGAATCAGGTTCTATGTTGAAGTTAAAGTCACAGGCAGGGAACAACAGCTTTCAGAATCAGATTTCTAGTGATTTCATCATATGTCCCTACAGTATAATGTAAAGGGCACACCCCCAACCCCTACCCCATAAGACTGCCCCAAAGCACCCCTTAGTTAGCAATCTGCAGGGACCAGTCTCTAGGCCACTCTGTCTCTGTTTGACCACAGCATCCACAGCAGAGCTCCCCGAATATTAACATGCACGAGTCAGCTGGGGATTATAAGTGCATTTTCTGACACAGTGGGTCAGGTATGTGTGGCCCATCTTCATTTATGCCAGGGGGGAGGAAACCAAGGTTCCTTACCTGCTGCTGAAATGACAGCTATAATGGTGACGATGATGCCAACGACAACACGCTAATATTTACTGAACACTTTCCATGTGCCACACCCTGGGTTAAGTGCTTTACAGACATTACGACTCCCTTAGCACCAAGAGAGCTGAGGAAAATGGGAGTGGTTAAAAGATGTTTAGTAGAAAAAAAGGAAACATATTATAAATTCCAGGATGTGCAGGATGTCAGTCAAGTGTCAGCAGAGAGAGAGGACGATTCTCACATTGTCCCAGTCCAGGACTAGTTAGGAAATTCTAAGTGCTTGATATTCCAGAAAGCATCCTTGGGCCAAACAGGTCAATACCACAGACCAGGTATATTAAGATACAAGAGGCCCGGTGCACGAATTTGTGCACCTGTGGGGTCCCTTTGCCTGGCCTGCGGGGATTGGACCAAAACTGGCTCTCTGACATCCCCCAAGGGGTCCCAGGTTTCGAGAGGGTGGTTCTCAGGTGATGCACCGCGAAATCAGGCTCCCTCCTCTCTGGTTCTGGGTGTGTCACCCAAGAACCACAGCTGCCAAGTCACCGCAGCTCAATAGCTCCTGCATTGTCTGCCCCTTGGTGGTCAGTGTGTGTCATAGCTACTGGTCAGCTGGTCACTTAGGCTTTTATATATATAGAGGTCTGCTGTCTTTTGGTGCTATCCAGGTTAACCTCTGTGGGCTTGGCTCCATTCAGCTACCTTTGGGAATGACATGCCCGCATAGGGAGGGCTTCCTTTGGTGGGCTCCTCTGTTCTATGCTGGGATGGGCACACTCAGCCCTGGGCAGCTTAATCAAGGCTACATCTGATTCTCTCCAGGTGTCCTCCAGATGTCCTTGGACATACATGCTGTGTTCTGCTGCTGACTTGACTAACAAACCACTTTGCCTGGAGGAGATGGACATGGTTTATATCCAAAGTGGCTTCTTTATTTGCTATGACTATTCCTTGGGCAGGGTCTTGGAGATCGTCAGACCCAACACTCTGCAGGAAAAGACTGGGCAGGCTGCCACTGAGGAAATCCAGACTGGTGGAGTGAGTCAGATGGTGTAACTCTGTAACTGTCAACTGCTGACCTGTTTCACTCAGCCCCACATTATTTTTCTAAAATTTCAGGCCCTACAGTTTGCCACAATCTAATCACTCTTCTTACACCCAGCCCACAGTGAACATTCATGTCCCCTTCCTGTCCCTGTATATATCTGAATTTCAGACCCTAATCTATAATAAAATAAGAATAAATCATTTATAACTTTTGTTCTGCTTGTAACATTTCAATATCTATACAATGATTCATTGTTCCCCTAAAATGTAAATGATGAGGTATAAGTATTCAAGCTTTCAAAACAACCATATAACAGTTCTTCAGGACCCCACCAACTGTTCGTTTCCATGTCAAACATTTCTTAATACATGAATCCTAGGAGGCAGAGGGGCAAATACCAAACTCTTCACTTTGCTTCAAAAGTAACTTTAAGGACAGGGTCAGCTCAAGCTTTTGAGAAGGACATGATACTCAACTCCTAATCAGCCTCATCCTCTCAGAGGCACCCAGCTCTCATTTTTAAAGGAGGGTTCCATCTTCACTAGCAAGTGATGCAACGAGAAAAGCAGTAATTGCTGAGAATGCGCAGACCTTTCTCAGGAGCTGCTTGCTCGGTCAGAGCGTTCCAAGTTGACATCACGCTCCATCATTGCAACACGCAACAACAATGCCAGAAACTAGATCACAGAATTGGAGCATGGACTACCTGGTAGTTGGGACTTCAAACAATGGGGTCAACACAATAAAATGCATCCACCCAGATTACCAATGTCCTCGGGGAACCTTCGCGAAGGGGACAATGGTGGCCAACCCAAGGAAGTAAATTCTGCTCTGGGGGGGGGGGGGGGTAAGAGGGCACACAGCTTGGTATGGAGAGCAGCCTAACATCTCGTGCTGGTGGGGACCCCTTGGAGAAAGGCTGCCTGTTCTGCTTTGTCTCCTCCCCCACTGTCAGCAAACAGCCCCACATTTGCAGCAGCTTCCCACCTGGTTCCAGGTGCACAATGCACAGAGATCATTTCTGTGAGCCCGGGCTCTCCTATACTCACCTGAGTCCTCGTACATACTTCCCTTGCACATTTCCTTCTCCCCTGTTTTCCACCATCCCTCCTCCTATGTTTTCTATCTCTTCTCTTCCACCTCCCCTTTTTCGAGTTTGAAGCCACTGCTGGCAACACTGCAATCTCTGGAGGGAGGCCAGGCGTGCTTGCGGCTGAGGCAGCCCAGGAATGCGAGACAGCCACCCTGCCTAGGGGTCAGGAGATGCAGGTGACTGGCAGAGCTGTCAGCAGTCCAGGTAGGTCTGACGGACAATTAGAAGCACAACAGCTTTCCTACCGTGGAAATGCTGCAAAAGCTCTGGCTGGCCACACAAATGGATGCACACCAGTGGTTCTCAACCTTCCTAATGCCGCGACCCTTTAATACAGTTCCTCATGTTGTGGTGACCCCCAACCATAAAATTATTTTCGTTGCTACTTCATAACTGTAATTTTGCTACTGTTGTGAATCGTAATGTAAATGTCTGATATGCAGGATGTGTTTTCATTGTTCGCGACCCACAGTTTGAGAACTGCTGGTTTAGACAAATGAAATCGACTGGGATAAGTTGTTGGGCAAGGAGAGGGAAGAATATTAACGTTCCAGTTAGCTTTTGACAACTTTACCCCAAAACAAATGTAATTAAAACGAAATGACGGTTTCTGGCCCTAATCAGGTGTCCAAACAGTTACCCTGTTCACCTGTTTTAGAGTGAAATTATCTGGGGGCAGGAGGACCAGGGAGCAATGACATAATAAGTTGTTTAGATTTTAAAAAGTTAAAAATTCCCCAAACAAACCCAAACCCACTGCAGATAAAAAACACACACAACAGGCTGTTTAGAAAAATTAGGCTTTAAATACACTGACCTGAAAACAATCTAAAGAACAGGCTGTTCTGTACAACAGCTCGAGTTTCTGCTTGTGCTTTCATTTTAGAAAACAAACACTCAGACGCCACAGTGGGAGGAGCTCCACACGGGGATTCAAACTCACAGAAAATGGCCCCCGGGTCGGAAACTGAACACAACCGACAGGGCACTGGACGGACTCTCTGGGAATACAGGCCACTTACCTTTCACAAGAGTCATTATCTAGGGACAGAGATAACTCCCTCCCCCCGGCAGTAACATAAATCATGGTCTCCAAAGTGTTTGCTGGACGCCACAGTGACTAATCACCCCACTTTTGTTCTCCCTGCTCAGGGAACCTCCTGGGGGGCAAACAGGTCATTTTAAAAGCTAGGTAGCTGCTGGGTTTGGAGGTAAGGCTCCCATTCAAACTAATAAAAGAGAGGGGAAAAAAAGACCTCAAAAAGTATTTCCTAAAGTACAGAGAAGTGCAAATCATCTTATCAGAAACTCATACCGTTAAATAGAGAAGAAAGTATTAAAATAGATCAGTTGGATGTGGCAAAAAGCTCTTGGTTATTTTTAAATGTCAAAATCAAAGACAAATATTAGGAGCATTAAATACACAACAAACAGACCCTGGCCAGGTGACTCAGTTGGTTGAAGCGTCATCCCGTACACCAAAAGGTTGCAGGTTCAATTCCTGGTCAGGGTGCGTACAGGAGGCAACCGATCGATGTCTCTCTCTCTCTCTCTCTCTCTCTCTCTCTCTCTCTCTAATCAATAAAAAACAAAACAAAAATAAAAACATATCCATGGATAAGGATTAAAAATATATACACATGCAACAAACAGGATGAGTGTAATAGTAATAATTTTCTAGTTTAAAAGTTCGTAATTTTAGGGTGAATTTTTAGAGTGACATATTAAGGGGCAGACTGGACCATTTAGGTAGCCACCTCCCTGTGTGTGTGTGTGACATAGATAAACTTACCCCATATTCCTTCTGTACTCCATCGATAGGAATGACGCATGTTACTGATAACCAGCTTGTACTTTGATTAACACTTGTGATGACGTATGTTACTGACAGCCACTTGGACTGTCGTGGGCCAGAACAGACTTAAAAAATGGGTCCCCGAATCAGACATCGATCAACGTCCCATATACTCTTACTCAGACAATGAGAAACTCACTTTGTAGTCTATATTCATTTAGGGGGGAAAAAAATGTTCTCTCGGGAAATTTACGGTGCTTCTGTGCAAAAAGTCAACCTACAGCGTGTAAGTGGCTCAAGAAACTCCAGAATTGCTCGACCTTGACTGGAAAAAAATGTTTAACCCAATTTATTAGCATAGCGCTCGGGGTAGGCCAGTTCTCTAACGTGTGAGTAAAACCCCATCCGGGGCTTCATTTCACTGCCACATCATCGCTTTTTCCGTCAATCCTAGTGCCTTCTGCTTCCGCAAAATGGTCCTCCCTTCCTCTCCCTTTAAGGCAAAGGTGGAACTCATATAAGTCCAAGCAAAGGGCAGAACACACCACAGGCACCCAGGCTGCAGGGGTGACTGTGGCCACTGTGACACTGCTTCCACCGATGAGCATGAGAGACGGCAGTGAGCCCTCGAGAAACTGCTCTCTGAGTTCATGGCAGGGACTACAGGACCAGATAAACCGGCATGAAGCAGGGACAGACCAGAATGCTGAGTAAGTTTATAAAAAGGAAATCTCACTTTGGTCTAGGAGCGAATGAATCAGCGTTCTGTTAGAGCTAATCAGAAACCTCCAAGCTTAAAATGAAGATGCACGTAAGCTGGGGGCGCCTGAGATTCGAACGCGAGCCTCTCGTGCCTGGTAAGGTAATACATTCAGCTCTGTGCTTACTGAATTGCTGGCCTTCTGATCTAACCGTAATCAACTCTACAAATAACCAGAAGTTGTTCTGACGCGGGAACAGGAAGAACACAAACAAAACGGGGCCTAGAAACGCTAGTCAACGCACAAAGCAGGAAGTGACAGCTCATCTACACCTGGCTAGGACACAGCGTGCCTTCACCGCTGCTGAAATGGCCCCAGGATGCCCCTCCAGGAGGTAAACCGTCACTGGATTTCTCACGAAAAACGCACCGCGGGCTGAACATGGCTCAAGGCAGTAGACAGCAAACTGGGTTGTGCAAGCTGGGTCTTCTTCCTCACCCTCCCTGAGAATGTGTTTAATTCCTTTCACAATTAAATTAGTGTATGGCTTAGTAATTTTCATTTAAATGAAAGGAAAAATGCTTTAACAAAATAGGAAAGAGCCTTCTGCTGCTCCCAGTTTAAAAAGACATTTTCTTTACCACCTTAAATGGCAGCCATCCCAGAGCTTCAGCGGTTCAGCAGGATGGAAGTCTGCATCGTGGTGTCCACTGTGGCTGCGAGAGGCCCTCTCCAGCGGGACAGGCAGCCCCTCCAAGCTCTGTTGGCAGACGGCCACCTCCCACTCTCCTGATAACCTGCCTTAGGACGGGACCTGCCTGTTTCTGCACAGCGTACGGGACTGGGTACAGGACACTGGGTTCTGCTCCCAGTTGCCCACTAACTGTGTGACCTTGAGCAAGTCCTATGACTTCCCGGGACTCCCATTTCCTAATCTGGACTGTGAGGAGGTTGGGCTAGTTTATGTCTCACGTTCTTTGTAGCCATAAAATGTGAAAACCGTGATTCCCCACCTCCCATTTTGCACCCTTTTGATTGACTCCCAGCTAAGTCTGGCTAGTACTAGGGCACCCACGAGGACAGTCAGAGGAAATCTTGAAATGGGGACCACAGAAGGCCTCAGATGTGGATTTTATCTGCTTTTTCTGCCGAAGAGGAAAGAAAGTACTGCTGAAAGGAACCTTAGCCATCATTGAGCCAAACCTCTGGTGACAGGTGAGGAAACCACGCCAGCAAAATTCCTCGACTTTCTTTCCCAAGGTTGCAGATCAGGCAAGGGAGCAAGTCCAGGCCTCCCGGCTGCTCTCTCACACAGAGGTCTTTTCACCTCCCTCCGCAGGGCCTCAGAGGGTAATCGACAAACACTTACCCAACAGCTCTGGGCAATACCCCAAGGAACTCTTTTAAACTTTCAACTGGCCTGGCCACTCTGGGAACACTTAGACAGGCATAGGGACAGCAACAGCTCTAGTGAGACACAAACTGGCTGATTTCATCAGTGCAGAAATCCGTTAGCCTTCTGACTGAAAGAAAAGCTTGCAGCAGCACCTAGCTGGTCGATAAGGGTCTGTGAGGGAGATAGGAGGCCTCACGAGGGTGGGGTCCTGCTCTGGTACCTGGCACAGAGCGTTGATATTTACTGGACAGATTCAAGTCTGCACGATACCTCCGCTCCATTTGCTTCTTGTAAAAAAATCTGAGCTTAGAATAACACCGGAGACCAGGGTCTCTAAGCCTCTAACCCAGCGGTTCTCAACCTGTGGGTCGCGACCCCTTTGGGAATCGAATGACCCTTTCACAGGGGTCGCCTAAGACCATCGAAAACACATATATAATTACATATTGTTTTTGTGATTAATCACTATGCTTTAATTATGTTCAATTTGTAACAATGAAAATACATCCTGCATATCAGATATTTACATTATGATTCATAACAGTAGCAAAATTACAGTTATGAAGTAGCAACGAAAACAATTTTATGGTTGGGGGTCACAACATGAGGAACTGTATTCAAGGGTCGCGGCATTAGGAAGGTTGAGAACCACTGCTCTAACCTAAAAGCAGAAACAACGACCTACTGCATACTCTCAGTCTGTGGCTGGGAAACCACCCGGGGTTGGAGAGAAGAGGCAGGATTCTGGAGTCAGATAACACCCAGGATGTGAAAAATCTCACATTGGCAGCATCACGGAGCCTCTTGGCCTCGAGTCCACCACACCCGGTTACCCCGAGTTTCTAATAAGATGGCCGGGATCATGCACACAAGGTGCAGAGCCGACTCCAGGAAAGTCAGTCTGTCTTCTCCTCTTGGGAACGATGGGTATAAACCCTGTTTCTAGGCCAGGCAAAGCTCCAGGCCACTGGCATCCTCGTCCAAGAGAAGCGACCATCAACGGATGCCAACAACGTTACAAAATGACTCAGTATCGTTTTGATAAATATATTCCCATTAAGTCATTCGATTTTTCAAACACGTACAAGAAGCATAAAACACAATTCAATGTATACAAGTAAAACAGGTTTTACATCCTCCATACATAGCTTAGACAAACATATATGTATGTCTCAACCTTTTCTTGTGAGTAAGCAGAGAGCTAGGACTAGGAGGGAAAAAATTATTTTCTCATCTCACAAAATGAGGTTGGGATAGATGAACAACGTGAACTACTAGCCTCAAAATTACATGATCCCAAGATGCAGAGAATGAGGGAACTACGATATGACAGATGCTTATTGACCAGAAGACACAGACTCAGATAGATAAATGCACTGAAATGTTTTAATGGCATGACTGTACAATGTTGCTGCCATTATTACTGGTAACAACAGTTATCGTTAAGGGCCGCTGGCAAAAACACTCAGTTTAAATATGTCGGTTGAAACTCAGAGCAAAGGCAGAACCACGCCCTGGGGGGGGGGGGGCCCTAATCTAGAGATTGGGAGGCCACTCAGTTTGATCTTCCCACCCAGTGTTAAGGGGGTGGATCTCATGATGTCGCCAGGAACTCAAGGCCCACCCAGATGTGATGTAGCTTCCTGTTATTCGAGTATAAATAAATCTGCTTGCGGTGCTGATGCTCTCTGCGTCTGTCCCTCCATCAGAGGGCAGATGCCACACCCAGGACCAGCTTTCACTCTATTTCTGTCTCAGTCTTGTGTTTTTTTCATTTTTCCTTAAACCTCGTTGCATTCTAATCAAGATTCATCAACCCCCACGTTTTCTCTCTCTTCGATGCTTGCGGGAAGAGAGAACCCCCTTCCATAGTTATAGCTACATTGGTTTTGCAAACTCTGAGCATAGGGAGAGGGTCTCACCACCCACTCCATAGGAAAGGAAGCTGATCTGCGGGCTGTGTGTAGCCCAGTGCTGCTACAGGTACAACACAGACAGGGAAGGTGGGTATGATAATGTCGCCATTCCTTAATTATCTGGGGTCCGATCGTTTTTATCTTATTGCAAATATAATCCATAAACATTATGATACAAATACAGAACTTTTGAGCACAGAAGGTCTCTAATAGAAATTGGAGTTGAAATCAGCATATCAAGTCTCAAGTTTATCCCTTCCTAGCATGTGCACTTGTTAATCTTCATCACAACAGTGATCCTTTAAAATGAAAATTCCCAGGGGCCCCACCCTAAATCGACTGAATCAGAATCTCTGGGCCAGGGGTCTGGAAACCTACATTTTAGCAAGTTCCTCGGGTTGATTCTTATCCATATTAAACTGTAAGCCACCTGAACTATCAAGGATAGATGAGCGATGGTGGGAGGTACGCTCTTTCTATGATAAAACTAACACATTAAAATAAGTCACAAAGATAAGGCTTTGTGTATAGATGCACATTATGCAGAAATTTGCATACACACAGGAGGTTGTCAAGGGAAAGGAATCAACATTTACTAATTGCCTGCGATAGTATAGCTCTTGACCAAATTACAGTATGTGACTCAATCTTCAAAATAATCCTATTTGAGTTATGGATGAAAAAAGTTAAGGCTTAGGCAGAGTAACAAGCCTGGGATAGGGCCCAGCACGGTTGGGAAACTAGATTTATCTGACCCAGTCTTCTCATTCTATTGTATTAAGCTCATATGCCTATGAAAGCACACACACACACTCATGTCATAAGATAGCCATTGTTAGGTCGCAGAGAGCCCAGGATCGGATACATGCAGACATGTGACGAGATAATGGACTACCCCTGGCATTTCTAACAGATCAGCATGCCAGACACAGATACTGGCTTCTCCACGACCCCCACACAGATACTGACTCCTTCCTGAATACCTTGCTGACTCCCTGCAGCTGAAACTTCCTCAGCTGAATACCTCAGCTCATGTCCCTGCCCCTCACCCAACTGCAGTATAAAAAAAGCGTCCCCCTCCCTGTTGGCATGAATCCACGTGCCCTGTCCTTGGGGGTACGTGGGTCTCCCGGGACGCAGAATAAACTTTCCTTCCTTCCTTTTCTGATCAACTCTCTTTATTTCCTTCGCCGCCTCCTGAGCCACCTAACCTAACAGTCATATGGTAAAAAGGCATAGGAATTAAATTATTTTTAGAACTTCTTTGCATCAACAGAAATGTAGTTTTAAAGAACTTACAATATCAAAGAATATTCTTTGGTCTATCTGCTGACAACAGAATAAAGGGTATGACTACTACCAAAACCACATTTAACAGCCTGAATGTTAGTAACCAGAAGTGTGTTTTGAGGCTTGCAAACTTAATGGCAATTCATGATTTGCTCAAGCTACAAATTTTTGCAAATGAAACATCTTCATATTCATTCTGTAAGTCGTATTACCTTACCAAGCAAAACGCCAACGAACATGGTTTAGCACATGTCAATCCAATGACCATTCCGGGCCCCCCCTCCCCCTCCAGCATCTGACATTCCAGGTCTCCTCCACTGGGAAACTCCCTTCTGCTGGCTCTGGGGTCATGTTCTCCCATGGTTCTTCCTTGCTCTTTTGCCAAAATTCTCTCTAGATCCTGCCTAGGTCCTTCCTTCTTTTCTCATAAGGCTCCATCCTCAACTTCTGCCTCCATATAGTCTTTCTGAAAACAATCTCTTCTCCCACCTCCTGACTTATTTGTATTGCAAGGACTCCCAACCCAGCCCCGGCCTTCCTCTGGAGCACAAAGCCCCCATCTGTCCGGGGGATGCCATAATCCAACACTTCAAACTCAGCACCTCTAAAACACAGCCTCTCACCTCCCTCCAAGCTTCTTCCGCAGATATCGCTGCTCTGGAAATATGTTGGCGTTAGCTGTTCCTTCTCCACTGAGAGGGCAGATTGTGTCAATCCTTCCTTTTGCATCAGTTCCTTTCCCATTTCACTGCCATCACCCATTTCAGGCTTCCCCCCATCCTTTCTAACTGGTCTTCCTGTCTCTAGTCTCTGTCCTGCCTTTCTTCCCCATGTCCCCACAGCTACCAAAAGGACACACTCCTCATGTGCAGCCATGATACTCCACTGTCCAAATATCTTCAATGTCTTCTACTATTTAATCCACTCATACTTCCTAGCTTGGCATTCAAGACCAGTACATTTGGTACCCAATGTTCTCCAGTTGTATTTCCCATCAGATGCCTCTACAGACCAGTTCTGACTCAACTGGGCTCACTACCTGTCCCTGAAATTGCTCCGTGCTTTCCTATTCTGCTACTTCTGTCTCAAATGCCTCCTCCTCATCTCCTTGATGGAAACCACAGTCTTCAAGGACTTGCTTAAATGTTGTTTTTTTCCTCAAAAAAGAGTCCCCTGACTCCCAGAGGACCTCTTCCTCTTCAAATCACCAATATATATATGTATTTTTTGGCATTTACCATGCCGTTATTTTTGTGTATTTTATTTCCTCACCTACAAAACCGTCTGACAGGCCAGGCCCCTGTGGCTCAATGGCTGAGCGTGAACCCATGAACCAGGAGGTCACAGTTCAATTCCCAGTTAGGATACAAGCCCGGGTTTTGGGCTCGATCCCCAGTAGGGAGCGTGCAGGAAGCAGCCAATCAATGATTCTCTCTGATCATTAATGTTTCTATCTCTCTCCCTCTCCCTTTCTCTCTCTGAAATCAAAAAAACACATCAAACACACACAAAAGGTCTGAGAGGGAAGGAACCAGATCTTTTTGATGCTGAATCCTCCGTTCTCTCTAGCACAGTGTCACACTCATAGTAGTTACTCAAGGGGGATTTGCTGCATTACATTTAGAGGACTCCTAAAAGTTTGCAAAGCACATTTACATTCAACATCTCATCTGTTCTATTTGGAGCTTAAGTTTATTACAGGTAGCATTCAAGACTTACAATCTGATTTCTGTTGCTAAATGCAATTATCGGCACTATCTCTAACTTTGTAACTTCATTATTTTTGTTGTTAATCCTCACCTGAGGATATTTTTCCATTGATTTTTAGGGAGAGTGGAAGAGAGAGGGAAAGACAAAGAGAAACATTGTGAGAGAAACATTGATTGGTTGTCTCCGCACGAGCCCTGACCAGGGCCTGGGACGGGGAGGAGCCAGCAACCAAGGTACGGGCTATGGACCAGAATCAAAGCTGGGATCCTTTGGTCCACAGGCTGACGCTCTATCCACTGAGGCAAACCGAGGCAAACCGGCTAGGACTATAACTTTGTACCTTTAAATGACAGTATCTCTTACATTGCTTTACTTTGAACACTCATAGTGCCATGTGGCCTCTAAAGCTAAAAAACAGCATTTTGAGTCAAAGAAAGCTACTTGCCAAACTGGTTTTTCTCTCTGCCTACAGGTTAAGTGCACAAATGAAAGGCCTCTATAAGCAGATGAGAGTAATGGGAAAATCAAAATTTTAAAGAGAAGTAAGAAATTCCTTTCTGAAGATGTTAAGATAAAAAAAAAAAAAGATTTTCCTGTCTATCTAGTTGGAATCTTATTTATGGGTCAGTCTCCAACATTCTTGGAGTTGCTATTCTAGCATATTAACAATAAAAAACCTCTAACTGTTGAACGATGATTCCTTGCTAAGAGACTGAATATGGCTAATAACAATGATGGTCTTGAATACCCAAGTGCCTTGGAGGAGCTCGATTAACATTTGTTGAATGAACAAGTAAATGAATGAATTCAGAGAAGGCCTTCCTATTTATTGTTTGTAAATTGAAAGTGTAAGTTTTCAGAGATGAATGGAAGGACATGTTAAATCTGAAAAAGTGGGGGAAAGTGCAATGAGGGGCAAGAATTGTGATATGTCAACTCTTTTTGTGATGGATCCTACTCTGGCTGCTGGAGAAGCAGGTGAAGGAGGGCGGATGTCAGGCACTGCCCGTCTGACTAGATCTCTTAGGAGTTTAGGTTGCAAGTTCCTCCAGGGCAAGCACTCTGTGGCTCTAGCACTGTGCTTTGCATATAAAATGTGCACCATAAACGTAGTATGAGATGCAAAGACCTTCCTGAGCTGCCTGTGCATGTTGACATTTCAGTCCTTCACATCTATTCTTCCTTACCTCATAGGAATAGTTAAAAATACAACACTTAATCCCGTAACACACACACACACACACACACACACACATGTACTTGACAACTGGTAGTTGTTATCATCATCTTTGAGGCTTTGTATATACCTCAAAGGTAGCATTTACTGGACTGTGTTGTCAGTACTTGTCTGCACAGGTTGCAAGTGTCCTGGGGTAGGCTTTTCATCCTTTTACTAGTATGCTCAGTGCCTAGCACGGTGCTCACTCCACAGCAGGCTCTGAGGCTGGTTGCATGACTAAGCAATCGAGGTCCAGGTTCAAGGCCTGCCTCTATCCCAGCCCACTGGGTCACCTTGAAGAGTCAAACTATCTGGGCCTCAGTGATGTCTATTGGTCCTTCCAGCCTAGAGAAGCTAGCAATCTATAAGGAGACTTACAGAAGCTCTCATGACAGTCACTGGCAGAACTGAGAGGAGAAACCAGTTCCTGGAGTCTCATTCACTTAGTTCACCCTTCGTCACAGAGGCCTCACACACGTCTCCTTAATAACAATTCGCTTAAATGTCATTGTCACTTAGTGTAATCCCCAACCCTGGTGGATCACTGGCACAAATCACACGCCCCTTGGGAGTCCTTCAGTCCCTTAGAAAAACCATTTCCTCTTTCATGTAGACTTCAGAGACACACAAATTTAGTTACCTCAGGTAGAACGAATCAGCCTTAACAAACTTAGTTTCTTGTGCTTCGGAAGAAATCACTTGGAAATCCTTGGTTCTGAATCCTCCATCTCTTCCACATCAAGATCTAAAAAAAGAAAAGCGCAGTGTCTCAAGATTAGCTGCCAGGATATGATGTGTCAGCAACAGTAGTCATTACAATTAGCATTCGCATTGAACACCTACTATAAGTCAAGCACTGAGCAAAGTGATTGACATACGTGACCTCATATAGTCTTTAGAATACCCCTGAAGATGGTAGGCCTTCCCCACTTTACAGCCATACTGAGAGAGACTCTGAGAGGTCACAGAATATGCTCAAGGTCACACAACTAGGTTCTGTTGATCTGGGACTTAAACCCAGGTTCAACTGATTCCAAAGCCTGGCTTATTAACCTGTAAGTTGGGGTTTTAAAATTTTTTTTGACATGACCCACCGTTTTTAAAAATTATATAAACAAACTCCAAAATGTCAAACATCAAAACAGTGCTTACTCTTACTGTGTGCAATGCATTAAGACTCGATTCTTCTCTATATCTTTTCAAAAATTCCAAGAGTAACCCATTCAACTGATTTCACAATCTTCTAATGGGTCCCTACTCATTAGAAAAACACCTCGCTTAGATACAGCACCTCACTAGTAGTTTCTCTCAAAGCACGCACTAAACCCTCCGATGCTTTTCAACCTTGAGAACCTGACCGAGTAGTTGAGCTTTCTAATTAGGAGAAAAGTCTTTAACCGTTAAAATAGGTATAAGGCACCATAACGCATATCATCTATAACGAATCCTTAAGAGCTATATTCAATTAGGGCCAAAGTCCAGAATGGTATTAATCACTTACCTATAGCAGAGTGGAAGTTATAAAGCGGAATCGCAGATGCACTAAAATCTAAGGTGATTAGTATACACTCTGCAAAAAAGTGGCTAACAGCGGGCGGCTGGGTTAGACCAACTGAGCAGACCTAACTCTACTGCAGAAGTAGGAGGCTGGGATTGCACCCCCACTGGGGGGCAGGGCCCTGCCTTTGCATTTTCCATTCAATTAAAGGGTTTTGGTGTTGAAACAGGGAAATCATCAAGTCTCCGTAGGGTCAGGTCCGGGGTCCGAGTCGCAGTCTGGGGGTGGGGAGGTGCGACTGTCAGCGCAGCGCCCGAGCCTGTTGGACCCGCGCCCAGAACGTCCCTTGGGTGCGCATTTCTCCCCGGCCCCCCGCCCCCCGGCACAGCTGCGCAGTTGGGCCGCTAGTTGCAGCGCAACCTGACCGACTCCGCAGCGGAGCCCCCTCCCCGGCGGCGCAGGCCCGGAGCCCGGGCACCTGCGGGCGCGCGGTCCCTGCAGCGGCTCAGCTCCCGGCGCCGGCGGAGCCCATAGCCCGCGCCAGGCTCCCCAGCCAGGTCTCGATCTCCCCCCGGGGACGGGAGGGGCAGGCCGGCCGCGCTCGGAGCCCAGCGCCCACCGGCCGCGCACGCAGACCCAGCGACTGGCACTTACGGGGTTGGACTCCGCCGCCGCGCGCGCGTTTCCCGGGGGGTCCATGGCGCTTCCGGACCCGCCAGGCCGCCGCGCCGCGCAGCACCGCCCAGAAAATGGACGCCGGCTGGGCTCTGCCAGCCCGGCCCGCCCCCGGCGCTGGGCACTGGCCGCGGCCCGTCCGGGAGGAGGTCGGCCCGACCCTCTGCACCGCGGGCCGGTGCTGCAGGGGGCTCGCCGCGCCCTGGCCGGGGCCCCGGGAGGGGAGCAGCGGGACCCGGGGGCACCCACGGAGGCCCCGCGAAGCCCCAGACCTACCCAGCGGACAGCGGCCTCCGCCTCCACCTTCTCCGGGGAAAACACAAGCCAGAACTCGCGGAAGGACAACCCGCCTAGGGGCCTGCCGCCGAGGAGCCCAGTCGCCATTAGAACACGGCCTGGGCCCGCAGCAGGGTCCCGGGGTCCCTGACCCGGATCCCAGACAGCAGCCCAATCCTGCGCATTGGAGAGAGGCAGGAATCGGAGAAAGTCAAGTGCAGTTGTAATTTAGTTAAATTCTCAGGACGAGGGATGTCACCTGCGCTTTCCCATGGCTGTCAGGGCCTAGATTGATTTTCCGCACATGGCATAAAAGTTATTTCACGCAAAAGACCCAGCTCTCTTCCTTATATAAAGGCTACTGACTGCTAGGCTCTTCCTTCTGAGACCCAGGGACTGCTCACTGAGAAAGTATTTACTGAGGGAGGCCTGCCACAAACTCACGTAGCCAACAGCCTAGTGCACTAACGTAAGGTTTTGTTTGCTTGTTTTTAAAAACCCATCCGTGTGTCCTGTGTCTTGGTAGTATGAGTCTTATTTAAAATTTTTCTTTAGAAAAGATTCACTCCCAGGTGACAATTTAGGATGGAAAGGCTGTTCTTTGCTTCGCTTTATCCTGTTTTTAGCTTGGAGTGCCGCGTTCGCAATTCTGCATCCCAGGTCCCGACCATGTTTCCAGAACGGGACCATTTTGATGAATAAAGTAGATTCCAACAGTAAATACAAAACCAATAAAACTTATTGATTTTAAATAATCAGGGAAAATATATTGCCTTAAAATCAAATTAAAGGGTCATGAAATTAAAAAAAATAAAGTATTTGGTGCCACAAATAAATCTTATCACCAGACCTCATAACTAAATAAATAAGTAGGCAGGGTTTTGAAGACTGGCAGGTTGGACAACATGCATACACATGTACACGAGCAGCTCCCACCCCCCTCAAAGCCCAGCACCCTTTATTCTCTCTCCCTAGGCCACATGTTTAGAAAGATCTATTCCACCAAATTGCACGTATTACCTAATGATTCATCTTCCCACTTAGAAAAATGATCCTGCAGTGTTTTTGTTAATGTAACTGCCAATCAGAGCTTCTACAAAACTTGAGCTAACCTGTTGTTAATTGTGGATTCCAACCTAATGAAACCTGTGGTTTGATTGCAAGTTTATGTGTTTTCATTGAGGCTTTTGGAAACGGAAAATCACATGGGCCTCCAACAAAATGGAGGCACCTGAATTAGGAGCCACGGGCAGTGCTCTCTGGGCTTCTCTGAGACTGGAAGGTGGGAGGTGGTAGAGCAAAGTAATTTGGCCTTTGGATTCTGTCTGCCTGGGTTTAAAGCCCAGCTTTGTCACTTTACACGGTCACTCACTATATAACTTTAGGCAAATTACTCACTTTCCCTGAACCTTGGCTTCCTCATCTGTAAAGTGAGGCTACTTTTAATACAACACTTACCTCGTCGGGCTTTTTGATAATAAAATGGGATAGCACATAAGAAGCATCTACAGTAGTGCCTGGCACATAGTAAGTTGTCTGTAAGTGTAAACAGTTGTGGCTCTTAGTGCTGGAAGTCAAGTATGCAGAGCTCTAAGTCCAAGCGGTCAGAACCATAGCTTCAGTGTGTAAAGCAACCTTTATACCCTAGAAATTTTCCATGGGTAAGCTGCCAGGGTCACATGGTGACTGACATAAAGGGATTTAAACACAGGTCTGACTCCGCAGTCCACTTTCTGTGCTGCTAACATGTTCCAAGGTGGTACCTTGATCAGAAGCTGTCGACAGCTTGTTAAGGGTGAAATCGGCTCTGGCTTTCCTAAGAGGCTTAGCAAATGAATGACTCCTTACATCCACTTGGGAATTCACATACAGTGGCATTTCTTTCTTGTTAGAGCTACATGTTTCTCCAGAAACGAGTAGATTTCCCCAAATTGTTATTAATAACTAAAATATCATGGCAACAGTTTTAAACACCACAACCTAAACCTTACATAATCAGCCTGTCCTTCGAAATTTTCCACCCTTCCTCATAACCAGTCGCAGATTCTCTCTCTTAATCATTCTTCTGACTATGGGGAACTATCTGGAAATTTCCCGGAACGTCCCAACTTGTCACCATTTTATTCTTTTCTGGAAAGGTTTATTCTTTAAAAAAACAAAAAACCTCAATGTGATTTCTTTTTCTATAGCTTTAGAATACTTTTCATTGTAATAGATTTGCTAATCACCAAAAAATACCTAAGACTTTAAGATTCTCTCCTCTCTCCTTAAATTTATATCCATTCTTCAACATCTCCACAGCATGGCTCCTGATCCTTTTCCCGTGGCCTTTTTAGGCGTTCCTTGTTTTCTACCTCATTTCTTTTAATTCCCACTATTCCATTATGTTACAACTGTCTGCTTGCACTTTTTGATTTAGGAATATTGGCCAATTTAACATTTATGGCCCCCCTTCTCTTTATTTTTTAAGGTTTCAATATTATCATTATATATAAATAGATGTAAGTGGTGTGTCTATTAAATCCACTTGCTTCCTTTGACTCATTCTGCCTCCCATATTTGCAGCACTCTGTGAACTCAATTTATTGTTTTACTTTTCCTCTCTTTCCCTCATCCTGGGCACAGATTCTATCGCTTGGCCTCCCTTGATGTGGCTGCTTATCTCTTTTCTTAAAGCATTTTAAGAAAGTGCCTGTCTGAACCATTTTCTCTAATCTCCACCACGTTCCTGAAAGGCCTCTTGTGATACTGTGTTGAGAAGTCTACCAAAGCCCAGGAAGAGACAGTGTTTAGAAAAGGGGTGTCAACTTCCAATGCCCACGGGAGCCAGCAGGAAGTAATGTGAACCGGGGCCAACAGGATAACCGGTGTCCCACCTAAATGGGGAGTGCGGGTGGTCACCACCCAGCCCCAGAGTAACTGTTGCCAGGTGGGAATCCCAGGTCCGCACAATTTTCCAATGAAGCCCAAACCAGGAATTTTATATAAAATATATGAAATGTCGATTACTTAAAAAAAAAAAAAAAGAATCTGAATCTGATCAAGTCTCTACTTGTAACTAGCCATTTACAAGAAATTTCTGAGACAGAGGAACATGTAAAACAGCACCAAGAAACACAATCATCAAATTTCAGAATGTGGGAAACTATGGGACAAATGTTTTTTTCAACCAATTTTTTTTTTAAATATATTTTATTGATTTTTTACAGAGAGGAAGGGAGAGAGATAGAGAGCCAGAAACATCGATGAGAGAGAAACATCGATCAGCTGCCTCCTGCACATCTCCCACTGGGGATATGCCCGCAACCCAGGTACATGCCCTTGGCCGGAATCTAACCCGGGACCCCTCAGTCCACAGGCCGATGCTCTATCCACTGAGCCAAACCGGTTTCGGCTCAACCAATTTTTTATAGCAATAGCAAGAATGAAAGAAAGGGCCCTAGCTGGTTTGGCTCAGTGGATAGAGCGTCAGCCTGTGGACTGAAGGGTCCCAGGTTTGATTCCAGTCAAGGGCATGTACCTTAGTTGCGGGCACATCCCCAGTAGGGGGTGTGCAGGAAGCAGCTGATCAATGTTTCTAACTCTCTCTATCCCTCTCCCTTCCTCTCTGTAAAAAATCAATAAAATATATATTTTTAAAAAAGAATGAGAGGCAGGAAAATCTATAGATTAAATGAAATTTGAGGAAATATTAATTGCACTGTATAAACCTTAGAACAAATTGTGTGTTGTTGTTGTTGTTTTTTAATGGCCAAACTGGACACATATGAATGCTATGATATATTAAAGAATTATTGTTTTTGTTGGTGTGGTAATGACACTGTGGTTATTTTTGTTTCTTAGTAACCCACATTTTAAAATGTATTTTTTAGTAATCCACATTTTTAAAACTTTTTAAGAAATATTTCAGTTATAGAAAAGTTGCAAAAATAGTACCAAAAATACCTATATATACTCTACCCATATCTATTTATCTATTATTTTTTCCTGCAGACATTATTCTCTTATATACCTAAATACATCAGCATTTATTTCCGCCCCCCACAAAAAAAGGGGCTTTCTCTTAGTATCTTTATCTTTTGGAGAATGATACAAAAATATTTCAAGAAAAACTTATATGATCTGGGATTTGCTTTAAAATACTACAAGAGAGGATTTACATGAAACAAGATTGGCCAGCAGTTGAGAATAGTTGAAGCTGTGTGATGGCGACACAAGGGTTCATTTAACTGGTTTGTCCATCTGTTTAAAATGTTCATAATAAAATTTTGAAAGATTATGTTAATGAAAGACTTTAAAATGACACAAAATACTTATGATATAAATGAGTAAAAAGATACAAAATTGTCCACAAAATATTATCTCAACTATTAAAAATATCACAAGGCATGGATAAAAGACTGAAAGGATACACGCCAAAATGCTAACATTCCAAATTATTGAATAGTATCATATTTTACTTTTATAATTAGGAGAAAGAAGTTAATACAATTACAATATTAGAGCCCTTAGCCTGTTTGCTCAGTGGATAGAGCGGCAGCCTGGAGATTGAAGGGTCCCGGGTTCCATTCTGGTCAAGGGCATGTACCTGGGTTGCAATCTCAATCCCTGGTGCCGCGTGTAGGAGGCAACCAACCCGTGTGTCTCTCTCTCATTGAAGTCTCTCTCTCTTATCCCACCCTCTCCCTTCCACTCTCTTTAAAAATCAATGGAAAAATATCTTCTGTTGAGGATTAACAACAACAACAAAAAATTAGAAACAAAAACAATGGTAACTGATTCAATTAAAACTATTGTTAAAAGTCAAACAAAATACATATGTGGACTAGAATAGCCAATGAGCTACCAATTTACAGGTTTTGACTTAGAAAATAAGTACACAAACTATGGTCTCTGGACCAAATTTGCCTGCCACCTGTTTTTGTATAACGTACAAGCTGAGGATGGTTCTTAACATTTTTAAATGCTTGGGGGGGGGGGGGGCCAAAAGGAGAATAATATTTCATGACATGAAAATTACATGGAACTCAAATTTCAGTGTCCATAGGTAAAGTTTTATTGGGACCCAGCCACAGTCATTTCTGTATCTATGGCAGTGCATAGATTATTATTGTTATACTTAATATTATATATTATTATATTTTTAATTTCACCATTAAAAAGTTTTGGGAAATTTTTCTCTGTTGTCATATAAGTACATACTATCTTCAATTTTGCCTTAATTCACAAAGCCTAAAATATTTACCCTTGCACAGCCGGCATGGCTCAATGGTTGAGCGTCGAACTATGAACCAGGAGGTCATGGTTCGAATCCCGATTAGAGCACATGCCTGGGTTGCGGGCTCCATTTCCAGCGTGGGACCTGCAGGAAGCAGCCAATTGATGATTCTCTCTCATCATTGATGTTTCTATCTCTCTCTTCCTCTCTCTTCCTCACTAAAATCAATAAAAATATTTTAAAAAATACTTACCCTTTATAGAAAAAGCTTCCAAACCCCTAGCTTAGAACTGGACTTCCTCTGTGACCTAAAAGCATTAGTGGAAAGAGCACTGGACTAAGAGTCAAACATGGCTCCTTAACTATCCAATGACAGAGCAAGTGGGCCTGCGGTCCACACTGCAACTGAACTCTGCGGTTCACATTCCTGCAAGAGCTAAGCGAGAAGTACAGGGGTGATGACAACATTCAGTGCTCGTGTGTCAGCCAGGTATGGTCTCCGGGAGACCAAAAAAAGACATTCGAAATATCCCCTGCAGATGGCTTGCTAGGCACTCAGACCAGGGACTGGAAAAGGCTGATGAAGAGCAAGGAAGGACCGGCTTTGGGCGCTGCAAAAGCAGAGCAACATGCCTGCTGTGAGCAACATGACTTTGGGGAAAAGAGTTTCTAAACTCTGCACCTCAACGCAGGTATTTTGGGTCTGTCTCCAGCCTGAGCTTCGTAGACGACCAAAAGCACTAGGTCACAGCCCATGTGAAAACTCGGCTCATTTAATTTAAAGGTTAAACCAGATTCAGTCAAGCGGTATGGGGTGGGGCCCTCTGGCATCCTCAGCATGCGGAATGGGGGCCTTGGGATGGAGACTTCATAAGACTCGGATACATCACCTCCAAGACTGCAGGTCCTTCATAACAGCTCACGTGGGACAGTTAAGCACCAAGGCCAACATTATGGCCAAAGCCAGAGAGAACAACAGAGCACCCGGTCGCTATGCAGCAGGCCGGCAGCCTGCCTTTCAGGGGCTCTCCCAAGCCTTCTTTTCTAGTTGAAACTCCTCCCCATTCTTTCTCCCTGGGAGGGGGGGCGGGCACACCCCCCAGCTTCTGGTGCAGCACAGCAGCATCTCCTTTTGTTCGCCCACTGCCGGCCTGCCTCCTGACCGCTCCCTTTGTTCCTTCTTTCTTAGTTGCTGCACCCCCTTGCTGTCCTCGCAGGCTGCGGTCATCTCCATCTCACCACTTTGCCTCTCAGATGACTGCCCTGTTCTGTTCTACATTGTTTCCTGATATCCTGCAATTTCTAGAGAATCTTTCAATGGTGTGACCCTTTTCTTTCCCTACTAAAGGTTCCCCTCTTCTCTTCCACAGCTCAAGAAACATGAGGAAGGGGGGAAAATTACAAGGGCACTGCCCTTCTGGGATTTAACCACATTCTCAGCTGGTGGCTTTTGTTTTCTCATCTCACTGGCTTGTAAGGCCCTCAGGGCAGGGACTCCACGTTGTGCTCAGCACTGGGGAAGAGGGGCAGGACTGTGAGGCCTTAATTAGAGGAAGGCCTCAGCCAGGGTAGAAGATTTTAGCAGGCAAAAGGAAAATAAATCTCAAAATATCCATTTGGCAGCAATGACCACGGGGCAAGGAAGAGAGAGGTTTATTTTATTATGTAAAGAAAATCATGGAAGGTCTCGCTCTTTTCACGAACACAGAAAGAATATTTACACTTTACATTTTTAAAACAAAACAGAACCAGGAAACAGACCCCCTCTGCAGGCCAGAGACAGTGAGGGCGGACACAAGTGCTAGTCTTGAACCCTGAGCAGGAATAGCTGCAGGAGCAAGGAAGCCATTAAGGGAAAAGATGTAGAATGAGTTACAAGATCAAAAGAGCAATTTCCTGGTCATTGAGACATTTAGGCCACGGAGAGCCATGCTGGGATCACCTAACAACGACAAGTGCTTTGGTGACTGGTCTTTGATTTACCTGCTGCCCACAAAGCCTGCAGCAGAACAGTCAGCAGCGAGACCCCTCACTGTCAGCCAGGGAAGGTGAAAAAACAGAAGCATCTTGCCTGCATCACAAATTCAAATTTTTGCATTCAAGGGCTTCTCAACTTAACATCTGCTCATGAATGCGAAAGAGTGGCAGCCGTTATCCAGGTCACCTGGCAATGCAGGCAGGCCAGCCTGCAGCAGGGCAGCCAGGCATACGGTGGCTTATTAGGAGCCAAGACATCTTGGGGAGGTAATGAGGGCGAGACACTGTGTCCCAGGGAAGAACCATCCTTGCTATTAGCTGAGATGCCCACACGGAAGGCTGGCTTTCAGGGAACAGTATAAAAGGCCTAAGAGAACAGCGCACTATTCATTCTTTCTGGAACGGAGAGGACACATAATTGTGCCTGTCCGTACGATGTTCTGGCCTTGCGTAGGAACCTAGACTAGAATTCCATAGGGAGTTTCATGTCAGATACCACTCTGCCTGAGTCATAGCCGCGTCTGTCACACAGCAGAAGCTCAACAAATGCTTGAAGAAGGGGACTGAATTGTTGGAGCTCCTTCTCCCACTAATGGGTGATACTCTACCACGAAGGACTAGAACAATCGTCATGCAGTGGAACGTTTCGTGGCTAGTCAAAACCAAAGTATAAAGAGTCAGCCAGGCCACCTCTCACGTGTGATTAGCAAAGTCCACTAAATTATGAATCCACTTTAGAAGGCGCTTCTGAAACATATATATAGCAAACCTATCCTTTTGTTCTACTTCATCAGGCAGTAGACTAACCTACAAGGCATGAAAGAGTTCTGGTTCTTAGGAAGAATTTTCTTAGTGTTATTTGCTGAAGTCGAGAAATATCACTCCAAGTAGTAAGGTCTTTAGAAAGCCACCAGCTGTCAAAGAGGTCTGCAGAACTGAAGAGTTTTAGGCAACGGGAGACAAAGACAATTTTTTGGCAAGATGGGATAGACCTTTCCGCCTTTGAAAAAAATTAAAGGTAATGACTAGCTCAATGTTTGGGCTTAAGTGTAAACTCTGGGATTCGTATGAAAAATAAAACAAAAGGCTTCCCAGAACGTTATTTTGCTCTGAGAAGCCTTTCTTTAGTGGATTTCTTGAGTTAGCACTGAGCCTGCACCAAAATTTTATCGCCACCTGGGACTGCAATGCGCAGAATTTCACTGCACCTTCTTAGGCGTCTCCAGATGGGACTGGGGCACAGGCAATGACCCCACAGGCACCATGTCCTGGGAATTTGACTAAAACCAGCCAGGAGGTCCTGACCCACCTTCTCACTGCAGGGGAAGCTTACCTGAATAAGGCTCAGTCCACAAAGTCGTCAAACCTGGCTCTGATATCATGGTAGTTACACTAGGAAAGGAAAGTTTGCAGTTTGTGCATGAACACCCCTCTGGCTGGTAATGCTCTCTCCTGGTTGAGTCTATCCTACCATGTAGGTCTCCACTTAAATGCCATCTCTTTACGAAGGCTTTCCCTGGCTCATCATTCTAAAGTGGCTCTCTTCCTCCCAACATGTCATATTGCTTTTTATTTTTTAAATGTTTCTTATTTATTTTTTAAGAGAGAGGAAGGGAGAGGAATAGAGAGATCAAAACATTGATGAGAGAGCAACCTCAATCAGCTGCCTCCAACATGCCCCCTTCTGGGGATTGAGCCCAAAACCCGGGCAAGTACCCTGACTGGTAATCGAACCAGTGACATCTTGGTGCAGGGGTTGACACTCAACCACTGAGTCATATCTGCTGGGGGTCACATTGCTTTTTTAATTTTATTTTTTGTCTTTGCACTTGTATTCTTTTTTTTTTAAATATATTTTATTGATTTTTTACAGAGAGGAAGGGAGAGGGAGAGGGATAGCGAGTTAGAAACATCGATGAGAGAGAAACATCGATTCAGCTGCCTCCTGCACGCCCCCTACTGGGGATGTGCCCGCAACCCAGGTACATGACCTTGACCAGAATCGAACCTGGGACCCTTGAGTCCGCAGGCCCACGCTCTATCCGCTGAGCCAAACCAGCTAGGGCGCACTTGTATTCTTTAATTAATTGTTTACATATTTATTTTCCTCTATCACACTAGAGCAGCCATGGGCAAACTACGGCCCACAGGCCGGATCCGGCCCGTTTGAAACGAATAAAACTAAAAAAAAAAAAAAAAAAGACCGTACCCTTTTATGTAATGATGTTTCCTTTGAATTTATATTAGTTCACACAAACACTCCATCCATGCCTTTGTTCCGGCCCTCCGGTCCAGTTTAAGAACCCATTGTGACCCTCGAGTCAAAAAGTTTGCCCAGCCCTGCGCTAGAGGCAGGTCATTGAGAAGCAGGCCCTGGTATCTCTTCTTCATTACGGTATTTCCAGCCTCTAAAATATGCCTGGCCTATATAGCAGGTGCTCAATAAATGTGTCAACCAGGAACTTAAAGGCTCAGCATGAGTTAGTGCTAGAGAGAAAGGTGCTAGATCTTCGTCCAGACTCCTCTCCCTATAGCAACCAGCTCTGAGACATGGCCTGGCTACCATCTGTCTATGAGGGAGCCACAGTAATGGTTGAGGTAGATCAACATCATTCTAGTAGGAAGAGATGAAATCTCTTTTTTTGAAAAATATATTTTTATTGATTTCAGAGAGGAAGGGAGAGGGAGAGAGAGACAGAAGTGTCAATGATGAGAGAGAATCATTGATCGGCTGCCTCCTGCACGCCCCACACTGGAGATTGAGCCCACAACCCAGGCATATGCCCTGACCAGGAATTGAACTGTGACCTCCTGGTTCAAGGATGACGCCCAACCACTGAGCCATGCTGGCTGGGTGAGATGAAATCCTTTAATTAGAAGATATAACACAATAAATATCAACCTGGATGAATATATTTTGGATGACTAAATGTAATATTTCCCATTTACGTGACTAAACAGATCATTACTAGAGACAGGTTAAAAAGGAAAAAAAGCCCAAGTTAAGGTTTGGAAAAACATGTCCTATTTTCCAAAGAAAAAAAGAGTTGAGAATTTTATACTATAAATCATTCAGGCAGAAAACCACAGATTTTCCCATTTCATTTTGGTGAGAACAAAGCAGTTGTTTGCACATTCTTCATGTCGCACCTGCTCTGGCCTGCCCAGTATAAACACCTTAGCCAAAAAGTGTAAATTAGTTAAGCATAGCCTTCTGAACAATGAGAATGACTAAGTACCATCCTTAATAATTGATAGGCAGTGTTTTTTATTAATCTAGCAAATTTAATAATAATTGTAAATGGGTAAGTTTAGAAAAGTATTGTGCCTTGAAAAGATTTCTGTGAAATATGGAGGCAAGACATTAAGACGAAACCCAACAATGTAATAAATAATAATTAGTCTTCCATTCACTGCTCTATTTATTAGAATGACAATAGTACAATATACTTCAAGCTCCTTGAATTGTGTTTAAAATTCTTCTAGGCAAGACCAAGAACAACATAAATGAATAATGCCTCAAAAAAATTATTTAGGGATGAAAGTCTCCAAGAAGATGCAATCATGATGGAGTTAAAAAGAAAACGATTGACATTTTATAAAGAAGAAATACACTGTTGAATCTATCAGGCATTCATTTTTATGGTAAAACAATTCCATTGCATCCATCTAATCTTGTGATTAAGACTGAAAATTATTAATCTGTACCAGCCTATCAAAACAGAAGGCATTGTAGTTGTATCTTTCTGAGTAGCAATAGTACATTAATTACAAATGCCTGGCTCATTATTTGCTCAAGAGCAAATGACAATTAGCTTGCTCCTATTGCACCTGTTAATGCTACTGGTATTAAAATAAGTAGGAAATACTGAATCAGGTTTCTGGCATTTCCCTTCAGTTTATGATCTTCTGATTGATGCCATATTAAAAATGTACTTAGTCATTTAAGTCACAGGCAAGAAGGAAAATGGCTCCTGAACAACCGGAAAAAAAAAGGGGGGGGGGCAGTGTTGAGGTGTTGCAGGAAGGATATTTTCATGGCAGCCCAAAGAACGAAATCACTGGGAGATGAATCATGATCTCATATAACTGAGCCAAACAAAGACTCTAAGCAAAATATTTAAGTTGGCCTCTAAACAACACAACAACAGCAACAACAAACCTTTAGCCCGTAAGAGGTTAGATTTTACAGACAGTGCTTTTGAATATGACAAGCTGCTAGAATACAGCAACTGTTTGCACAAATGGTTCTGAATCTCAAGGTTCTTCACATCGGAGCAAACCTCGGGGAGGTTTGGGGTTTACAGCATCTTTCCCCGAACACATCTACAAGGACGTTTCCACAAAGGCTCAATGTGCACTTATCACTGGGGTGGGCTTGGCTTTGGGTCTTTCTCTATCGAGAGCTCCGAGGTTACCAATGGAGGGATCAAGGAAAACAAGAGCCTAAGCATTTTCTGATTCTCAGAATTTCTGAGATGCCTTTTGTTTCGGTGGCGCTGGTGAACTCGTGATAATGAAACTACACCTTTGTACACAAACCTTGACCAGCATTCTAGAGCACATTTCAAAGAAAACCTTAATTTTGAAAGTGCTGAGCACAAAGGAGGGAGGAAAAAAGCTCTCACTGTGCCAGCTTTCTCTATATGTGCAGAAATATGTCTTGTTTTTAAGGCTTGAAGACCGCATTTTAAAAATGTCTAAAACCAGTTCAGACTCTATATCAGAGGAAAAAGAACTATAAATTTTTCATTAAACATTTGTTTCTTTTTTTAAGACAACCTTTTGCATATCTGTTATTGCATTTAAAAATAAGATTTGGTTACCAAGGAAACAGGTTCTGGCCCAGGGTTAATTTGAAAAACTAAAATATATTTGAGAAGTTAACCTCAAAGGAAAGAGCCCATGAAATTATTTTGAATAGTGCCAGAATTTGGTACTTGCAGAACCACAGCTGTATGGTCTGCAATGAGCCATCCTAGACACTGTTTCATTCATGAAGCTCTTTTTCTTCTTACAGGACCATTTACATTTAATATTTCCCCTTTTAAAATTGTAACTCTTCCTCTCCCTAGTAATAGGTATATAAAAATGTATTTATTCTTGCATATTATCTAAAATTAATCTTTAAGTATATGTTATTTTCATCTTTCATATAACACGTTTAAAGACCGCTTCTTAAAATTTAAATATTTTAAATGTTTCATATTAAGCTTGTTTGCGCTCTTCGAAATTATCTCCAGAAACCCATTTATTTTTAGTTTCAAGCTAAAATGGAGCTGAATCAACAGACTTTTCCAAAAAATTCTTTTGTTGTCTAACGGCGCCACACCTACTATACATATGGTTTTTTAAAAAGAAATCATCTTATTGCAGAATCATTTTATAAGTTTATAAAAGCTATATATTTCTATACTATCTGACTAGAAAAGGCTATCCAATTTAATACCCCCCTCCAAAAAAATTACAACTGTCTTATTTAATTTTTGTTTTAAAAGTCATATTTTAATCCATAATATTCTTGCTGCATGGCTCAAATTCTATAAAACATGCAAATTTCAACCTACCTGTATGTATCACTTAATGCAATGCTAGCATGACAAGACACTCAGCCATTTTTATGTGAAGCGATGGAGACCGATTTCTCCGTCTTCTTGCTCACAAGTTTTAGATGCAATTGTCACACACACAAAAATCATACGCAGAACAGCTTGGATGCACTGTGATCACGAGAACTGAATTTATCAACAGGAAAACAGGATTGAAAAAAGGAAGGTTCTCATCCAAGGTTTCTCTGAGGCTGCAACCAAGGAGGTGGTGTGTTGAATGTTTTCCCCTTCCTCCTCTGAGAGTTCAAAGCCCGAAGCTGACCACTGCAAAGGCCACTGTCACATTTGCTGAAAATCAAACCACTGATACCAGCACTGAAAATACAAATTTGAGAACCAAATTGTTTGCACACCATGGCGTGCATAAGAGTTAAAAATAGGTCCCACCTTACCTCCTACCTGCATAATAAACACGGAAGTTTCAAGTGTTTAATTTGATAGTCACATTAATTAACAATACAACATACATTATTTAAAAGACAGCAAATGCAAGAAGAAAGGGGAGACACCATCTGGTAGCAGAGTTTTGTTGTTGTTTTGTTTTTAGGGCTTTTTTTAAAAAAAAAAAAAGGTAAAATCCTATTTTGAATGTGATGAAAAGCAAACATCCAGAAGCAAATGAATCGGAACTGAAAGGTAATGTTGAAATATCTAAGGCTGAAATGAGGCAAAAACAAGTCTTCACTACCAGATGATATGGCATACAGAGCATTTACATACTCACATCTGAAATACTAGGCAACGTGTAATGAATTCTATACACAGCATGCACACAGCACCAGCACAGCTAATCCTGCCTGCCATCTTAGGCTCGCAGGAGCAAGATACGCAATGCATGCAGCACACGAGCACTGGGGAAGGAGGAGGCAAGGAACGGCTCACCTTAAATGCAGTATCTGATTAATGTTGGAAGTGACATTGCATATCAGCCTCAGAGTCCTGGTTCAACTGGGGAGGAGGGAACAAAGAAAAATGTCATCAACTGGTGATGCAAGATGAGCCCAATCACTAAACACTATTTAGCCAACTCCAAATTCTGCAACCAGACAGTAGAAGGCATTTCATACATTTAAGCAGAGCTGCTGCACAATGACTGTGTCCTTCTGCTTCTGAGAATCAAATAATCCTTTTGCTAAGGAAGAAAATCAGCTGGAACGGATACTGTCATGTCATCTTCTTGAAGAAAGCTTTCAATACAGTATGTATCTGGTTTGGGATGCATTTTATAGACTGTTAATTTCATAGAACTGCTAATAATAACAACAAAAAACCAAAACTGTTAAGCTATAGCAAAGTCAAAAATAATATTATAAAAGGTGTAGCATTTCTAGATTATTTTTAAAAATCCTAATTGGTGCCGGCAGGCTTGTAGAAGAATGCATGATCAGCTGTCTGTATCAGTGCTATAACCTCTAACCACAAGCGTGTAAATGTATCCTGCTAAATGTATCTGCAGTACAGAACGGCAGATACCCCCTCAGCTGGAATGGTATTCTAATGTGAATAAATTTGCTTAAACTTAGAAGCAGAATACAATCAGGACAGAAAAATAAATTGATGCTGAGTTCGTTTGGATACATAGCTGACCAGCACGGACGATAAAAGCTAACCAGGATACTGACCTAAATAATGTTGACTTGCAGCAGCCTACTGTACTTGCTCAAAACATAGGATATGCAAAATTATATTTCTCCTCCCTCCCCCTGCAAAAGCTAAATTGTAAAGAAACAAGCCATTAACAGAAATCCAAAAGGCTATAGTTATAGAGAGGGAGAGTACATACTGTAAGAGAAGAAATGGTGTTGTGCTGAGATGCAACGTTTCTTTGTTTCACTTTGAGGCTTATCTTAGCTACGCTTGCACGACGACATTGACATCATGGAGGTCAGGGCTGACACTGGGGTGCTATCCGTTTTATGAGTGAAATGTTTTCTGAAAATTAAATCTCATCTACTCGAACACCAAATTTCATGTCTTCTTCAATACCACCTCTCTACCCTCGCTGCACAAGATTGATGGGATCTAGTTTGGCTGTATGTAATAAATTGGAATCGCCTTCTGTAGAGATTCCAATACATAATTGTAGGAATTAATTTTTTAAAACAAAACCTTTAAGAATTCTTATGCATCCCCTTTCAATCTTTTCTATCAACGCACACACGCATGCACGCGCACACACACACACACACACACACAATTGAAGCTCAAATTGCAATGAAATGTTTAACATGTGGAACAAAAAAATGTGGAAAGAGCTGCTTATTCAGGATTTTGAAGTAACGCCTAATAAGCAAATACTGTTTTGCTACAGAACCAGTGTCACCATGTCCCCAAAGGGAGGAAAACAGCATAGCTTGCTAGAAAAATTTCCTCCATTTCCTGCCGGCAGGTAAAAAACAGAAAAGCATTTACCACGCTGTATAAAACAAGAAGTCTTTTATTTTTAAGGAAACGAGCAGATTATTTTCCATTCCTTCTTCAGCTACAAAAAAAACCCATACCCACCCCCACCCTTAGATCCTGGACATAAGCCAACATTTTTATAAAATGCTATGAGACTGATTTTGAATACATAATATTTACTTTTCTTCTTCATATCTCTTCAAGGTCTTTCATTGCCTATTGCATCACTGAATATGCTAATGTTAGTTAATTTTAACTCGTGCAAAAAGAAATTAACATTTTCTGGAGTTGCTAGTTTTCCAGCGCCTCTATTTTCTATAAGGACTGGCTAAAAATAACTGGGTTAGCAAAACATTCAAACTCCCCAGAATTTTTTTTTTAAAGGAGAAAATGTATTCGAATATCTTACTTCGGTACTAGGTTTCACAACCGATCTTTTGTTTCCGGTTTTCATTCTGTCTCCTCTCCCAGAATCCAAGTGATTTTTAGCTCAATGTGTGGCAAGTACCCCGCCCAGCTCTATCCCATACATTTTAAAGTATCCGAATGGGGTTGTCCAGATGGTCGATCATACCTGAACCACACTGAATCCTCTTCTCTTGGAGCACATCTCTCCCTCCCACAACTATTCCAGAAATAAACGTGGCTCTAACGGAAACACCAATGGTGGAACCATCTTCCCCACCCCCACCTCATTGCCCTATGAGCTCTGGTTAGCATTGACAGCGACAGAAAATTAGAATGGAGTGTCCTTAGGCTAATTCCTGCCGCACCACGGGGGTCGGGAATTAGAGACTATCACTCTGGGTTACAAGGTACCAGTTTAATAGAAGGTCATCTGTAAAGCAGAGTCCTGAGAGTGGGGGCGGAGGAGGCTGAAGCGAACACCTCGGCATTTGGTTCCATTAGTGTCTGTTCAGGTATTCCCCATGAATAACATCTGAAAGCTAAACATTCACATTAAAACACTCACACATTATTATCATGTAAGCTAAGTAGTCACGCTATAGAATCAACTCTAACCCCTTGGAACTCAGTTGACGCCGCCTCTTCCTGGGAAAATAAATGACAGCGACAAGGACAGTAATCCATATCAGGCTCCCAGGAGATGAGTGAACAGTGTCATGTCCCTTTACAGGAGCAGGGTGGTGAATGTGGTCAGGTCCCCTACTGGTACTGGTAAGCCGATGCCTGGGCAAGTGGTCTCCAAACCTCCTTGTGGGGTTCTGTGTCCACGCTCTGCCAAAACGAGCCTAAAAGCTATGTGTTGGTTATTTTGTGATGTTCCCAAAACACTCCACGAGCTAAACGTGGTCTGTTCACCAAACCTGATTGTGTTAAACGAATTTGAACTGTAGCTGAAAGCACTCAGATGGATGAGCTTGTTTAGGCAGACATTCTCTGACTAGTAAATCCTGTTTTGTACTTTAAAAAAATCATGTGCATGCCTGAATTACGCAAGCTTTGTCATGATTACAAGTGGTAAGGGTAAGCATTCACTTATGATTTTTGTCTTTCTTTTATTTATTAAATTGAGTGGGGTGACACTGGTCAACATGAACATATAGGTTTCAGGTGTGGGTTTCTATATTATAAGATCTGTATACTGTGTGCCCACCACCCAAAGTCAAATCTTCTCCTGTCACCTTGTATTAGGATCCCATTCACCCTCCCACCCCACCCCTTTCCCTCTGGCAACCATCACACTGCTGTTTGTGTTCATAAGTTTCCGTTTTATATCCCACATATAAAAGCTTTTTAGCTTTTTCGGACTGACTGATTTCACTTAGCATAATGATTTTTAAAAATTCATGCTCCTCACCAACATCCTCGGGGCTTACGCACAGACATTAATATAAAAGACAAATCCCTTTCCCACGTTGTAAACGTTGACCTGTTTTTGCACTGGGAACCCCAAATAATCTGGCAGGAGCAGGCGGGAGAAGGCAGAGCAGCAGCGAGGAAGCGTCTTTCACATAGATTAAGGCTCTCACTTGCTCCCCATCTCATTGTTCTGCCGTCTGAGCTCATTTTATTTTCAGTCCTGTAGGTTAAAATTAAATTGCATGGCTTACGCAAAGAACATAATTCAAGTAGGAGCCAAGCTTGAGTCTCCATGTTTTAAAAAATGTAGTCAGGGCACGGAGTCCCAGAGGAATCCTTAGTTGATAAACATTTGGATCGGTTTGCACATTTCTTTATTCCACTCACTGCATTAAAAATTACAGCTGGTTTCCGTTTTTACCTAATATAGATATTCAACATTTGTGGGTAAGTTTGTTATCGGGTTAGGCTGTTTTGAGCTAAATGTTTAAAAATAAAATATTTACCAAATATAACATTTTTGCTTAAATTCTTAGAATTTAAAAGTTTAAAAAATTTTTGATGAGCTTGGTTATTTTATCTATCTGTCGTGCATTTAGCCTTGGAAGTAACAAGGTTATAATCTCTCAATGGCTGAAAATGTGCTTTTGGATGATATTGTAGCCTAAATATTTTGGAAAGTCCAGTGCTACTTCGATCATCTACATTTTGCCTAGAGATCTGGGCAGGAATTTCTATTTTCTACCTTGATCAGAGCTGTCTATTAGAACGACTATTTATTGAGAACCTACTATATTCTCAATATTCTAGCTATATTATTTAATTCTAAACCAATAATCCTGCAAGGTGGAACTTAATTATTAGTTATCATCAACTTTAGGTGAGGAACAAATTGAGATTGCTAGTCACACAGTAAATAGCACAGTGAAGACTTAAACCCACGTCTGACTAATTCCAAAGTCACATGCTCATTTGTGGTCTTTCCACCAATTCTGACAGGATAAAACCGCCTTCTTCTACATTCTGCCCTGAAGTAGGAATCTTTTTACTGTGTAGATGACTAGTCGAGGGGAACGCCCTCCCTGAAACCACAACCACCCAGGTTTATAAGAACCAGCCTCAACTCCCCAGTTCCTGAGAATTTGGGCTACCTGTTATACTGGACCAGGAGGTGGAAAAGACAGAATAAAAGAAGAGGAATGAACTAGACTGTGTTGGAAAGTTAAGGTTAGACAACAGTAACAAATAAGCAGTAACAATTTTTTTCAGAGGTTTGTTATAATTTGGAAATGTTTCATAAGGCAAAATAAGTGGAACAGCTTACATTTCCATCTGAGTAAACTACCTCCCCTGGTGAAGCCAATCTTTTTATGTTACAGATGGGGAAACTGAGGCTGAGAGAGATCTGGTCATTTGCTTAAGATCACACACATAATAAGTGAGTTGACCCATTTGCTGTATTAAAAAGCATATGATCAGTTAAAGAAAAATCAGTGTAACAATCAGGACCGACCTGGTTTTCACACATAGTGCTTTGGGCCTGAACAGATAACCCAAGTTGGTATTATGAGTTCCTTCCCCAACATATTTTGAAAATGGGTTTTTAAAAAGCCTAAATTTTGAATAAGAGATTTTTCTCCATCACGGTCAGTGTCTCAACTGCATCATTTTAATGATCGACTCTCTGCTGATATCTGTACATTTTGCCCCTGCTTGGAAGATCCCTTCCACCTCTGAAAGTGTGTGATTCTAAAAATTCCAGCTCTGCTTGCTTTCTGGGTCAGTTGGGCCAAGCGCAGGACTCCAAGTCCCCTGCCGCCTGGTTATATGGCCAGCTGACTATCTCCCTCATTGGCAGTAATTTTATATGCCAACCAGATGGCTCTCAAAGGGGGCTTTCTAATCAACTCTATCAGCTCCACCCTGCCTGGGAATACGAGAGGAGGATTATCTTCTCTGCTCGTGAGGCCGAAGGAAGGGTTGGGTGAATAGGCATGCCTGACAAGTCTGAATTCCAGGAATCCCCCTCCAGGTCTCAGACAGGAGCTTTCTCACTCCCATCCTTGAGCATCCGTGTGTAAGACGTGGGTGGGAAGGGAGCACACATTTGATGGCAAGGATCTGGCAGCAGGCCTTGGGGACCAAACTAAAGTTACCCTCCAGGAAAGAACTGGAGGGAGAAGGGGAATGTGGACCATGTGGTTTGCAACAGAGAAAAAGTGGTACATGACTTAGGGCTGCAAGGGCGACTGTGGTGGATACCATTCCACCCCACCCTAAATTTAGCTCAGACTCTCCTGTGGGAATATCCTCAATGTCTCACCACCATTTTCAATATCACTACCTCAGCTTTAGCAACAGAATAGTTCCGCTTTCATTTCTCAGTGCACTTGAAATGTGGCGCAAATAAAGACCTTGCATGCTCTCGGAGACCCAGAGCTTTCCTGCATCCCTAATCACATGCTCATTTGCGGCCATGACCGTTTGCCACTCCCCAAATGGAGAGCAAGTAGAACAACAGCGTCTTCTAGATCTTGAATTGGCAAAAATAAATAAATAAATAAATAAATAAAAAACATATTCAGCAAGAAGATTGAGTTTCATCTTTCTAGAGCAGTGGTTCTCAACCTTCCTAATGCTGCGACCCTTTAATACAGTTCCTCATGTTGTGGTGACCCCCAACCATAAAATTATTTTCGCTGCTACTTCATAACTGTAATTTGGCTACTGTTATGAATCGTAATGTAAATATCTGATATGCAGGATGTATTTTCATTGTTACAAATTGAACATAATTAAAGCATAGTGATTAATCACAAAAACAATATGTAATTATATATGTGTTTTTCGATGGTCTTAGGCAACTCCTGTGAAAGGGTCGTTCGACCCCCAAAGGGGTCGCGACCCACAGGTTGAGAACCGCTGCTCTATAGAGATTGGCTACTAAGTTGAAAAGGGAGGGTGGGCTGTAAATGAAGGTGGAGAAGGAATAATTCTTACAGGTTAGTAAGATCCACCCCATGTGAGTGCATAATCCTCTTTGTATCTTTCTTCATCCTGGACAACAAATATTCCAAGCCTCCCCCTGGGAACAAACTCATTTGCTTTCTTTTTTCCCAGATAAATGACTTTGTAGTTCAGAAGGGCCACAACCATGCACCTCTTCTCCACAGAGCAGCTTAACAAGCTTCAGTGAATTTTCACTTCCTTTGGGCTGAAGATAAAAGCACACGAAGCTTATGTTGTATTGAATTATCTACCTTTACTCATATCTCAGGGTATGATACAAGATCTATGTATCTCCCACGGTACACAGAGCATTGACGGGTGCAACAAAGGGGCTCATGTGGGAGTGCTCTTCACCGACCAACACCAAACTTGGGGGGAGGGGGGGTTCCGCTGCTTCCACCGCTACCAGTGGAATCTTCAGCTCTGTACCATGAAGCTACTTCCTAGAATTAGAGAACTCACTCCGTGAGTTCAGGCATAGACCTGGGGACTGACAGTACCAATGGAAGTCTTTCAAACACTTAATCCCTGTTCACCCAGGGGAGCCACAAGTAGTCTGGAAAGCTGACCACAGGCTTTGTTGAAATCGGTCCCCTCTAGAACAGGGAAAGGGAGACAGAAGTCAGAGTGACCCCACATAGACATCAGCAATACCACTGCCTTCACAAGATGCCTCGACCTTCCCTCAGGCCCTTGGTGGCACAGCGTGTTTCACAGCATTTTATAGAGCATGTCATTGAAACTCTCTCTCTGAGGGAGGAGAAAGTTGGATTCAAAGAGCCTGTTGTTACAAAATTCTCAGCAAAAGCTGAGGATAAAAGCCATATTACTTAATTTCTGGCATTCTGCTCTTTGTAATTCAACATACTGGTTCAACTTTTAAAGATTTTTATTCCAAACTTTCACTCAAATAGGTACTTAATAAATGGCAATAGAATAAGTGAATTAATGAATAGATGCCAATATAGAGGGCTTATAACTTATTTCCCAATTCATCTCAGAAGAAAAATGTTATACTTGTTTAATTTTGTTTCATAAAAAAGCTCAACTAAATATAATTTTAAGCAAAATAGTAAATATTGGCCAAAGTATCACCTGGGACCAAGAGTCCCTTGAGAATATCAGAGATGTAGGCTTGATTGCTATATTAAGTCAATCAGATTAAGTTTAGCCAGCGGAAATAGCCTTTATCCTATTTGGTTTGCAAAGAAAAATCTCATGAGTTATCATGAGCAGCTAAAAATAAGTTGCAGGTTTCATTTTCCGTCGTTCAGTATGGTTTTGAAACCAAAAGGTACATAACTAGGAGATGCACCAAGACCTACTGAAGTTCAGCAATTCAAACTGTTACCTTTCTAGCACACCGTCCTGATCTGCAACTCACAGCCAGCCCAAGAAATGTACACTACCGTCCATCTCACCATGGTCTCTTGAGATGAGTCCCCCTAATAAATAAGGCATGGCAGGAAATTGGGAGCTGAGGCCAGTTTTTGGGGACAGTGGCTTGTGTGTGTCTTAATATCCGGACAGGATGCCACATAGACATCAGTCCTATTTGCTCAGCCTCACTATTAGGTGACACTATGGACCCCTTTGCAGAGCCAGGGAGTTAATAAAGCCAGAATTTCATTAAGATGGGGCCCTAATGTCGTGAGCGCGGCAAGTACCCCTTGCCCTAAATGCCCATGGCCTTGTGCAATTCCATACTGCACACCCAGGCGGCTCACAATATGTTTAATTTCAAAACTGTCTTTCCAGGGCCAAGTCTGGCAAAAAGGTGTTTGACAGAGGCTAAGTGCTTCAAAGGGAAGGCAGCCATCTCTCACTAGCATTCAGCTGGGCACACGGCCCGGGGAGAGAGCCGTGCAGTTAACAGAAAGCCCTCCGCTGAATGAGATGGAGAGGGGGCAAAGAAGGGTTAATCTGCTTCCATTAGAGGAGGGGCCCTGTGATGAAGGTGAAGAGAATAATCTGTACGAAGAGCAGAGAAGACAAAGTGCCATTCCGGAAAAGACATGATTGTGCAGGGCGAGAAGGATGATTTGTCCTAGATTTTCACCGAGAGACCATTTCTTAGATCTGAGGCTTTACCTCACTTTGAAGTTACAGTCTCAGGGAGGAGAAGGGGGCATAGTCACACTCAGGGCTGGAATACTTGAGCTTTGATTCTCACTGAGATGGGCGTCTCTGAGAAGCAGAGGGTGAAACCAAAGCCATCGGAGCGCTGCCACAGAAGCCTACCCATAAATCAGAAAGCGGCAAAATAAACAATAGGAGCTGCTTGTGAAAGAGAAACCAGTGGCCGATCCCTGTTTCCTGGGGCAGGGAACACCCTATTTTTTTTTTTTTAACTTAAAAAGAAGCAGCTTTTTAAAAATTTGCTTTTAAAAACTTTTTTGGAAATACTTTAAGATTCACAAAAAGTTGCAAAAATAGTGTGGCGATCATAGGCAAATCCTCTGGTGCCCAAGGCTGTGGAACAATGGGTGCAGTTACTCTGGAACAATGGGTGCAGCAGCTACCTTTGGGTTCTAGCTCCTGTGCTTCACTTGGTGCCGTCACAGGAGATGGATGTAGACTTGGAGATGGATGTGGACTTGGGGATGGTGATTTACAGAATCTGAACATAAATGGGACTGTCAGCAGCTGAACAGTCTGGAGGTTGAACTTGAAAGTCAAATGATATGATCATTTGGCCCCCAGAAGCTGAGGTAGTAGAGTAAGAAGAAGGGCAGCCAGATATTGTCAGGTGACCAGTGGGTGTGCTCTGATGGGTTTGAGCAGAGTTGTGCAGACAGGACAGATAGTCATTCTTCCTTTTAGATGATGGTGAGAATTTTTTAGTTTGGTTGTTGTTTGTTTACCATGTTCTCTGCTGTAACAGAATGTTCCAAATTTTCATTTTCAGGTGCCTCTTCTCTGACCCATTGCCCCTCCTTCAGCCAGATGAGCTGAAGGCAGCCTAGTGCACAGCACCTTTCAGATTTAAAGAGGCAGGTGCAACTTGGGGCAGATGCCTCCCCTGATCATGAAGTTATGTAACCGGGGCTCCCATCAGTGAGGCTGAATCCATGGCAGTTCCCGTCTAGCTCTAACTTTGTCTTCTTTTCAACTCATGCCTGCCTTGACCTAAAATTTGCCCACAATGTGGGTCTTGCTCTTGCCCTGTCCTTGCTCTCTTGGCTTCTGACTCTGGACCCCACCTCTTACTCTGCTCTCCTGGCATGGATGTGCATGGCTGACTATGCCTTCCTCCATCTAACTTTAGTGTCACCACCTCCAGTTAGGGCACACTGTGGGCTGACCTCTTTAAGTGACTACCATGGATGACCCCAGAGGGCTGCCCACACATGTCCCGAGATATGGCCCATCGGAAGGCAGATGAGAAGTCCTCTAGTGAGGCAGGAGCTCACTTCAGGAGTTAGTCTTCTTGCCAGTGCCTTCTCTCTGCTCCTCTGAGGCTGGGTGGATCCGAGAACCTTCGTCTAATCAAGTTCCAGTTTTACCTCTCCCACTATATCTCTGGATATCCACAAGGAGGTAAGTGAACTATTCTGGGTCTCAGTTATCTCATATCCTATATAATAAAAGGCTAATATGCAAATCGTCCCTTTAAGAGTTTGACCCACTGGGAATTTGATCACTCGCTATGATGTGTGCTGACCACTAGGAGGCAGCATGGAATGAAGGAAGGCCCCGGCCGGCCCTGATCACCAGCCAGGCCTAGGGACCCTACTCGTGCATGAATTTTGTGCACCGGACCTCTAGTTTATAATAAGGTTTTCTGACTTCCTAGCTGAGACTCTTTTAACTATACTATACCACGAATAAGGGAAAATCTAAAATTCAGAAGCCAAAAAAGAATCTTAAAGTTAAATTCTGGTTTAGATATACTAGCTCAGGGTTCTTTAACTTTTTCTCTAGTAAGTAATTGCTGAAATGAATGTTGACTTGCACACAACATATCAATAGTTCTCAAGCTCAAATGTGTATAAGGATTGGGAGGCTATATTAAAATGCATGTTCCTAGGCCCTCTCCTTGGAGCGTCTGGGACCACTGGAGCCTAGGAGCATGCATTTTAACATGAGAAACTGAAGAGGATCTAGGATTTGAAATAGATACTGGTAACTTTTTAGAGGCTAATTTATCAATATGAATTAGGAACCTTAAACATAGGTCATTTGACCTAATGATTCAATTCTAGAAAATTTCCCTAAGATGTCCAAAAAGATTGAACTTTAAGCATGTTTACAAAATACTAGAGGAATCCACAGGCAGCGAAATCGCAAACATATACCGAAGGAATTTCTTCTCTGATACTGCTCCTAGGCCATTGGAAACTAAAGAGAAAATAAACAAATGGGACTACATCAAAATAAAAAGCTTTTGCACAGCAAAGGAAACCATCAACAAAACAACAAGAAAGCCCATTGCATGGGAGAACATATTTGCCAGTGATATCACCGATAAGGGTTTAATTTTCAACATTTACAGGGAACTCATACAACTTAAGAAAAGGAAGATAAACAATCCAATCAAAAAATGGTCAATGGACCTAAATAGACACTTTTTGAAAGAGGACATACAGAAGGCCAAAAGAACATATGAAAACATGCTCAAAGTCATTAATTATATGAGAGATGCAAATCAAAATGACAATGCGGTATCATCTCACACCTGTCAGAATGGCTATCATCAACAAATCAACAAACAACAAGTATTGGAGAGGATGTGGAGAAAAAGGAAACCTTCTGCACTGCTGGTGGGAATGCAGACTGGTGCAGCCACTGTGGAGAACAGTATGGAGTTTCCTCAAAAAACTAAAAATGGAACTCCCATTTGACCCAGAGATCCCACTTCTAGGAATATATCCCAAGAAGCCAGAAACACCAATCAGAAAGGATATATGCACCCCTATGTTCATAGCAGCATAATTCACCATAGCTAAGATTTGGAAACAACCTAAGTGCCCATCAGCAGATAAGTGGATTAAAAAACTGTGGTACATCTACACAATGAAATATTACGCTGTGGTAAAAAAGAAGGAATTCTTGCCATTTGCAACAGCATGGATGGAACTGAAGAGCATTATGCTAAGTGAAATAAGCCAGTCAGAGAAAGATAAATACCACATGATCTCACTCATTTGTGGAATATAGAGAACAACATAGACTGATGAACAGGGACAGATCCAGAGACAGAGAAACAGCGATCAGATTTGTCAATCCCCAGAGGGAAAGTAGGAGAGGGAGGGGGTAAGGGGGAGAGATCAACCAAAGGACTTGTATGCATGCATATAGGCATAACCAATGGACACAGACAACAGGGAGATGAGAGCATGAGTGGGGGGTGAGGGGGTTAATGGGGGGATGAGGACACATTTGTAATACCTTAACCAATAAAGAAATTAAAGATAAAAAATAAATTAATTTAAAAAAAGAAATAAAGAATGTTTACATATTTGTAATAACAGAGCACTAGAGGCAATCAAAATGGCCATCAATAAAAAGAATGGCTAACTTAAGACGTATCAGTCCAATGAAAGCACAGTTGTTAAAAATCACATTTTCAAAGACCATTTAGTCACTTGGAAAATGTTTACAAATACCAGTTAAGTGGAGTGAGAAAAAGCATACAAAATATCATTTCAATAATTTTTAAAAGAAGAAAAAATAAATATACAAAAAATTGGAAAAAAATACATTGAAATGTCAGTAATGATTTGTTTGTTGTTTAGTGGTTGTTTTCTTCTCAATATTTTTCTGTATTTTCCAGCTTTTGTGTAGTGACTAGTTATGGCTCTTTCTATTTGAAACACAGTGATAATTTTTTTTAAAAGAAAAGACAAGGGATTTGTCTTATGTAGAATGAAAATAGAGGGAAGAGCAGTCTCTGAGGAGTCCAGGCCAGCAATGGCCTGGCTGCTGAGGAGGGCTCACATGACGGACAGACTGAGTCCAGTGTCTGGAGTGAATTTTGAGCTACATTCTCTTTTGCAAAGTAGTTTGGTATAGTCAATGCCAAGGAATTTGGGTCAAGGAGAAAGTCATTTTCACTAGATACTACTTTCTGCTACATTCAAGGATAACAGATTATAGGATCTGAGACACAGTTGAAATGATGTCTTCACTGCTCTTGGGTTGAACTCATGCTTGCTGCCTCTGTGTATAATCCCCCCACCTGACACATACCCTTACCCCATAACACCAAGTAGACAGACTGCAGTCATGACTACGGGCTTCGGACAGATGGTGGGCTCCTTTCTGGCATGAGAGACAACACCCAGGGTCAATGCTTCTATGGGGTGATTTCAAAGCCTTCTTTGGCCAACGCATTGGGAGCTCCAGAAAATGCGAGGAAACAAATGTTTTTGGCAGAGAGATGTCCTCCTCACAGATTTCAGTGAATCCTGGTCAGAACTCTCTCTGATAAGATTAGAAGACTTGTAGGTAGGCCTCTGGCCTAGCGTCAAACCTTTCCAAACGTCCTTGAAATTTTCACACCACATGCTTTGGTGAGTTAGGGAGTGGTGCCAAAGATCTCAGATGAAAGTCAATTTAGACAGACCAAAACAAAAAAATTAAAATAATGATACTTACAATACTAATAGCAATATCAAAAGCGAAAACACCAATGCTGACCATAATTATGGTAATTATTTTCATTAACACCTTGACTTGCCATGTATTTTTCTAAGTTGCCCACACCATTTCACATCTATTACCTTACTTACTCTGACAGAATCTCAGTTTTACATTTTTAAAAAATACCATTTCAGAGGCGGGAGGAAGCTTTAAAGTTCTCATGAAAACCAGACCCTTTTTGAGTTAAAAACAAAACCCTGAAGTCTTCATGTGGTGTTTTCCAACTGAGTTCTTGACAAGAAATCAGGGGATTTCAGCATGAGAAATTACGAAGCCCTATTACCATGAATTCTTAACTTTGGGGACGATGATGTGGCCTTATTGCAAAATTCTCTAAAGGGAGTAATAGAAGATTTATAACGCTGACCCCGGGTATTAAGGGGGCTTGTACTTTTGTGCTATAAAAACTATAAAACCTCTGGGGGTAAAAAAGAACTGACTGGTCTGTGGGCACGGCCTGGTAGTTGCTACGCTCAGTCCACATCTGCTCACTGTGAATCAACGAGTAAAGGCTAAGCCCCTTGGATGATCAAGGTTCTGAAAAGACAATGGTGCCTCAAATTTGAACTCTACTCCTCATGTAGAATTAAAAGTTTAAAAATAATAAAATTTAAATTTAAAAAGCTCAAGAAAATCTAGCTTATCCCATGGTATCTACTTTGACGCTTTTTTGAAAATGTGGGAGATCCAAATATTTACAACGTTGGTATTTGTTACCCCTGTCTTGCTGGTGTGTCTGTACCAACACTGCGGAGGGGTCATGGTGACAGTAGTGGAAGTCTGATTTGGTGGTTGCATACTTATCCCTGCCACGCTATTCAGCTAAACCAGTGGTTCTCAACCTTTCTAATGCCGCGACCCTTTAATACAGTTCCTCATGTTGTGGTGACCTCCAACCATAAAATTATTTTCGCTGCTACTTCATAACTGTAATTTTGCTACTGTTATGCATCGTAATGTAAATATCTGATATGCAGGATGTACTTTCATTGTTACAAATTGAACATAATTAAAGCATAGTGATTAATCACAAAAACAATATGTAATTATATATGTGTTTTCCGATGGTCTTAGGCGACCCCTGTGAAAGGGTCGTTCGACCCCCAAAGGGGTCGCGACCCACAGGTTGAGAACCGCTGAACTAAACATTAGAAATCAGGAGGTTGACCTCACCCTGCCTCCACCAGACACACACTCCTAGGTCAATTCCTGCATATTAAGTGCTTGGAGGAGCCATTATCACATGGCAGTTGAAATGAACAAGCTGAATGGACCCTGGCGCTCTTCCTCCTTGACTGTGGCCTTTGCCCTGCCTTTCCTGGTAGACTCCGTTGATCCGGGACTTTCAACAACAGATCATCTCCACTTGGCTCCAGCTTTTGAAACCTGGCACTTGTTCTCTACTTACTCCTTTGGCGGAACCCACCCAGCAGGCATTGCCTTCCCCCACCAACCTGGTCTCATCTGGGGCTTACCCCACTAGCCCAGCCGGCTCTAGCTCAGTGGACACTTTCAGGGCCCAGCAACCCAAGAAAATGGACTTTCAGAGGTTGTGGCATTTCTGTAACACTTCAACTTGTTATTCAGCCCACACCGGATGGAGGTGGGAGGGGGGGGGGGGCAGGGCCTGGGCCAAGGCCAGGCAGCAGTAATAGGAGATCAGACATCAGACCCCATGAGAGCCTGAGAGGCTGTGTCACATCAGCCAGTAGCTGGCTTTCCCGCACGCGGACAATGTGTATTCTTCAGGGTGTGGGTGTGGGTGCAGGTGCCCAAGATGTCCAGTCCAGGGTGAAATTAAATCAGAAACCAGAGTGTCTAGCCAGATATTGACAACACAACTAGAGAACTAGGTACCAGACAGCTCAGGCAAAGCTTGTTGTCCACTTTTAGTACATGTGCTGCTGAAGCGAGCATATAGAGTCCATTTGTATTGCAGATCTTTATGATGCCTTAGGGGGCATCACAAGGCATCCTCCACATAGTATTTACCAGGGAGGGGAATACTGCACTAAGACCCACAATGGTGGAAAGGCTAAATAAAATATAAAATTAGTTCCAGGGTTCTCTAAACAGGGCTTATAACTTTATCATTCATTGTTTCAGTAAATATTTCAAACCTTGTCCTGAAAAGAAAAACGCTAGAATTATATATCAAATCTTTAGGGTAGCAATAATCTCCCCAGCTTGAGTCTTTCTGGTCTACTTTTAAATGTTTCTCTCACAACTTGGTTTGGAGATCCGATCTTAGTCAGGGATTCCCTCTCCTCCCTGTTTCCACACCCACCCTCCCCGCATGCCAACATTAAAAAGTGTGCCAAGATCTGGAGCAGATCAGGCAGGGTAGCTTCCCGAGCTCCTAGGGGCAGTCAGACCATAAGCTAAAGAAACCACGAGCTCTCCTATAGTCCACTGGGCTCCAAGTTGGGGGAACAGAATTCTGTTGGACAATTCCAACTAGCATGACTAGACCCAGGACCAGGGGACAAAGCCAGAATGACTTTGTACAGGACCCTGTACAGGAAACTAAGGGGAAGAATGTCCTTCCTGGCTCACTGGCCACTGGTGACATGGTGGCGCTCATGGAAAGACTCAGGGTCAGAATGGACAGAGGCATCTTGAAAAGTCTTACCCACTGCTCTTTGTCCACAGAGCCAGATGTTACCTACGAGTGTCAGTTAAAGAAATTCTAAATATCTGATAATTTTTTACTTCTCTCACTGCTTCATTCTGCTATCTTATCCTTGAGAATCTAAGTTCTGTATTATGCTGGGCCAAAGAGGACTACCTCCTCTCCAGATACTCTCCAGAGCATCTCTGGGAAGTGGCTCCCACCCCAACCCAGGGACTACATTTCTCGGACCCATTTGCAGCCAGATGTGGCCGTGTGATAGAGTTTTAGTCAACCGAATGTGAGTAGAAGTGATGTACATCACATCTAGGCATGGCCCATGAAAACCTTCTGTGTGCACTTTTTCATGCTTTTTTCCTCTTCTACTGAGAAATGGAAATAGTCCCACATGACCTTGAAAACCACATGCTGAAGAAGGTGGGGCGTCTCTCAATCTCTGTCTCTGAATATATGAGAGAGAGATGCCCCACTAACTTGCAGTGTCACATGAACAAGAAATAAACTTCTCATATTAGCATAACCAATGGACATGGACACTGGGGCGGTGGGAGCTTGTCCTGGGGGGCGGGAGTGGCGGGGGAGGGTCAATCAGGGAAAAGGAGACATATGTAATACTTTAAAAAAGGAAAATAAAAGAGAAATAAACTTCGATTAGAGCCATTAAACATTTTTCGGTCTAATATAGAAATTAGCCTATTCTAATTATTACCTATCCTTTTTATTTTCTTCTTCTTTTTTTCTTTTTGGTTAATCTTCACCAGAGGATATTTGTTTCCAATTGATTTTTAGAGAGAGAAGAAGGGAGGGAGGGATGGGGAAAGAGAGAGACACATTGACTGGTTGCCCCCTGACTAGACTGGGGATGGAACCAGCCACCCATGTACAGGCCCTTGATCAGGAATTGAACCTGTGACCCCTTTGGTGCCCGGGCCAAAGATCTAACCATTGAGCACACCAGCCATGGCTACATATCCTTTTTGATACTCAGCTGTTATCATTGTGTGCAGAAGTCCCCATGCCTTCTCCCTTTACCCTAAATTTCACTGCAAACCAAAAGAACCAAATTAGTAAACTTAATTTAAGTAGCCATTAGATATAAATGACACTCACCAAGTTGGTGGTCACAGTATTCAGATCTTGTAGCCAGATGAACAGTTTAGCAAAGCCTCAACTTCAAAACAACCTGATATATTAAAATGAAACAAAAAGTAAAATGTAAGATCTACAGAACAGATATATTAGAGTGTAATGGTTAATTCCTAAAGGGAATTGCCAGTTTCCAAAGGAATTCACCACTGTTTTGCAGTAAACGACAAGCTTCCCCATTGCTTTTAAAATAAAATCCATTTTTAATATACCCTCCACACACCAATCATTATAAAACATAATTTATTTATTTTTATTGATTTCAGAGAGGAAGGGAGAGATAGAAACATCAATGATGAGAGAGAATCATTGATCAGCTGCCTCCTGCACACCCCACACTGCGGATGGAGCCCACAACCCAGGCATGTGCCCCTGGCCGGAATCGAACCCGGGACCCTTCAATCTGCAGGCCGACGCTCTATCCGCTGAGCCAAACTGGCTAGGGCTAAAACAGAATTTATAAAGAACAAGTCTACTAAGCCAAGTAAGCTATACAAAGAGTAGATGCTGACTGAGGGGATGATTTTGGAAGCTAGGAAAACTAGGTATGATTTCCATGCCTACGTGCTCTGCAGTTCTTTTATACACATTAAGACTTTTCTCTCAGGAACTTACCTTTCCTGGGTAGGAGCTTTCAGAGCTTGTAAAATTATAGGCTATGCAAAGGCTTAAGATTTTTTATAGGTGAAGTTAAAGCAGACTCTAGGGATACATTGTAGTGTCTTTGTGTTTTATATCACCCTAGGTGGCACAAGAAAATAAGCTCTGTGTAAACAGGGCAATGTGACATGGAGGTGCCCGCACCAGGACAACCAGGGACAACCAGGGACAAACAGAGACGTGCTCTGTAAAGGCGGCAGGCTGGGGATGTTTTCTTATCAGAGCTGCCATCTTTTACCAGGTTAAGTGCGAAAATACCATTGGACGGCACAGGGCACATATTTGCCTAGAACAGGGCTTATTTTTGTATCCGATTACTCAGTATAAGCTCCAGGAAGCAAACAGTTCAGAACTCTGAACAAACACTCTGGCAGTCCAACACAGAGCGCCAGGGCTGGCGGGAGGAGGAAGAGGAGACAAAACAAGAGTGGTGACGGGGAAGGCGCAGCTCGGGCCATTTCCCCCGGGGTTTCAGTCTTGGTGCATAGAAATATTTCTGAGAGGAAATGTGTCCTTGTCTGGGCCTGTGGAGAAGAGAGAGATTAGATAGGTCCCTTCAGTGCAGTATTTGGAGGGTCCCCACTCACCCCTCTGGCCTGGGCCTGTTGAGCCTTAGGTGTCAGGGAACAAGATGGCACCCACGTGAAGGTGCCCACGTGAGGGGCGCGGAGTGAGGGGGCCCAGGCGGGCCTTCACTTACTCGGAGGTGCTGTCTCTTCTGAAACCCAGATGCTGCCAACTCCCTGGGCTCAGGAGTGAGAACCGCTTTCTTGCTCTGGGTTCTTCACTTCTCGTCGAAATCAGCTCCACATATTTTTCTCATGATGTCAACCATTCTGACTCCTTACGTTCTGAAAGTTGATGTACAAGTAAAACCTTCCATGAGGCTTTAAAAAATATATATATATAAAAGAAAAGAAAAGTGTGCTGTGGGGAGATGGCGAGGAGCAGAGAGGCAGTGCCTCCTGATTTTGAGGTTTGCTGCAGCTGCGAATGCCACTCCCCAGGCAGTTTCCTGGCTGCAGAGGGAGGCCAGTGGCCGGCGTGGGTGACGTCAGGGCCAGGCCTGAGTCATCACCAGAGGCCGGGCTGCCCTGCCACTCGGAAGGGGACAAAAGGAACCTTTGATGTCCAGGGCCCTCCTCTCGCTGTACTGAGCAGCAGGCTAGAACATTCCAGCCGCTTCCCCACCCCCGGCCACCCTTCCTCCTTCCGGAACAGTACCAGGCAACTCAGCAAGGCCTCCCCAAGGGATGTCGCCCTCCTGCGTGGCAGAGGCATGGCCGCTCTCTGTCAGAGAGAAACAAGGGAGAGTGTTTCTCTGAGGATTCTCACCTCCCCCGCTTCCTGGTGGCGCTCACTCACCCAGGGAGTTGCCGGGGTATTAAAGGAGACGTGGCAATGTAGAGGATGGTCCTGTTGCTCTCCCTGGGCAGTACCCAGGGGTCAGTGTCTATTCCTGTCTGCTTGTGTGCGATGGTCCTGGGCTTCCGTTCTCTTCTCTCTGGGTGCCGGTGTGAGCTGGCACTTCCTGGATTTAAGAGGGAACCGTTCTTTAGGAGGGGTATTTATATCCCAGGGCCCGGTGCGGGGCTCAGTAAGTACATGATGAGTGAATGGGCGATTATTTTAAAACGTAGTAGAGAACATATATGGAATACTTACGGTGAATGTTTGAGCTTTTGTGCCAGGTACTTCATAAAGATTATTTCATTTATTACCCTGTTATCCTTTCCCGTTCTCTAGCTGAGAAAGTGAATGCTCAGAGAGACGCAGACATGTCTCTGAAGCCTCACAGCTGGTGAGTGGCAGAGCCTGGATGGTCTGGTCCCAAATCCTGTGCTCTTAATCACTATGCTGAGAGGCTGGAGTGAGTGAATGAAGAATGACCAAGGGCAGCCTGTCCAGGTGAGGGGGTTGGAAAGGTAACGATGGGGCTTAAAACCAAATTCTTCAAAAACTAGTGGAGCAATTAGGGATGACCCCTCTGGGGTAGAAGGCGTCATGCCCTCTTCACAGGTCAACACCGGGTCTGAGGGTCGGTGGGATACCCACAGTGACAGGAGGGTCCAAGAGGGGGTGAGAAGCTAGCATGAGAACAGAAAGCCAGGCAGGTCTGGTGACATGGGGTGGATGAGGAGTCACAATGGACAGAGTCCCTCAGAGGTGTGGCTGGAGGGTCTGTGCAGCTAAAGGCACAAGTTTGGGGCAGGCCCAAAGACTATATGATAGCTCTCTGAAAGCCTGAAAATGAGAGAGAGACGGAACAATGATGTAGCTTCAAAGTGTGAGGTGGGGCTGGAAGTGACAGGGAGCAAGACGGGACCTGACATAACAGTTACTGTCCTTAACACCGTCCTGCCAGGACTCAGCTGCCTCTCTGGGACTGGGTGAGCGTGCTGTCAGTGGTGGTGCTCAAGTCCAGGCAAGGACGGGTGGCTTCAGGGGTACCTTCTCCCTCTGTGGTTTATGATTCTGTGGTTTGTACTTTTCGACAATTCTTCTAGGAAAAACCAGAAGTTCCAGCCCCTAACAGAAGGGGGTAGGGAATTGGTGGTCTCAGTAATGTCACGCCATAGCTTTCCTTCCCACAGTGGGGCCGATGGCTGGTCACAGGACCCCTCTCCTTGGCTCAGGAAATGGATGCAGTTACCTTGTTCTGGGAGCTCTGCTGGTTGCCACGCTGAGGAATTAAACTTGTGCTATGGGGCCAGACTCCCCAGCAGGTGGAATCAGCAGAGGTGAATTTCCGAAGGGAGAAATTCACCACCATTTAATCAAGAGAGTAGCAACAACTGACCAGGGTCACTGTCAACATGCACACAGAGCCTGACCTTGGGCTGAGCTGAGGAAAGCACTTTAAGTTCCAGGCATTTTTGGCAGAAGGACTTGTTTATTCTTCTCTACTCTCTCTGCAGAAAATACCTATGGGCACCTCCCCACTCTGTTTCCTCAAAGGCTCAGTGGCCTTGCTTGCTTCACATACACAGGTATTTATTCCTTGAAATGAACAGAGGCTGATTTTTTTTTTTTTTTTTTAGCCTCTCTTGTGGGACCAGGATAACATGAAGAGAAGAAGAAAGGAGAGAAGAAATGATGAGTGAAAGCTTAAGTGAGACATAGATCCTCGCACTGCATGCTCTGGGGTTGGTTGGAACAGAGGATAAAAATCAAAGAACTGGACAAAACATCTCTTTGAGGACACAGAGGAGTAAGTGATGACACCCTTAACCTCTACTCCGTCTGGAGAACCCACCACCTTGGTTATAAAAATGAAGTTCTACTGATAATTATAAAAATAAAATGTTTACAAGTTCAAGGAATTCCTTGGAAGACTTGTTTATACTTGCTGCCCCCAATTTCTCTCATTTCATTCACTTAAAAAACCCACACAATTTGCTAAGATATCATTTACACACCATGAAATTAACCCATTTAAAATGTGTCATTCAATGGATTTTAATATATGTATTTACAGAATTGTGTGACCTGTAATCTAATTTTAGAACATTTTTATCACCCCAAAAAGAAACCTTGTACCCATTATCAGTCATGCCTCCTTTGCCTCCACCTCCAGCCTTAAGTAAACATTAATTTTCTTTCTGTCTCTATAGATTTGCCTCTTCTGGACATTTCATATAAATGGATTCATACAATATTGTCTTTTATGTCTGGCTACTCTCACTTAGTATAATGTTATCCAGGTTCATTCTTGTAGATGATATCAGTATTTCATTCCTCTTTATGCCTGCATAATATTCCATTGTGTGGATATACCACATTTTGTTTATTCATACACTGATTGATAAACATTAAAGTTGTTTTTATTTTTGGCAGTTATGAATAATATTGCCACAAATGTTTGAGTACAAGTATTTATAAGGACATATGTGTTCATGTCTCTTGGGTAGATACCAACGAATAGAATTGCTGGGTCATAAGGTCACTAACTCTATGTTTAACATTTTGAGGAAATGACAAACTGTTTCCCTAAGTGCTGCATCATTTTATATTCCCATTAGCGATGTGTGAGAGCTCTGATTTCTCCATATCCTCACCAAAAACTATTTTTTAAAGTATAGTTGATATACAATATTATATTAATTTCAGGTGTACAACACAGTGATTTGACATTTATATACCTTGTGATGTGATCACCACAATAAGTCTAATAGCCATCTGTACCTTACAAAGTTATGATACCATGGCCTATTTTCCCTATGCTAAACACTACATTCACATGACTTATTTATTTTATAACTGGAATTTTGTACCTCTTATTCCTCTTTACATTTTTCACCCATCCCATGATGCGGTATCTCATTTTGACTTTGATTTGCATTTCCCTAAAGACTAGTGATGTTGAGCATCTTTTCATGAACTTATTGGCCATTTGTATATCTTCTTTGCTGAATTATCTACTCAAATCCTTTTTCTATTTTTAAATTGGATTATTTGTCTTCTTATTTTTTGACTTGTAGGGATTCTTCATATATTCCAGATATACATACATATGCTTTGTAAATATTATCTCCCTGCCTGTGGGTTACCACTTCACTTTCTTTATGGTATTCTTTGAAGTAGAAAAGTTTTTCATTTTGACAAAGCCTAACTTATCAATCTTCTCTTTTACCACTTGTGCTTTTGGCGTCATATCTGAGAAACCATTGTCTAACCCAAGGTCGTAAGGAATTACACCTGAGTTTTCTTCTATGAGTTTTATAGTTTTAGTTCTTACATTTAGGTGTGTGATCCACTTTAAGGTAATTTTTATGGTGTATGGTAGGAATTCAAATTACTCTTATCATGTGGATATCCAGTTGTCCCAAAAGCATTTGTTGAAAAAACTATTCTCACAAAAATTCTGTACATCTAAAACTAAAAGTTTATTTAAAAAAAATACAGGGTGCTCCCATATATACACACTTTAATAGCTGATAACTCAGTTGATGTTTCTTTCTTTTCAGCCATACTAAGCTTTGAACAAAGGAAATTCATCCTAAAATGCTACTGGGAAATTGAAAACGCTGTTGAAGTACAAACACTGCCTTTATAATTATTTTGAGACACCCTCTGTCAGCTGATAACTCACTTAATTTTCACTCCTTTTCAGGTTTAACTGACTTCAAATAATGGGTGAAGCCAGACTAAGCTTTGAACAAAGAAAATTTATCCACTAGACTTTTTTTATGGAGATACATAAAAGATAAAGTTTACAGTACAAAACCAGCAACAGTTGACAAATTGAGGGTGTGGAAATACCAAATGAAATGATTCTTGATGTTTTTCGATTCCATTGCTTCATGTTATTAGTGGTGCCTGGACCAGAAGGGTCATCAGTTTGAAAACAGACATTGACCAAAATTTTTTTAAATTTCTGTAGATTATTTTAGATTTTGAAAAGAAACTGTATGTTAACAAACACTGACTTTATAATCAAAGTGTGTATATATATTTCTTAGTACACGCTATGTATCCTTTTCCCCATTAAAGTGCATTGGCCCTTTGTCAAAAATCAACCAACCATGAATATTAAAGGTTATGTTTGGACTCTTAATTCTATTTCATTGATCTAGATACCTATTGTTATGCTAGTACCATGCTGTTTTTATTCCTGTAGCTTCATATCCATCAACTTTGGCTATTTCAAGACGGTTTTGGCTATTCTGGATTCCTTGCATTTACATATAATTTTTAGGATTATCTTTTCAAGTTACGAAAAAAATCTAGCTGGGATTTTGATAGAGATTGTGTTCTATTTGTAGATAAATTTGGGAAGGATATCTGTCTTAACAATATTAAGCCCTCTGATCCATGAACCTGGGTAGCCTTTCCATTTATTTAGATCTTTAATTTCTTTCAATGTTTGGTCATTTTCAGTGTACAAGTCTTACAGTCCTTTTGTTAAATCTCATCCTATGTATTTTATTTTTAATTGATAGTATAATCTTTGCTTATGATCTTGTTAAGAGCTTATAATTTGGAGATTGAAAGACATAAATTTTAGTCCTGGCTCCACCATTTATGGAAGCTCTATGTCCTTAAGACTATTTAGCCTGTGTCAGCCTCCTTTCTTTAATCTGAGCTAAGGAAATAATACATCACCTCATGGTTTGTTCTGCAGATAAAATAAGATAATGCTATGCTATCCTATTGAAACTATGAGCCAGTCTCAGAGTGGTGCTGCAATCTAAGAAACCCAGTCCAGTCACCAAGAAGTAATGTCAAATTAACTCATATTCCAGGGGTGGGCAAACTTTTTGACTCGAGGGCCACAATGGGTTCTTAAACTAGACCGGAGGGCCGGAACAAAAGCATGGATGGAGTGTTTGTGTGAACTAATATAAATTCAAAGTAAACATCATTACATAAAAGAATACGGTCTTTTTTTTTTTTTAGTTTTATTCATTTCAAACGGGCCAGATCCGGCCCGCGGGCCGTAGTTTGCCCACGGCTGTCATATTCAATACTTGCGTTTCTCAAGCACCATACAGAGGCCCCTGAAATCCTTCCTAATGTGTTTTTCCCTTCTACCTAAGCCTCTTCATCCCACAGCTTCAGCCTCTCCTTTCTCCCAAGCTCCCTACAAAGTGTCTTCTCCAGCCCTAACCAATGTTTTTTGAATCCTTCTCCTTCTGCCCAGTACTGATGGGGCAGGAGAAGAAACTGGATAAAGCCAGGACCCTTTTTAGTGGGCAGGAAAAAAGAAAAGAAGAAGCACTCAAACTTGATTTATGTCTCCTCACTCATATAGAGTGTTTAGTGCAATGTCTGATACAACATAAGGACTCAATAAATGTCTGGGCTTTAATTTTGTTGTGGTGGTGATTGCATTATGTCAGTGATTTTCAACTGGTGTGATGCAAGAATTTTTTAAATGCAATACTTGACTATTGAGTCAGAAGCACTGACCTCTTTTCCCTTAGATTGTCAAATTAAAAAATGACAACAGCCAACACAACCTTAGCTGTCCAGTGTGAATGAATCAAAATTATACCTATCTTTTTGTAATATTGGCAAAAAAAATTTTTTTTGGTGTGCTGCAGAATTTTAGTAATTAGTTATGTGTGCCAAGAGATAAAAAAGGTTGAAAATTACTGCATTATGCCCATCTATACTTTGTTAATTGTGTGGGCTTTAGATCATGGCTTCTGAGAATCTAGCATAGAGGCTACTACCCAAGTGCCCATTCTCACTCATTCAGATGAATTTGGGGTTGGTGTTCATCTTTTCTCCTCTTACAACAAGCATGTCAAACTCGTGGCCTGCGAGCCACATGCCTCATTTACTTGGCCCGTGTTAGCCTTTGAGTTTGATATGCTTGTCTTACATCATTCCTCAGAGAATCACTCCCAGAAAATTGTTAAAAGTTTATCTTTACCCTAGCCGGTTTGACTTAGTGGCTAGGCAGGGGTGGGCAAACTTTTTGACTCGAGGGCCACAATGGGTTCTTAAACTGGACCGGAGGGCCGGAACAAAAGCATGGATGGAGTGTTTGTGTGAACTAATATAAATTCAAAGTAAACATCATTACATAAGAGGGTACGGTCTTTTTTTAAAAAAATTTTATTCATTTCAAACGGGCCGGATCCGGCCAGCGGGCCATAGTTTGCCCACGGCTGGGCTAGAGCGTTGGCCTGTGGACTGAAGAGTCCCAGGTTTGATTCCCGTCAAGGGCACATGCCGGGGTTACATGCTCGGTTCCCAGTAGGGGGAGTGCAGGAGGCAGCTGATCAATGATTCTCTCTCATCATTGATGTTTCTATCTCTCGCTCCCTCTCTCTTCCTCTCTGAAATCAATAAAATATATATTTTTTAAAAAGTTTATCTTCAAGTTTTCTGAGTCATGTTTGGGGACCTATCTCCACCTATCTCCTATTTTTTCCACTCACCCAGCACCAGAACCCTATGCTTCCTTCTCTCCTCTCACAAAACTTCCTAGTGTAGTGCTTCTAAAACTGCAGGTCAGGGGCTTCTGGTCAAGATGGTGGCATAGGTAAATGCAGTACTTGAATCCTCCCACAATCACATCAAAGATACAACTAAACTTGAGAACAACCATCATTCAGAACTGCCTAAAATCTAGTTGAATGGAAGTCCTACAACTAGGGAATTAAAAGAGAAGACACATTGAGACTAGTAGGAGGGGTGGAGACATGGGATAGATTGGTTCCACACCCACATGTAGCAATTTATAATTGAGAGGGATATCTTGGCTGTGGAGCCCCCCCTCCCCACTTGAAGAGCAAGGGGTCCCAGCCCCATACCAGACCCCCCAGCCCAGGGTTTCAGTGCCAGGAAGAGAAGTCCCCATAACTTTAGGCTATAAAAACTATTGGGTTATTGTGGCTGAGTGACACAGAGGCTGCTGGAGACACAGGCAGTTCCTCTTAAAGGCCCATATGAGGACTTACTCAAATTCCAGTGTTGGGGCAGCAGCTTGAAAGGAACCAGGGACATAAAGGGAGGTACTCAATTGTTTAGTTATTAGAATAAAGCTGAAAGGGGGCAGCTTTCTGCCAGACAAAAGTGCTGGCACATGCCACTGTTCCTTTGTTGAGCCCTCTCCCCCAAAGAGCCGAAAAGCAGGTGCCATATCTGAGTCATTATCAACCTGGCTCACACTGTTTGCCCCACCCTGGTGATTCCCTGAGACCCTGCCCCAACCTATTTTGTGCTCATCTAAGCTGTTTCCAGTGGCTTTTCCATACAACTGGCCTGTCTTGGCTCATTCTTCAAATGTTCCTAAAATCTCTCAAACAAGCAGCATCTAGCCTCTGCATACTCTGTACCTCTTGCTAAGTGGCCCCGGGTCTGACGCTAGCGACAGTCGGTCTTGGTTCACAGATTAGCCTCTCCTGGGCAACTTCAAGCCCAACACAATTAGCAGGCATCTGTAGATCACTCTATAGCTGTGCCAAATGGCCCCAGGCAGGGTGACTTTGCACCTCCCAGGATGCCCCAGAGCCAGGGCATCCAGTGGGCAACTTTAGACCACACTGGATCACAACCCTACTGCCTCCCTGAGCAACACATTCAAGGGGCAAAGTTGGTGAGCACCAAAGCCCCGCTGAAGCAAGTCCTGCTCCATAGGGTCAACTCCTACACAGCAGCTCTTCCCCTATAGTCACATCTGGTCCTCACAGCTGACTGGCCAGAGGGTTAATTCTTCCCAGTGATGCCAAAAGCAATCAAGGCTCATCTAATCTACAACAGGATAGTACACACAGCCCACACAGGGGTGCACCTGGAGCTATCAGCGCAGTTGATGAGGGAGGCTGCGTCACTGGGCCCTATAGGACACTTACTACACAAGACCACTCTACCAATTCCAGGAACGATAGCAGCTCTACTTAATACATAAAAACAAACACAGGGAAGCAACCAAAATGCAGAGAAAAAGAAACATGTCCCAAAAGAAAGAACAGAAGAAATATACAGAAACAGAACTAAATTAAATGGAGGTAGGCAAACTACCAGATTCAAAGTTCAAAACAATGGTTTTAAGGATGCTCAAAGAACTTAGTGATAACTTCAAGGAACTCAGTGAGAACTTCAACAGCATGAAAAAGGACATAGGCACTACTGAAAAACCCAGTCAGAAATGAACACTAACTAACTGAAATAAAGAATGATTTACAGGGAATCAACAGTAGAGTACAGGATGCCAAGAATCTAATCAGTGATTTGGAATATGAAGAAGCAAAAAATACCCAATCAGAACAGCAGTAAAGAAAAAAAAAATTTTAATCCCCAAATATGAAGTTAGTGTAAGGAGACTCTGGGACAACTTCAAATGTACCAACATTTGCATCATGGGGGTGCCGAAAGAAGAAGAGACAGAGCAAGGAAATGGAAACCTAAGTGAAAAAATAATTACAGAAAACTTCCCTTACCTGGTGAAAGAAATAGACATATAAATCCAGGAACTGCAGAGTTGAACAAGATGAACCCAAAGAGGTCCATACCAAGACACATCATAATTAAAATGCAAAAGTTTAAAGACAAAGAGAAAATCTTAAAAGCAGTTAGTTACCTACAAGGGAGCTCCCATAAGACTGTCAGCTGATTTCTCAAAAGAAACTTTGCAGGCCAGAAGGGAATGGCAAGAAATATTCAAATTAATGAAATACAACCAAAATTACTCTACCCAGCAAAGCTGTCATATAAAATCAAAGGTCAGATAAAGAGTTTCCCAGAGAAGAAAAAGCTGAAGTAGTTCATCACCACCAAATCAGTATTACATGAAATGTTAAAGGTCTTCTTTAAAAAAACGGAAAAAGATAAAAAATATGAATTATAATATGGCAATAAAACATATCTATCAACAACTGAATCAAAAAATTAAAATAAGTGAATAAACAGAACAGAAACAGACTCATAGAAACAGAGAACATTTTGATGGTTGCCAGATGGGAGGGGAGTTGGGGGGGATGGGTGAAAAAGGTGAAGGTATTTAGAAGTACAAATTAGTAGTTACAGAGTAATCATGGGGTTGTAAAGTATAGCTTAAGTTATGTAGTCAATAATCTATAATAATGAAAGGGTAATATGCTAATTAGACCAGAGGTCATTCTGGACATCATTCCAGGCATCCTTCTGGACGAAGCTGAGGCCGAAGTGAAGCCCGGGTCCTGGGTGCCTGCTGGTGGTCAGAGGGAAGCCACCCAGGTCCCTGGTGCCAGATGGCAGAGGGAAGCTGGTGCCGGCAGCCAGGGGAAGGAAGACCTACTCTTGCACAAATTTCATGTATCAGGCCTCTAGTATTCTAATAACTATATATGGTCTCTGGTAGCTGTGAGATTATTTAGGATGATCACTTTAGTAAGTTTTATAATGTCTAATCACTGGAGTGTACACCTGACACTAATATAGTATTGTAGTCAACTGTAATGAAAAAAAAATTATTTAAATAAAACTATAGATTAGGACCCATTGCTTACTGAGTCAGAACAAGCATTGATTCAAGTGACAAAATAAAACAGATCATAAAGTGTCCAAGTGCATTCATTATAAGTAAGACTTCTGTTTCAGTTTTGTAATGTGTGCATAAGCTGAGTCTCTCTATGAAACATTTCTTACTGTGGTTCAGGGCTTTAAAACAAGTTTCAAAAACAGTGTTGGAGATCTTTCACTTTCATTACTTTCGGTATTACAATATTTAAACAACTCACAAGAGCATAAAATAACACTCCACCAAGTGGTCTGTCTGTTTTGAGGCGGATCAAACCCTTAAGTCCCAGGGATGCAGTTTCAGCAGCAGTGAAGGATTTGGGGGCATCGAAGACTTTTCCTGTATTTATAAGGCCTAACTTTTTAGAGCTATGACTCATCTGACTGCCTGATGAAGAGTGTTTAAAAAGCAAATAACATTTTGCTCCCTTTCACCAAATCTAAAAACGCAGATTTTTATGGCACAAAGCACAAAGACAGATAGCTCCTCATGCCTTGTGGTTAAAAGTTACCACTCTTAACATCAAAGGCTATTTATTAAAGGCCAGGCTACCGGAAACAGAGACAACCAAGCCTGAGAGGAGAGGAAAACAAAGTTCCCTGAGTGCTCTGCTCTGTCCTTTGTGTGGCAGTGTCCCCTCTAGTGGCTCTGGAGGAAAAGAGCTTCTGGAAAACACATTTACAGAGTCACAGCTGATGCAATCCGAGGATGTTGGTGCTTCCAGGGAGCGCAAGAGCACCTGGTTGAAGGTCTCCTGTCATAGATGAGAACTTGAAGGCAGAGCAGTGGTTCTTAACCAGGGTTGATCCTGCCCCCAGGGAACATTTGACGACTTCTGCAGACATTTTTGGCTGTTATTTGGATAGGGGGTGGGGATACTGCGGTCATCAATAAGTAGAGGCCAGGCATGCTGCTAAACATCCTACAATACACAGGACAATGCCCCATAACAAAGAATTATCTGGCCCAAAATGTCTATAGTTAGGTGGGTTAAAGAAATGGTGTGATCTAACCTAGGTCTTGCAGCTTTCCCCATCAGCTTTATGAAGATACTAGAGGCCCGATGCATGAAATTTGTGCAAGAGTAGGCATTCCTTTCCCCGGCTGCCGGCACCAGCTTCCCTCTGGCACCTGGGACCTGGGCTTCCCTCACAGCCCCAGCTTTGTCCGGAAAGTTGTCCAGTCTAATTAGCATATTGTGCTTTTATTATTATAGATAATTGACATATAACCAAAGACTTGCAGCTTATTCATAGCTTTTGGCAGCTCAGGCTAAGTGCTCTCTTTTTAAAAAATTTATTTTAAAAAGTTGTTATTGGAATTGTGAAAAATTCAAAAGCAATACATGCTTATAACTTAAAGCAATATATTAAAAGACTTTCTATGCTTCCCATAATCCATGTTAGCATCCTTGGTGATTATTAGGTGGGACTATATTGAAATCCCGACTTTAGATCATTTTTGACTTACAATAATGGCAATTTCCTCTGGTTATATTTAAGATGTTCATCCACTTCTCCATTGTACACCAAACAAAAGGATACTTTTGATTTTGGTTTTTATACAAAAGTTGGATTAGAAACACACATTACTTTACAACTTTTTCTATTTAATAAATACCTCTTCAGATAAAAAATAAGGATATCCTCTGTTTCCAGAAGTTTGGAATGCTCAGTAATATGGGTTCCAAGGAGCTAAGATGGTTTATGGAGAGGCATTCAAATGACACTGAGTCACCTGGTGTGTGTCTTTAATATTCATCTCTCCGACACTTGAGATTTCACACTTTTCTAGAGAGGTTGGCTCAGGATTAGAATCTTCTGTAGGCCATGCTATCTAAATAGTAATGAGTAACATCCTTTTTTTTGCCTTTGTATTTATTATTACAGGAACTTTCTAGTTTGATCAAGTAATGCTGGTTTTCTATTGGTTGTGGTATTATAAAACTTCATTTTATAACAAATTTACATGTACTGGTTAATGTTATGTGTCAATTTGACTGGATCACAGGGTGCCCAGATATTTGGCTAAATATTATTTCAGAGTGTGTCTGTGAGGGTGTTTCCGCATGAGATGAGCATTTGAATGGGTGGACTGAGTAAAAGCAGATGGCCCTCCCCAGTGTGGGTGGGCCTCTTACAATTCGTTGAGGGCCTGAATAGAACAAAAAGGCAGGGGCAGGGGGAATCTGGCCTCTCTCTGCCTGACTGCTTGAGCGAAGTCATCCTATTCTTGCACCCACAGGCTGAGGTTTACACACTTACACCATGGTCTCGCCTGGTTCTCAGGACTACAATGGCTTTCCTGGGTCTATAGCTTGCCGATGGTGGAACACTGGACATCTCAGCCTCCACAAAAGTGTGAGCCAATTCCTCATAATCAATCATCAATCCCCCTCTCTCCCTCCCGGCCTACATTTGTATATGTATCTATTAGTTCTGTTTCTCAGGAGAAGCCTGGAGCCACTTCAAATAAAAATGTTTTAAGACTGATTTAAGTTTGGTTAAGATGGATATCAGTACTAACTGAACAAATAACACATTTTTTTTTAAAGGGGCAAAGAATATGAACAAGTAATTTGTGTAAAAAAAATAGAAATGACAAAATATCATATAACAGATATTCAACATCGGCAGCATCAGGGAAACAGAGAACAATACAATGAGGGCCATCTGCCTATCAGACAGGCAAACATGGAAAAGACCGAGATTATCCATAGGTGTCAAGTGTATGGGGAAAAGATCTCACATAAATAGTAGTGTTGCATATATATTATAACATATATAATTTTTTCAAGGGCAATTTGGTAGGATCTAATTATTTTCTACAATGAACAGTAGTACATTCATAATTCCCAAGTGAACTTTAAAAAAGCCACTCTTAATGATTAATGAAGGAAACCTCAAATCCTTTCTCAATTCCCTCATTCTAAGAGATTTCTATAGAACACACTTTTAGAGATAATTTTCAGGTTGTTCCTAATACTGAGCAAGGAAGCCTGGCAGTGATAATCATCTTTAAAAGCCCAACTCTAGCCCTAGCCAGTTTGGCTTAGTGGATGGGACATTGGCCTGCAGACTGAAGGATCCTGGGTTCAATTCTGGTCAAGGACACCTGCCTGGGTTGCAGTCTTGATCCCTAGTAGAGGGTGTGCAGGAGGCAGCCAATTAATGATTCTCTCTCATCATTGATGTTTCTATCTCTCTCCCACTCCCTTCCTCTGTGAAATCAATAAAAATATTAAAAGAAAAAAAAAAGCCCAACTCTATCTAAGTGAGAATTCCTTTTAAGCATTCTCCGTATTAGCCTGGAGCAATATTAGTCCTGTTACCTGGCTCTTAACAGGATGTATCACCCACTGACTGGCTGTCCGGGAAGAGGAGGATTGAGCGGGCAGGGGAAGGAGGGTGCAGGATGAGGGCTGGGGGAAGGGGAGGGGAGGATGGGAGGACCAATTGTGTACGGGTTTCTCTCGCCCTGGCTTCCCTCTATCAACATTCAGTTGTATAAATGATTTTTGTTTCCCTGCTGTTTGAGCTTTAATATAAGGCTGAGTCTTAGAACAGAGTTTTAACAATCTTTACTGTCAACCAAATACCCAGGCTTTTCCTGAGCCTGGCACATTCGCTTAACCCACTATCCTTTCTAAACAGGGTCTTACCAGCCTTATAACACCTTTCTTTATATGAGCTAGAAAAGTGTCAGCCAGGCTGCAGGACTCTGTGAGGGGAGGGAGTCCAGGCACTCTTGGTCCTGGGCCTCTGTACTAGCAATCCTGTTCCTCACACCAGCCATAGCCCAACTGCTGCACAGGAAATCTTTGCAAATTGCCATTTCCTCATCTCAAATGGTCACAGGACACAGCGGCACCTGCTACAGTTAATGCTGCAGACATGTGGCTCAGGTTTCTTTCCATGGCTTCTCCTTCTAAGGGGCCCTCTGAGATTTCATCAGGGGTCCTCTGTTAATGCGTTTAGTCCCCCTGCCCCACCTCCATCACACACACTAACACACCCCTAACACTACAGGCTCAGTGTTCACCCATGAGACAGAATGTGATGGAGAAGTTAACTGGTATCTCATCCTTTTACTGCTGAGCTCTTATCGGCAAAGAGGAATGATAAGGTAATTTGCTTCTTGGCCTTGAGTTTTAAGTTCTAGGCTTCCCTTTCTCAGGGAAAAACAAATGGCCCTTTGTGTTTCAGAGTCTTAAACAGAGAAGTTTCTAGGCCCCTCCATTCAGGACAAAGCCCCTCCACTCAGATCTTTGTTCGGAAACTATATTTATTATGAATTACTCAGGATGCGGAAGACAGTTGCTGCAATTAAAGAAGAGAAGTGTGACCCAGCCCTATGGTGCTTCCCTGAGATGGAGAAATCCCTGTGTGTGTGTGTGTGTGTGTGTGTGTGTGTAGGGGTAGTGGGTGCAGGTTTCCTGGGTGGCAGGGGTCTGTGTACCCCCACCCCTGTAGGAACTCAGGTGGGAGACTGGACACTACACACTCCTGCTTGACGGCCTGGGTGAGGGTTTCCATGGATAACCTGTGGCCAGTGGAGAGAGGAGCACAGCACCAAAAAGCTTCTCCAGCGTCCTCCCAGGGCCTTCCCTGACTAGCAGAAGAGGCTATCACATGGGTTAGAGGAAGAAGCAGTGGTAACCATGGCACCCACCATGGTACCCATCAGGATACCCCCACTTTCCTGGGCTCATGAAAGCCTGGGCTCATGCAGTCTCAGAGGGCCCCTTAGAAGGAGAAGCCATGGAAAGAAACCTGAGCCACGTGTCTGCAGCATTAACTGTAGCAGGTGCCGCTGTGTCCTGTGACCATCTGAGATGAGGAAATGGCAATTTGCAAAGGTTTCCTGTGCGGCAGTTGGGGACAGGGTCAGGGAGACCCTGTAATCCTGATATTAAGCTCTTCCCCAACCTTGGGGAGTAGGAACTTGAAGCCAAGTTTAATTTAATTTAATTTTATTTTATTTTATTTTTATCACGAATAGGTTTTTTTAATTGTCATGAAATGTCTGAATTTTAAACAGATTCTTGGACTGGGGGCTCATATCCATCAGCTCATTCAACTTTAGCACCTGTCTCATCCCCAGTAGCTCTTCCAGAACTGCTACCTTCACCATGAAGCTCCATGAGTTTTCCCAATTCAAACTTGGGCTTCTTCAGCATTTTGACTTTTCTAACAAAGACATCATGGAGCGGATAAATAGATTGGCAAGCCTTTTCTATGTCTTTTCCAATGCTGTCTGGAATCAATTTATTGACCACTTCTTTCAAGTCATTTGTCTGCACCTCTCGGGTCATGATTTCCATCATCTTCTTCCGGATTTGGCGAACCTGCTGATGCTGAGCATAAGAGGTCTTCCGAATCTGATTGTTGCGCTTTTTAGTAAAACCAACACAGAAGAGACGAAGCAAATAACCATCGGTAGTCTTGACATCGACATGAGCTTCAATCATGGTCTGCCACTTCTTGAACATCGAGCACATTTTGTCCCGGGTAAGGTCCATGCCATGGAAATTAGTCAGGCAGTTTTTGCCCTGAACATCCTCAGTAATTAGCTTGAATTTTCTAAATGCAACTTCATCATTCTGCAGATCAGCTAGGCTCACTTCAAAAACACGACCCTTGAGACCATCAGATGCAATTTTGGTTCCTTGAGTTCTCGTAACCAGTGTTTTTCCAATGTTTCTTATATTGAACATAGCTGGTGCTTTCACATCATACCAATCTTTCTTAGAAAATGGATCAACCACTTTCTTCTTGGCTCCCTTTTTGCCGCCTTTCGTAAGGCGCTTGTTCTTGCCCACCGCCATGGTGCTGCTCAGAGACTACTTTGATTTTAGATACATATAGAATGTGGCATGCTTTGCACCTGGGTATTGTGTAGCAATTCTTACCTGTTACCCACATTTCTCTCTATAATGTAATCTATGGAATGTCTCCTTGGAAAGAGAGGGGCTCCTGCATTTTGAGCAGAGTTTCCTCCACTCCTTCCTCTCATCATAATCTTTACTTCATAGACATTCTCCCTTGTCTAAACAACAGATATAGTTATGCATATTATAATATGCATATATTAATTTATCAGAAATACGAGTTCTCAGGACCTTCCCAAGTGCTCTAATCCCCATTTAAAAATAGATAAAAACAGATCTTCAAGAAAAATCATGAAAATGCGGCCTGAAATTGGGGCCCGCCAACCTACACCTAGCTCTTGATTATACTAGCGATTCTCCCAGTGCCCAGTAGAAACCAACTGGGGAACAACTAAGTGGACTGCAAGTCCCTAGGCAAATGGATTGAGTTCCTTTGACTCCGAGTTTTAAAGTAACAGCACTACACAAAAAGGCAAAGTGCTAGGCACTCTGGAGATACCGAGAAGAAAAAGACACGAGTCCTGCCAGGAGGGAGGCCCCGGCTCACTGGAGATATAAGACTGTGGACCATGAAGTCCTCAGTGGGGCTGAGCTTGTAGGTAGGAAATGGGAAACTTAGAGAGCCAAAAAGACTGGAGGAGTCAGGAATGTCTTCCTAGAGGAGGGGTACTGGGAAACAACACTTGCCCGTCCAATGTCCTAATTTCAGTTGGCTGGAAGAGAGAGTGGAAGGGAAAGAGGAGGACGTTTCAAGGACTTGAACAAAGTGACATGTGAGAAGAGTCATTGCTTGGTTATGAGGTAGACAATGCATGTTGGGAGTAAAGGAGAATACATGGAGTTAGACCTGGAACGTGGGACCAGCTGTAGATGGCTTTCATCCCGGGGCAGAAAAGTTCAGACATAAGCAGCTGGGTTTACAGCATGGGAATTACATGATGAGCAGGATTTAAGGGTGATTAGCAGGCAGCTCCCATGGGAGATACCAAGTGTTAGCAGTTCTCTGAGTCTGTAATGATTTCTTTGTAATAATGCTTATGGTGTTTTTTAAAAGTTGACTTTGAGATGCAAACATTGTGTGTGTCTGTGCAGAGAACTTCTAAAGAAGTTTATACCATGATATGACTTAATCCACGTTATTAGTAAGAGAGAATGGAGGGATTATTGACTTATGAAATCAACAAGTGCAATCAGGCGGAGCTGGGTTGAAGAAATTTGGGAGCTAGCATTAAGACCAGGTGCACAAGTATTGACTTCATTAGGAGGTTATGAAAAACTGCAGAAGTTGGCTGACACTACGTTGTTCTATAAGACGACACTTGCAGGAGGAACAACTGGAGTGTCCCTAGAGGCAACTGCTGGAGTCCAGGATAGCTCCTGAGAAGCCATCTATATATATAAAAGGCTAATATGCTAAGTGTTTGTCCGACTGGTCGCTATGATGCACACTGACCACCAGGGGCAGACACTCAACACAGGAGCTGCTGAGCTGCAGTGACTTGGCAGCGGCCTGAAACCAGAGAGGAGGGAGCCCAATTCCTCGCAGGGCCGTGCAATTCCACCTTTGGCCATGGGTTATGTTGTTGCTGGGCACCGTTGGCCCCGAATCTGGTTTACTGCACACTTGCATTTGTGTTCCACACCCTGTACGACAGCAACTTTTCAGAGTGCCCTCTCACACTCTGGGACCCCTTGGGGGATGTCAGAGAGCCGGTTTCAGCCTACTCCCCGCAGGACAGGTGGAGGGACCCAACTGCTGGAGGGACCCAGGTCACTCTGCAGAAGCCCTTTGAGCTACAGCTGCACCCCACTGGCTGGGGAGGGCCCGCGGGAGGTTGGCACCAGGGTGTGTCTGGCCCTGTGTCGCCCAGTCCCGGCCCGTCAGCCACCTTCTAATTAATTTCCTTTCAATGTACATGAATCCATGCACCAGGTCACTAGTCTAAGATAAAGGCAAGTAACGTAACACCTGGGAGCAGCATCATTGCACTCAATGTCAGATTTTGCCATGTTCAGTCATTCATTTGCTCATTCACTCAAATTCACTCATTCCCTCAAATTCATTTATTCATTCAAGTAATTATACCTGCTGAGGCACTATGAATGGTGCAGACTTCAATAATCAATGGCAGAGACAGACATGCACATGAATAGTGGCAGCTCAGAGCTATTGTTCTCTCTTTCCTTCATCCCCCTCTGTCCCATCCCCATCTCCCCCACGTACTGGAAAAGTGAAATATTTGTTGCGTTGGTAGGTGACTGGTTCAGTTTTCCTCCATGAGTTCCAACGTCAATTTTTGCTTTTTGTATAATAACATGAGTGAGTGCATTCAATGAGAAGTTTCCAGAATTCCTTACTTTCCCCTTCCTTCTAAGGCAGCGGTTCTCAACCTGTGGGTCGCGACCCCTTTGGCGGTTGAACGACCCTTTCACAGGGGTCGCCTAAGACCATCCTGCATATCAGGTATTTACATTACGATTCGTAACAGTAGCAACATTACAGTTATGAAGTAGCAACGAAAAAATTTTATGGTTGGGTCACAACATGAGGAACTCTATTTAAAGGGCCAGAAGGTTGAGAACCACTGTAAGGGGGTGAGGGTTGGAGGAAGGGTCTTGGTTTATCTGAGCTGAAGTAAGGGATGCAAAATGGAACAGGCTGGAGAAGGGGGATCACAAGATAAGATATATATTTTCAGTGACTATTAGCCATACAGCAAACAATATTTTCATTGCATCCTGTTCTCTCAGGATGCAATATCTCCTTGGGTATCTCTGAGAATATTAATTGGAGGTTTCTTTCTTCTCTTCTGTTTCGTATCTTTACTCTTTCCTTTGGGTCACTCTTGTGTTGATGTTTACGTATTTTTCCTGTTGTGGTCTTTCTTCAAATATTACTGGTCATCCTCAATTGTCTTTACTTCAAAATGAGGCTATAAGATGCTAAATGATATTTTGTGCTTTTTGCACCTGGGAGGGGCTTGTTAGTTGGGCCTTTACTTGTGATGCTTTAGCTCCACCAGTTCCTTGCTGTGTGGTGTTAGGCAAGTTATCACAGCCCTCTGTGCTTCGGTTTCTTCCTATAGTTGCTGTGAGCATTAAATGAATTAATATATATTTACTATAGTGCTATGTAACTATTTGCTGCTTCTATTAGTTGTACTATGATTATTTGGCAGACACCCTGCTGTTAACTAAGGAGCTCCTAAATGCCAGTATGTCAGGGGGTTTATCCCTGGGACCACTGCATTTTTTTAGAGAATAAAAAAATGTGTTTTATTGGGGGAGGGAGGAAGGTAGAGGGGAGAGCCCATCTGGCTGCCAAGTGGGGTGAGAAGCCCACTGCTCCTTTGTGCTATTCTGTCCATCACCATAATGTCAGTCCCATCACTCACTCGGTTGATGTTAATGAATTGCCTAGTGTCCCAAGTCCTGCTTTGCCAAAGATTTCCTTCTCGTTTTTTTCCTTCTCCAACCTCCCACTTACGTAATAAAAGTTTAGCTTCCTCTGTTCTCTTTCTTCTGCCACTGCTCCTCCATCCTCTCTTTACCACCAGAAATTCTTTGAAATCTCTTATCTGCTGAGAGGTCCTCTGCCATAACTGGGTATATATCACCTTTTAAATGCATTTATTATCTTTTAGGGGCATCTGGCATCGTTAATCAGATAGTCATATACTCTCTTGACAGACACAGGGCCAGGTCCCATGTCTAAAATCCTGGCTCTTTTACCTGCTACACTTGTGAGATCCTTTAAGCTTGGGCAAGATGAGGAAGGGAGGAGAGAAAGGAAATGGTAGCCAAAATGGCTTGCTTTTGTTGAGGGCCCTTAGAAAACAGTCTACTAATGCATTCCCCTCCTGGAATGATACAGTCAATATGAATTTGCAGTTAGCAGGAGAGAGGGTTTTAGGCAAAGGTTCAAGAAAGATCTTGCAAGTAATGATCAAAATAAATCACGTAATGAGGGAGATATAAATTACTTCTGAGTTGCAAGTTATTATGAGCATTTTACTGTAACTACTACCCGGTCATTCCTCCAGGATGTTATTGCTGGAAGCCAATATGTATATCAACTCAAGAATGGATGTGGGCTATGTCTGCAAAATACAATAGTAGTTCTATTATGAATAACATAGTAATGGCTTAGGACTCACTATTTCCATTACATTTATCATATGAACATATTGAGTAAAATTAGGACACTGCTTTGAAGCTCTAGATAGTGGAATTTCACACACATTTATGAAATGTAAGTATTTTAAAAATCTTACCGGCAAGTAATAATAACTTCAACTAATTACAAACTACCCTTCGAACAAACAATTACAGATAATAATAGATTGGTAACCACAACCCTAATTAAACAGTTTGCTAATAGCTAATCTATGTTAAAGGAAAAGGTGTTTTTTTTGTTGTTGTTTTTTAATATATTTTATTGATTTTATACAGAGAGGAAGGGAGAGAGATAGAGAGTTAGAAACATCGATGGGGGAGAAACATCGATCAGCCGCCTCCTGCACATATCCTACTGGGGATGTGCCCGCAACCCAGGTACATGCCCTTGACCGGAATCGAACCTGGGACCTTTCAGTCCGCAGGCCGACGCTCTATCCACTGAGCCAAACCGGTTTCGGCAGGAAAAGGTGTTTTACTGGTAAGCCTGACACATGTTAGCAGTCAGGGTCTAACCAGAATAACAGAAACCACGAACATATTGATAAAAGAGGGAATACAGTGCAGGGGATTGGTTACACATTTGACGGTGACCTACGGAGTTTAGTGACCGTGGGAAGTCACTCCCAATGGTGGGCAGAAGAGATGGTGTTACGGGAGCCCAGGGGTGGGCGTGACTGATGGCAGCGGGAGCCACAGAGGCCTTTCTGGCTGGGACTGGAGCCTTGCTACAGCTACTGTGAGAGGTGTCATCCAAGGGCAGGAAGCTTATTGAGAAACACCCTGGCCTTTCCCTTCCTCCACTGCTTCTCAGAGGTCAGCTCCCCTGAGACACAGAGCAGAGCAAGTGAAGGTGAGAAATGGATCTGAAAGCAACTGGGCCCACCACCTGCACAGCATATACATAGTATTCTACACAGTATGAATATTCTTTAAGATAGATGACAAGTGTCGATGTATAATATAAGTATATGTACATACACTTCTGCAGCTCTGTATGTACTCAGGTTAAATTGGAGCCATAGTCTTGGACAGTTGAGGCAGGACTATCTTAATGGATTAAGATCTGGTTCAAATGAGCCATATGTTGGCAGCAAAACGAAAACAGCACTAGGTGTTGTAAGAGAAAGTTTATTTAGAAAGTCAGAGAGGTAGAAGAAGTGAGCTGTAGAATAAATGGGCTCAGGAAACAAGTTACAGAGGCTAAAGAAGGGCCCTTGGAGCTTAGGAAAGAGAGAGGTGAGAAAACATTCCTGGGGGGAGGGAGCAAGGGTAGGGAAAGGCATGAGCATGCCCCCCAAGGGAGAGCTGCACTGGGTCCTCTGGCTTAAGGGTATTTATCTGGAGGTCTCAGGGGAGGATCCCAATCAGCTTTCCAGGTGTGACCTTTCAGGGTCCTGGTCTCCACTTGGTCAGCGCCAGGGCAAGGGGTCATTGTTAATGGAGCCGGTCCTGTTAGCCATGGCATCGCTTGCCTGGTTTTGCTGCTTTTCTGGGCCTAGGGCTGAAACGCAGCCTAGATGTACTTGATGAGGGTCAGAACCTCCTTGTCCTGGGGGTTTAATGTGTAATGGCTCTTCTCCAGCCCTCTCATTTGTTCCCCTCTAAGGGGGTCTAACCCACATGACTAGCAACATGCCAGGGGAGGAAAGGTTAGGGGAGGGTCTGAACCGTATGACCAGGGATATGAAAGGTCAGGGAGTCCGAACCAAATGGCCCAGTGATGTGCGGGGGGCTGGGTTGGGGAGGGGAGTGAACCTGGGGCGAGGGCCCGTTCTCCCAGTTTTGCCTGTTTCTAGGCACCTCGAGCTTTCTGTCCTGGGGACTTTCTGTACTGGCCCATCATACTAGCTCTGCTCATGTCTGTCTAACTGCCTACCCCACATAGACTACTGCTAATATATTTATCAATTAAATGACAATTTATTTTTTTAACTCAGGAAACACATCAACCAGCCACCTTTGGGCATGGCAACTTCTCCTTCTCTCATTTAATCTCTAATCCTACACTAGGGGCATATAGTCTAAGATGCAAAACTACAATTCCCATAAACGCCCACCCATATAGAACTCACAGGCTACGGCTTTTCTTTAAAAAAAAAAATGGTTGTTTTTTATTGATTTCAGAGAGGAAGGGAGAGGGAGAGGGAGAGAAAGATAAAAACATCAATGATGAGAGAGAGACTCATTGATCAGCTGCCTCCTGCACGCCCCCCACTGGGGGTTGAGCCCGCAACCTGAGCATGTGCCCTTGACTGGAATTGAACCCGGGACCCTTTAGTCCTCAGGCCAACGCTCTATCCACTCAGCCAAACCAGCAAGGACCTGTGTGGCTTTTTAAACCAACATCACCTACATTTAAGATTCTTTGATAAACTTCATGAGACTATAAAATAATGATACTCTGAATACTTTTCACAAATAATAAGAAGAATCTTTGATTCCTCCTTTATAAATGCGAGTGGTGGAAGTGCTGAGCTGGCTGTTTTCCCACACTCATTTCCTCCTGGCAGATGGCAGAATAAAACACTCACAGTAGACAGTGCCCTCTTTCAGAGACTTGGAAATATACGGGTACGTGGAGAAGGCTTGAGTCTTGGTCTCCTTCAGATTTGAGCATAAAGTCATAAAGGAAACCTGGAGAGTTTGAGAAATGCCTTCAACCTGTGCTTTTTAGAAAGTCGGCTGGCTGGCTACGTGGAGTGGCCCAGGCTGAGCCCAGCTGGACACTGACTCATTTCCTATTTACTCTGAGTCGAGCATCTCACCCCAACTTTCCCTCTGCTCCCTCGGCTAGACTTAAAGCCAAGAGGAAACAAAGACATTAAAGAAGCTGTAGATTGTGCTGCCTTTTCATTCACCTTTTGTTGCAATGAAATAATAGCTTGGATGAACAAAAGGGACCTGTACAATGAATTCTAAATAATTATAATAAAAATGGGTAGAAAGGAAGAAAGAAGAAAGAGTAGAATAAATTAAAGGAAGGAGCTAATGAAAAACTTGGCCAGTCAAAGGGAAGAGTTTATTTCAATGCTGCTACCCTCACCCTCACCCTCACCCCAGCCTGGACACTATTCACAAAGGAAGCTTCCTGGTAACTGGTCACCAGGAACATGGAAACAGTTGCTCCCAGCAGTTCAATCAGATTCTCTAGGGTGAGGCCCAGGTGTCAGTATTTTTTAAGAGATCCTCTGAGGTGACCCCCACCTTGGGTATAGCGTGGCCAAACGTGAATTTTGGAGGTGATTGTGTTAACTGGTAAGAGATCACAGTCACTATTTAGAGCAATGGCTCCCATTTGGGAGTTGTTCTAGAAAATTTTTCCCCCACACGGCGCCCTCAGTAAGCCAGAAAGTGCCACCCCCAGCCCTGCTGAGGACTGGCATCGCCTTCCACTCACGTGCTCTGAACAGAAGTGCTTAGTAGGAATGATCCTGTCCCCGGGAGGCCTTGGCAACTCCCCTTGGGGCTGTTTTTAGTTGCCAACATAATTAATGGGCCAGGGATGGGGGAAAGCCAAGCTGTCAGAATGGGTGAGGGCAGGGCCTCAGAAGGAAACTAACATTGGAAACCTATTGTTTGTTAGGCACTATGGATGGGCCCTTGAGAGAGGTCCACTCTCCCACTTCTTCACCCCAATACACACTCACACACCTCACATTATGCAGCTCTCCTGAGTTGAGGGAAGAGTAATATGCCAGTGCAGGGAAGCTCAGAGATGAATGCAAGGAAGAGATGAGAGAACACTGTCCTTGCATAATAAGGCTAGGATAATTATGCACATGAAATAGGGTCAAAGTTGAATTAACAGACGCCCTGTGAATCTCAAATGCAGATGGAAGGGGTTGGGAAAAGAAAAATCTATCCTGCAGCATGAGGTCTGCTTCATTTTTAGATACACAGGACAGCATGAGCTGGAGCCCACGCAGAACTCCATCATTCTTTAATGTTCACATCCCTGCATCCCCCTGTGCCAGAGTTCACCGTTTCCCACACATAGTCCAATACCAGCTGCTCAGGCCCATACATTCACCCACAGGCAGCCCTGTTATCACTCTGTACCTGTGTCCCCAGGACTGACCCTGATCACCCTCCCCAAAGCCTTTTTTTATTTTCTGCCATCCTAAGAACATTGCATCTTTCTTTCCCACGGAAACCACCAGAGTTTTTTCAAGGCCAGACATCTATCCAGAGTTGAGCCTCATCTTTTCAACTCACCCAAACACAGTTTTATCTAGTTTCTTTCTTTTGCAAAACCCCTCAGAAGCACATCGACAGGAGGTTGCTAACTCTTGACAATATACAGTAAATTCTAGATCCGTGATTACAAGAAGGGTCTAGAAATACATCAGGTCTGCCTATCCTCTTGAGATGATGGGAAATTACCTTTATTTCTTCCCTAGGATTGGCAATAGCAGCTGTGGTAGGTAGAATAATAGCTCCCTGGAGATGTCTACATCCTAATCTCAAGCACCTGTGAATATGTCACTATATCTGGAAAAGGGGGCTTTGCAGACATCATTAAGGTCATGAACCTTGAGACGGGGTATTATCCTAAAGTCAGTGGTCGGCAAACTCATTAGTCAACAGAGCCAAATATCAACAGTACAACGATTGAAATTTCTTTTGAGAGCCAAATTTTTTAAACTTAAACTATATAGGTAGGTACATTTTTATTAACTTAATTAGGGTACTCCTATGGCTTAGGAAGAGCCACACTCAAGGCATGTGGCTCGCGAGCCACAGTTTGCCAACCACGGTCCTAAGTGATCTGAGGGAGCCCAATGTAATCACGGGAGTCCTTAAAAACAGAGACCCTTTCCCAGGTGTGGTCAGTGAGAGGGAAATGTAACTATGGAAGAAGGGCCACAGGGACATAACATCACTGCCTTTGAAGATGAAGGAAGAGAGCCATGAGCCAAGGAATGGGGACAACTTCTAAAATTTGGGTGGGGCAGGGAACCGGATTCTCCCCTAGAGCCTCCAGAAAGACACACACAGCTCTGCAGACTCCCTGACTTTAGCCCAGTGGGACCCACATCAGACTTATGACCCATAGAACTGTAAGATAATAAATGTGTGTTTTAAGCCACCAAGTTCACGGTGATTTATTAAAGCAACAATGGAAAACTAATGCAGAGTTGATTAAAACATGGCTAAAGCTGACCACAGTTTGAGGTCTCCTCTACTGCTATAACTAAAATACAAGTACACTTGGGTCCTAAGGTAAATGAGACATGTAAATAGATTTTGTGCTTTGGACTTACTGTGAGAGCCATGTAAGCCGTTTTGAAATAGTAGATTTTAAGTAGACTTATTATTACTTAATAATAAATCACCTGACCTCTCCGGGCCCCAGTGTCCTCAGCTGTAAATTGAAGAGAGGTTTGGAGTTTCTACTTGATCATCTCTAAGCTTGTTTTTACTCTAACGTTTAATAAGCTTAATAATAACAAAAGTCAAGACCACTCCTGGTGGCATGCTGGGCTAAGGGCAAGCCACTACGAATAACCGGCATGTCTGTTTTTCTTGCTGCTATGTTCCCAGTACAAAACACTGTGACCTACACACAGTAGGCAATAAACTAAATTAATAGTTCTATTCAGTCCCCATTAAACTCATTAAGTCCCATACCTGTAAATACGTTGGTGACTCCTAAACTTATCTCTCTAGCCTGGACTCTTTTCCCGATGGACTCATTGCCATCTTAGCACTTCCATCTTCAAGTCTAATCTTAATGTGTCAAAAACAGAACTCTTGCTTCTCCACCTCCCCAAACTTGCTCCCCTACTCCCCACCCCAGACCAGGCTTTCTAATCTCAGTGGATGGTACCACGTCCAATGTAATGCTCAGGCAAAAACCTAGCAGTCATTCTTAACTGCTCTTCTTCCTCCTTAAAGGTTATAATTTATCAAAAGGCCTTACCAGTTCTACCTTCAAAACATCTCAAATCTAATCACATTTACAGATGACCACAGCTGACCACTCTGGTCCATGACGCTATCTTCTCTTCCCTGGATTCCTACGGAGGCTTCCTAACTTATGTCCCCGAATCTAGTCTACTCCACCTACAATCTTTTCTTCACACAGGAGCCAGGATGATTCTCTAAAATGTGAAGCCAGATCTTACCACTCCCCTGTTCAAAACTCCCCAGAGACTTCCCATCACAGTCAGAATTAATCCCAAGTCCTAACCGTGGTCTAGAAAGCTCAAGTGATCGGGGCCCAGTTTCCTCTCTGATTGCCCTCCACTTCTCTGCCTTGCCAACTCCAGTCTGGTCTTACCAGCTTCTTATGTTCCTTGAACATGTCCAGCAGGCCCTACCTCAGGGCCTTTGCACCTACCGCTCTCTGTCTGCAACATGGCTCACCTGAGACTGCAGCATAGCTCACTCTCTTGCTTTATTCAGGTCTCCTCCTCAGGGAGGCCTTATCAACACTCTTTCTAAAGAAGCCTCCTTAAACTCACTATCAGTGAGCTGCCTCCTCTGCAGCTCACTATTTTCTTATTTTGGTTTATGTTCATTCGTGGTACTTAACAGTCCCTAAATTACAGTATGTGTTTGCTTACTTTTTAATTGTCTCCCTCACTAGGATGTAAGCTCTATGAGGACAGAGATCTCATGTTTGTTTATTACTTTGTTTACTGCTATATTCCTAGTGCTGAGTACCATTTCCAGCATGTTATACAGACTCAATAGATAATTTTGAATAAGTAAATAAATTGATGGATCATTACTACTCATCTGAGATCAAGCCCAGGGTTTGTGCCCTGGCTCTCCACTTACTAACTAAACAGATAAATCACCTAATCTCTCTCTGGCTCAGTTTTCTCATCTATAAAAATGAGCTAGTAATACCTACTGGGAAAGACTGCTGTGAGGCTTAGAGATGGGATGAAAGTGCCTGAGATTAGGCGCTCACTTCACAGACAAATAATTAACCATGAAAGCAAACATTCTTCTTTATGCATTCTTTGGTTAAGGGACCAAGATGATCATCAAACCTGCACTCTTAGAGCCAGAACTTATTGACAGAAAGCGGCACATGAGAGACTCGGGCAGGAAATTAACCCGTTTTGGTGCAGGAGACGCAGGGCTGGATGGATACAGCAGTTGGAGTATCCGAGCTTAGAGATGCTACTTCAGATTCAGGTCAAGGCACCGCTTTGTCCTGGGGACAGCAGCATGGTTAGAGGCAATGATTCAAAATGACCTCGGCTTTTGTCTAATCCGGTCCTGTGACTAGCCTACAGGGGACACCTCACCCAGGGTAGCAATTTCCTCTGCAGCTCTCACCAGGAGACTCACCGACATGGTAAAATACGGTGCTGCTGCTACAAAGCTCAAGCTGAGATGAAACGCACAGTACACACACACACCAAGAACGCCCCACTATACTTGCTTGGTATACAGGTTTCCATATGTGTATGTAAACATACGGAAAAAGGCCTGGAAGGATAGGAACTAACCAGTGACACTCATTTCCTCAGAAAAGTGACGAGGTTACTGGAACTGGAAGCAGCTATCAAAGAAGGCTTCAGCTTTATCTGAAATCGACTTTTTCAAAAAGAATGTATTTCTTCTGTAAGTAACCAAGTTTTAAAACTGCCCAAACAAGATGATACCAAAACACCACTTTTAAAGTAAAGGGAAGCAATTTACTTTCCCCTGACTAGCAGTCCTCAGATGGGGCATCTCACCCCAGAGGGTGTATAGGGATGTTTGCTGGCAGTATTTGACTGCCAGGCTGCTGGCATTTAGTTCCCCAGAGACGAGTGTGAGAGAAAGTCTCACTCCACAAGGTAGCATGCCAGGCACAGCAACAACAACTTGGCTTGGTTGTACTTATAAACTCATCTGTGATCCCTACTTAAGAATTTCCTGTCTGTGATTTGAACTACTGAGATGCCAGCCCACGTTCCATCCGGACATATAAAATGGTAAGTTTTATAACAAATGGGCTAGAGAAGTGAGTTGAAAAGCATGGCAGGTGCTGTGGCCAGGAAGCCCAAGTGGCCTGGGCTTTATGCCTCCTTTCAGGAGTGTGCAAAAACGTTGGGAATAAGGGTTGTCCAGACACCATCCTGCAACTTTGTACTTAGCGAGGGCTTTAAGGCATATGTCCCAGTGAGCAGTAGTCAGGCAAAAGCTGAGAGCCTTGGAGAGAAAGTTGGAGGGCCCTTCCCCGGTGGTTAGCTGTTTTCACACAGGACTGTCTGCCTTCAGACCCCCAGCCCTTGGGGAGCAGCTCTTAGCTCCCAGTAATGAGAGACAGAACGGTGATAACAGGCAAAACGGAAGAATGTGTTCTTTGCTCCCTTTCAATTCCATACTCTCTGACACTACTGTGGGACATGCATCCAACAACAAATATTTATGGAGCATCTGCCAAGTGTCTGGCACTGTGCCAGGTGCTGGGACACAGAGAATGGGACAGATATGCTTACATTCTATTGGCGTAGGCATCATAAACCAGTGATGGCGAACCTATGACACACGTGTCAGAGGTGACACGCAAATTCATTTTTTTGGTTGATTTTTCTTTGTTAAACGGCATTTAAATGTATAAAATAAATATCAAAAATATAAGTCTTTGTTTTACTATGGTTGGAAATATCAAAAAATTTCTATATGTGACACGGCACCAGAGTTAAGTTAGGGTTTTTCAAAATGCTGACACACCGAGTTCAAAAGGTTCGCCACCACTGTCATAAACAGATATATGTAATCAGATGATTTAAAATTTGTTGTTTTTGTTGTTAATCACTTGAGGATATTTTTTCCCATTGATTTTTTAGAGAGTGTAAGGGAGGGGAAGAGACACAGAGAGAGAAACATCGATGTGAGAGAGACACATCGAACATGCCCCGACCAGGGCCAGGGATGGAGCCTGCAACTGAGGTATGTGCCTTTGACCGGAATCTAATCCAGGACCCTTCAGTCTGCAGGCTAACGCTGTATCTGTGAGCCAAACTGGCCAGGGCTCAGATGATGTTCAATAATGATAATTATTATGATGAAACCACATGAGCAATGTGACTGACAAAGACTGGCGGGGACAGCATATAATAGCGTTCAGCAGAGACCTCTCTGTGGGGGGAGCTGAGGCCATGGCCTGGGTTCTGGGGAGAACGATAACTGTGCAGGGGGCCCCTGTGGAAGGCTTATGCCTGTGGGGGCTGTTCGTGTCTCTTCCAGCCCAGCCAGGGCATCCAGCCATCTGGGACAGCAGATGTGGCTCACATCTTGTGGGTGGTCTGTGCTCCTGGGCAGTTCATTGTAAACTCATCACAGGAACATTCATGCTGCTGCTTATTTTATTTGCCAGCTGATTCCACCCACGATTTCACACACATCTGAGAAAGCTGATTTCATATGAATCAAAGGTGTAGGAATAGAGTGTACTGGCAGGTAACTGGCATGGGATTTCAAAAATTATTGTTACTTTAATAATGAACACTTGTATGGCGCTTATTTTGTATCAGGCACTGCTCTTAACACGTTGCAAATGTTAAATCATTTTGTTGTCACAACAAACCTGAATGCCAGACACTGAGGAGTATTATTATCCTCAGTTCTTGCATGAGAACGTGGGACTGTTTCTCCAATCATGGTCCAGCGTCACTACCCTTTATGTAAAGATGCAACTTTGGCTGAGGCCTCATATTTTCTGTTGCCAAAGCAGAGAAACTAGCCAGCAGGCCCCATCCTATGCTGCAAAGTCCATACTGTGAGGAGGAGATGAAGTCTTGGAGGAAGAGCCTTAGAATCATTGATGAAATCTGGCAGTGAAAATATTGGCTGCAACATCACTGTACTTGCCCAGCAGAGGTGCTCAAAACCCGAGCAAATTGCAGTACCGTGTCTGTGTCCATGAAAATGCCAGTCAAGGGATCACTGCCACTCTAGGCATGGTTTTCCCACCACACTTCTCTTGTGCTGGACAACCAGGGCTCCCACCCTTCACCTCCTGCTGCTGGCCTGCCCCATCTGTGCTTCTTGATCCTGCGCAACCCCTCCCTCTCCACTGATTGGGCAGGAAGTGAACCACTTAGCACGGATTGCACCTAGTCAACCCAGGATTGCCCTCGTTCAAATGAGATCTGAGAGGTGATCTGATGGCAGCAGGCTCTGCAGCCAGGAGGACCTGCAGTCTCTGGGCTGGTGGTCACCATAGCACACAGAGGTGGATGAATGACAAACAGACAGGCAGAGAGAGGCAGGGATGCAGGGAGCAATCCACCTGCTGAGTGGCTTTCCCATCCAGTGTTCCATGCCTGGGTGCACCTCACTCACTGTCCTAGGTCTCCTTTACCTATGTCCTTATACCACCACCCCCTCTTCTTATGGAGCTGGTTGGCCTCGGATTCTGTCTCTTGCATACAAACATGGTTTTACTGGAGCAAACAGTATGAGGCCTGGACTGTACACTGTTCCCTGTGTGCCTCACATGGTTCCCTGGGGACTCAAAGGCCTGTGAAGGCCTGTACTGAAGAGACAGGTCTTCTAACCACTTAGATGATTCACAGTGAAGCTTCAATCACTTGTCACCAGAAACGAAAACCTCTAGAATTTAGATGGTCTTAGGCAAGTCCATTTGTCTAAGAAATCCCATTCTACAGGACAGATATTTTTTCTTGGCACTATTATAATGCCAACTCTTTGGGCCAAATACTTCCTTTGCTGATGGCTTTTCAGTGCTACCTGCACGCTCTTTAATGGCGAGCATGATTTTCTCCTCCCCACATTAGGCATGGAAATAATAATAGTGAGTCCAATGGTTTTTGAATTTTCAGCACAGAATCTTTCTTTCTTTTTTTTTTTTTAATGTTACTTGAAATCTCAGTACAGAGCAATATAAGACAAACCACCTCTGGGTTTCTTCTCTCTGTACCCATCCCCCCACTCTCAGCCAAAGGTTCTTCTAGAACCTAGGTGCTCTGGGAACAAACATTTGGTGCACTGCTCAGGGTGGGAGATCCTTTCATCCTATCTCACAAATACCCAGGGGCACCCATTACATGTTATAGACATACTATAGCCCATCCCAAGCTGTGGAAATGCTCTGGAAACAGTGAAATGAAAGACATGTCCCCAACACAAAGGAGAGGAGGGGCAGATAAGATGCCAACAGCCCGCAAACAGAGCCTGTGCCCAGTTACAAGGCGGTCACAAGTACAGTTAGGCCTCCAGGCTCAGAGATGGGAGAAATGGCCAGAGTTAGAGCAGTTGGCAGCTCCACAGAGCTAGTGGCGCTTCAATAAGATTTCAACAGATTTACATAAAAAGAGGAAGTAAACTGAGGGGTAGGGGTAATGGGTGCATCCAGACAGGAGGAGAAGCAACAGTAAGGGTGAAAAAGGGACCAATTAGCTTGTGAATTAGGTCAGATGAGAGGGCATTCCAACTGGGAAAATGAGAAGGGGCCATATTTTGAATGACAGGTTAGGAAAATTCAACTCATCTGGGAGACCAGCAAGAGCCCTGCATGATTCAACTTAGGAGGAAAAACACATTAGGAAAAAGAAAAACAAGATAAGACCAAAATTAGACATCAAGCTGCTCAGATGTGGTGTTTGAAAGACGAAGGGTCAACGGTGATGACACATTTCCCCATTGCTGACTCTCCCCCCAAAAGGGTAACAAGCCTTCTGGACTGGCGAAGGCAAGCTGCATCATCTTCCCCTTACTCATCGGGCATCGCAGAGCATGCTGACTCATTTGAAGCCACCCATTTGCGGACTCTGGGGTCCTGACTCACAAGCCTTCCCAGAAGAATCCTCTCCAACAAGAACACCTGGTCACCAGGCACGTGCTCAGCAGCAGTGAGAACAGTCTGCGACCCATGCTTCTCAGATCTGTTTCCTTCTGTTCAAATTGGGGAAAGGGAAACACCCAAACTCTCTCCCAGCCTCAGCCTGAGCCAACTACGAAACACTTAGAGCCAAAGAATTCAAAGAAAAATGGCCCAAACTATCACAGTGGAGCACACATGCAAGTGCACACAGTCATCCCTGAAGCAGGCATGAGCATCCTTGCTGAACTGGGAAAGGTGGGGGCTGCACTCTATCCGGCCTGCCCCGAAGGAAGGGCCGGATGCTACAAACTTCCGTGGGAATACGGTATAAAATGTTTCCTCACCAGACACAATTTGATGGTGACACATTTGGGCTGGCCAGCTCTCTCTCTCTCTCTCTCTCTCTCTCTCTCTCTATCTCTATCTCTATCTCTATCTCTATCTCTCCCTCCATAAGCGAGAACCCAGAAACATGAAGAGGGCACATTTGGGAGTGGAGATAAGGCATCAAAAGTCTGAATGCCCTACACAAGGCTCATGGACAAGGTGGTGCACAGACACCCTCTTGTCCTAGTCCTCCAGTTCCAGACACTGTGTTCTAAGAGCTCTGCAGGGCGGATGAGAATGACATCATCAGAAAAGGGGACAAGGCAGAAAGAAGAGAGCTGCCCGTACATCCTCTATCAGCAGAGGAAGGTTTTCCAGGAGGTCGCACTGGACTTCCGAGCACCTCCCTCTGAATTCACAGGAGCCTGTTCCTGAGGCTCTGGGGGCCCAGGGGAGGGAGTACCTGTGGTGGCCTTACAGTCAGGAGAGCGTGTCAACCACAGTTCAGCCAGTGACTCAGCACTGTTGGGAAGTTGAGACCACTCTGATGTCACCAGCTGCTGTCAACACTGGACCCACCCGGCGCCGGTCCCACACGCAGGAGGAAACTGTTAAACCAACTTCCTGGTGACTGAGGCCCTCTTCCACAATGAACATGCCATTTCTCCTTCACTGGTTTTCTGTGCCAATTAGTTTTCCAAAATTTATTAATACAATAATGTATACCTGGGTGTTTTTTTTTGTTTTTTGTTTTTTAAATTTCAAACAGAGCCAAAGGCAGTCCAATGGAAAGAAAAGCAAGAGTTTAAGTATAATTTTCTAGTTCTTGGTGCATCCATTTAAGGCAGCATCATATGACTTCATTTTTGTAGATGAAGAAATTAACCTGCTTTGCACGTTCTTCCACTTCTGCTCTCCTCCATCCTGTCCTGCTCCTAACCGCTGGCCTCTTTACCATCACTGCTACATGGCACCGAGGTTTACAACTTCTATGTTCTGTTCTAGAAATATAGGTGTTTGTACTTCATCTAGAGCTCGATTTTTTTTTTTTTTTTATTCCTCACCTGCGGATATTTTTCCACTGATTTTTAGGGAGAGTGGAAAAGAGAGGGGAAGACAGAGAGAAACACTGCTGTGAGAGAAATACATCAATTGGTTGCCTCCTGCATGAGCCCCAACCAGGGCCCAGGTGGGGCAGGAGCCTGCAACCAAGGTGCATGCCTTTGACTGGAATTGAACCCGGGAACCTTTGGTCCACGGGCTGACGCTCTATCCACAAAGCCAAACAGGCTAAGGCTAGAGCTTGATTCTTAAAATTAAAAAAAAACAAAACAATCAGCACTTATAATATTTTGATTGTGCCAGTTGCTCCCTCCAGAGGCAAGTGGAGACCCTCAGAGGAAGACATGCAGATGAGTCACTGAAGTTGTGCTGCCCAAAGGGAAATAAAACAAACTGAGTTGGGAGGAGGACTTGAGGAGGGGATGGAGAGTGTATGAAAGTTATTTTTCCTCGGAAGTTGAAAGCATTTCTCTAACTCTGATCATGAAGGATGGAAGGAACAAAACTAGGGGACCTCATTTACATATTCCTCTGTATTTTTCAAGCACCAACTAGGTGCAGGATACAATGAGAAGCACTTAATATGCATAGGAGAACATTTCTTGCCTACAAAGAGCTCCTAAGGAAGAGAAAGGAAAATCAAAGAGTGTACAAAGAGTGAAAGTTCCTAGAAGGCAGGATTTTTTTTTCTATTTTGTTCATTGTTGCATTTTTTGTAGTTAGACTAGCCAATGACTTAATGAATGAGTGAATGAATGAATGAATGAATGAATGAATGCCAGAGTTAATAGTGGAGGGAGGTTAGGGAATGTGGGAGGGAGAATGAGGGAGGGGGATACCTATGAAGGTCTGGAGGGCAGGTGATTCAGGCTTGAATGCTCAGAGATCGTTCCCAAAGAGAGTTTGGGTTGAATACTGAAGACCAAGTAGGAGGCAGAAATGGGAAGGGAATTCCCAGTAGTGGGATAGAAACAGAAGGTGAGTATGGGAACATGGCAGGAAATGAGGGAGAATGACAAGAGAGAGCATTTCATGACAAGACTGGCTTTACTCCAGGGGTGAGAGGGAGAATCTTGGAGGACTGTCAGCAGGGGAGCAGCATGGTCAGGTCTGTGTTTTAGAGACACCCCTGCTTGGGCAGGGTTGGGGTAGATGGGGCTGGAGGTGGTAGTCCAGCCAGGGGATGAAGCTGTCTCTGGAATGAGACAAGGTAAGAAGCTGAACGAAGGCCTGAGGTTGGAGAGAAGAGATCAGCCCTGAAAAACATGTAGAAGGTAGAATCTGGACAGTTTGGTAGCTGAAGGGCTTTGTGGGTGAGCTCCTGATCTGATGGGGTGGTGGCATCATTCATAAAGAGAGGGAATGAAAGAAGAGCAGTGGGCCCGACCGATGTGGCTCAGTGGCTCAGCGTCGACCTATGACCCAGGAGGTCAAGGTTCGATTCCTGGTCAGGGCACATGTCTGGGCTGCGGGCTCAATCCCCAGAAGGGGGTGTACAGCAGATAGCCAATCACTGATGTTTCTAGCTCTCTCTCCCTCTCCCTTCTTCTCTGAAATCAGTAAGGACCACTGTATGTTGTGTACATGGGATATCCAACTAGTAATGTCTCTATTATTTTTTATTTTTACCCTCAACTGAGGATATTTTTTCTATTGATTTTTAGAGAGAGTGGGAGGGAGGAGAGGAAGAGAGAGAGAGAGAGAGAGAGAGAGAGACAGAGAGACAGAGAGAAACACCGGGGATTGAACCTGTAACTGAGGTACATGCATGCCCTTGACCAAGAATCAAACTCAAGACCGTTTGGTCCGAGGACCAAGGCTCTAATCACTGAGCAACCGGCCAGGGCTGGGGATGTCTTCAGACAGGTGTATCTATTTACATATCAGAGAATTATTGGCAAGTGTGGTAGGTAAAGCCATAGGCAGAAAGCTGTAGGGTAATATGAAAGTGAATGAGAAACACTACCTATCCTATAAGGATGGGCAGACTCAGAGAAGTCCATGAAGTAGACTGGGATTGCTGAACTGGGAGAGGGTGTCACTGATTCAGTGCAGGGTGTATGAATGAATGAATGAGTACAGTGTGGGACAAGGGTAGGTTTATAGTTGTGAGTACTCAGAATACAAAGTTTACTATTGTGTTATTATTTATTAACTACTGTATTATTTTCTATATGAACAAATGTAAACCTACTTTTGTCCCACCCTGTATATCTCATCCCTGCCTCTCCTTCTGGGTTTCCCTCCCTGAAGTAGCTTCAAGCACTAGATTGTAAACTAGAATCTGTCCCCGTTAATCTTGGATTGACAGCCATGAGAGACACAACTTAGTTCTGGATGTGATTATAAAGTTTCTCTAGGATTTTCAGGAAATGCTGGAAGTCAAGCATGGTTTCTCCAACCATGGGTTTCTCTGGTACTTTGTTTTGGTTTTTAAAAAAATGTCTTTTAATTTTAAAATAGTTTAGGTACAGAGAAAAGTAGGAAAGACAGTACAGAGAATTCCCATATATCCAACACCCAAGTTTTCCTATTCTTAACACCTTACCTTGGTGTGCTACCTTCGTGTGCTAATTAGTGCACTAATTCTGATGCATCCTATCTAATAAAAGAGAAACATGGTAATTAGCATACGAACGCTACCCTTCCTATTGGCTAATCAGGGCAATATGCAAATTAACTGCCAGCCAAGATGGCGGCCGGCAGCCAGGCAGCTTGAAACTAACATGAGGCTTGCTTGCTTGAGTGACTGAGGACTCCAACGTTCCCCGCCTGCCGCTGCAGGCCTCTGAGCTGCAACTCTAAGCAACTATGTTACAAATATAGAAGCTAAACAAAACCCCAGAAACCTGCTTTAGTCCGCCGGGCTTCAGCCAGCAGGATCGCAACATTGTTTCAAATACAGAAGGTAAACAAAGGCCAGAAACCTGCTTTCAGCAGTGGAGGCCTAAGAGCTGGAGCCAAGCCTCGAAGCTAAAGCTGGCCCAGAATAAAAAAAGAAAAAAGAAAAAAAGGAGTGGTTGGGAGCTTCAGTCACCCGCCAGCCTGAAAACGGCCCTCAGCCCCTCACCCAGGCTGGCCAGGCACCCCAGTGGGGACCCCCACCCTGATCCAGGACACCCTTCAGGGCAAACCAGCCGGCACCCACCCGTGCACCAGGCCTCTATCCTATATAGTAAAAGGGTAATATGCCTCACAGCACCGGAATCAGCAGAGCCGAGAGGCCTCCCGGCACCAGGATCAGTGTGACAGGGGGCAGCGCCCAAACCCCCTGATCGCCCTGCAGCTCTGTGTGTGACAGGGGACGGGGCCACAACCTCCCTATCTGCCCTGCTCTGTAAGTGACAGGGGAAGGTGCCCCAACCCCCTGATCAGCCCTGCTCTGTGCCTGATAGGGGGGAGCTCCCCAACCCCCTGATCGCCCTGCGGCTCTGTGTGTGACAGGGTGCAGCGCCCCAACCCCCTGATCAGCCCTGCTCTGTGGGTGATAGAGGGTGGCGCCCCAACCCCCACCCCATGGGCCCTACTCTGTGTATGATGGGGTAGAGCCATAACCTCCCCATCAGCCCTGCCCTGAGTGTGACATTGGCGGCGCCCCAACCCCCTGATCCGCCCTGCTTTGTGTGTGACAGGGGGCAGTGCCCAAACTCCCCTATCAGCCCTACTCTGTGAGTGACAGGGGGGAGCTCCTCAACCACCTGATCGGCCCTGCTCTGTGCATGACAGGGGGGAGCTCCCCAATCCCTTGATGGGCCCTGCCCTGAGTGTGATAGTGGCAGTGCCCCAACCCCCTGATCGGCCCTGCTCTGTGTGTGACAGGGGCGGTGCCCCAACTCCCCTATCGGCCCTACTCTGTGAGTGACAGGGGGGAGCTCCTCAACCACCTGATCGGCCCTGCTCTGCGCGTGACAGGGGGGAGCTCCCCAACCCCCTGATGGGCCCTGCTCTGTGCATGACAGGGGGCAGCGCCCCAACCCCCTGATTGGCCCTGCTCTGTGTGTGACAGGGGGTGGCGCCGCAACCTCCCCATTGACCCTGCCTTGAGTGTGACAGGGGACGGTGCCCCAGCCCCCCAATTGGCCCTACCCTGAGCGTGACTGAGTGTGGCATCGCAACCTCCCTATCCGCCCTGCTCTGTGCATGACAGGGGCAGTGCCCCAACTCCCCAATCGGCCCTGCTCTGAGCCCAACCAGGGGCTGCACCTATGGATTGGGCCTGCCCTCTGCCAGCCAGGAGCAGGCCTAAGCCAGCAGGTCGTTATCTCCTGAGGAGTCCCAGACTGCGAGAGGGCACAGGCCGGACTGAGGGACCCCCCCCTCCCCCCCTCCCCCCCTCCCCCGAGTGCACAAATTTTTGTGCACCGGGCCTCTAGTTATTAAATAACGTCCATACATTGTTCAAATTTCCTTAGTTTTTAAGCAATGTCCTTCCGTTGTTCTAGGAAAGCACCCAGGACACCACATTACATTTGGTTGTCATGTCTCCTTGGGCGCCTCTGGGCTGTGATAGTTTCTCACATTTTCTGTTGTTGATGATCTTTCCAGTTTTAAAGAGTACTGGTCACGTTTTATAAAATTTCACTCAGTTTAGATTTTTCTGATGTTTTTCTCATTATCAGACTGGGGTTATAGGTTGTCAAGAGGAAGCCCCAGAGGTCAGGTGCCATTTTCATCATATCATATCATATCATATCATATCATATCATATCATGGTATATGAGTTATCACAGTTGATGTTGATGTTGGTCACCTGGCTGAGTCCTGTCTGTCAGGTCTCTCCACTGTACAGGTACTCCCGCCTGCCCCCCCCCGCCCCCCCCCCCCCGCCCCGCCCCGCTGCCAACACACGCTGTGCTCTTTGGAAGGTCACTATGTGCAGACCGCACTTATGGAGTAAAGCGTTTCCTTTCCCCTTCTTGAGGGGGGAGGAAATTAGCTTTCTAAATCTCACCCTGCCTTGCCCTGGCCGTTATGGTTCAGTTAGCTGGGCATCGTCCTGTGCACCAAAAAGTTGCCGGTTTGACTCCCAGTCAGGGCACATGATGGGATTGCAGGCTGGATCCTTGGTTGGGGGGAAGCCTGGAAGGATGTCTTGTCTAGGGGCCCATCTGGCAAGCCCTCCTGAGTATATTTGTTGCTGTTCTGGTTGTCTACTGAATTGTCATGCATGAGGCTGGCCTAACTTAAAAGTCAGGAATAAGTTAAGAACCTCCAAAAGGGGAGGAATCGGAAAGAAGTACTTGAAAAAAATAATGATGTGTCATTGTGTTTTGCAGATAATGTCCTTCTTTGTTACATTAACAGCACTCACTTCTATAAACCAAGAGTTTCAAAATAAAGGCACACAATGTGATCAGAGACTATATCACTATAAAAAAAGTAAGGTAAAGAATTTCACCCTGGCTGGATGGATCAGTTGGTTGGAGCCTCATCCCATACACCAAAGATTGCCAGTTTGATTACCAGTCAGGGCACATATACAGGTTGCAGGTTGGGGCATATATGGGAGGCAACTGGTCGATGTTTCTCTCTCACATCAATGTTTCTGTCTCTCTCTCCTTCCCTTCCTTTCTAAAAATCAACAAACATATTCTTGGGTGAGGATTAAAAAAAAAATTTTTATACCAAGATTGTAGGAAAGAAGACTATAATTTAAACACACAATGACACTCCAACAAAAATACTTGCCATGTGAGTAAGGAAACTTAGCATAATAATTTTTTATAACTTAATAAAAAAATTATTGTATTCTGGTAAGATAAGACCCTATCACCCTACTTTGGTTTCCTCCAGAGTAAGGAAAAGCAAGGAGGTAACAAACATAAACTGTTTTTCTTTTTCACTCGTTTTTACTCCTTATTGCCTGGACTTTGAAGTTCAATGTCATGTAAACATTAACCAGCTTCTTAAATAAAACCACAAAGAGCAAACTGTGACCTGAGCATATGATTTATCTAAATACTTTCCCATGAGCTCTAAGGATTCTAATTTTCTCTCTGCCAGCCTGTCTCTATCGCATAGAATTAGCTTTAAAATAGTCTTGACTTATCATCATTATTATTGTAATTGAAGTGTTTTCCAAAGAATTTCTATCAGAGATGATTACAGATGAAAATATCTATTAAGTTGCTTTTTAAATATAGTTCAGGTAAAAAGTAGTAACTAGATTTTATTTTAATTTTTTTTAAATTAAAAAAAAAAATTTTTTTTTTTTAAATAGCAGTACAAATGGGCAAAAGTGATCACACTGGCTGAAGTTTGGAACCCACTGAACTCTTGCATTAGTCAGTTTCACAGGTCCAGCTTACTGCACACAGAAAGCCTGAATCATCTTCTTATAACTTTGGGAAGAACCCACAGCAGCTAAGATGGTACTTTTATGTGTTTTTGCTAGTCACCAGTCACCATCTAAACCAGCGGTTCTCAACCTGTGGGTCGCGACCCCTTTGGGGGTCGAACGACCCTTTCACAGGGGTCGCCTAAGACCATCGGAAAACACATATATAATTACATATTGTTTTTGTGGTTAATCACTATGCTTTAATTATGTTCAATTTGTAACAATGAAATTGGGGGTCACCACAACATGAGGAACTGTATTAAAGGGTCAAGGCATTAGGAAGGTTGAGACCCACTGATCTAAACACATTAGCAACAGTTTTCCTTTATAATACAATTGTCCTGATTACTAGAGTCTAAATCACTCAGGCAAATCCTTGAAAACAAATCACATGTCTCATGAACACAATCTTTGCAAGACGGGTCTGAAAAAGGGAGGTTTCTCTGCATTTGCTTTGGATATGTTTTTAGATTTCCTCCTAGGCTACATTTTATTTGCCACAAATTATAAAATAATATAAGATTATAGTGACATAGCCTAACATTAGTTATGTTGCGGAAAAATCTAACCCTTAGTTTTAAGATCTTGGCTTTATAAAAATGATCTGTCTCACTTGTTCCTCTCTACCTCCACCATGGTGGGGTGTTCTTTCGTGATGTATGTGTCATTTAGAGTTGGCTTGCTGGGCCTGAATTGTGTAGCCCATATGATATCAAATAACTGCAAGACTAATATTAAGAAGATGCTAATTTCCTTAATATTTTATCTGCACCAAGATGGTTTTCTTTAACACATAATTACATATGTTTGGACGTTTGGTGAATTATTATGTGGTTGATCCCTCTCAACTGCAGGAAGCCTAGATATTTGTAAATTTCCTCGGTGCACCATTTCTGATTAGTTGACCTTTTCTAAATACCAAACCGACCAGTTGCCATCAATTCTATCACTTTCCTGATCACCTTGCATTTATCCATAAATAAAGCTCTTGGTTGTTTTAATTTGCTTTTGAGAATTGGGCATAGACAAAACAAATGACTATCACATCACAGAGTTTTGAATTTATCCTAAAATGTAACCACTGTTATTTATCGTTATGCCTAAGTTCCAGAGTATATTTGTTGCTATTCTGGTTGTCTACTGCTCTTTTACCTGTATAAATACACCCTTCATTTTACAAAGTGACTTAATTTGTTTTATTGATTCTAGGTGTCAGTGACAATGGACTTGATTAACTTTGAAAACACAACTGTTATCGTCATATTATTTCTGAATAATACATTCACATCCTTTCCATTCATGCTAATTCTTTAAGTCTCTTCCTCTCTCTCTTTCCCTCCTACCTTGCTTTCCTTCCTTCATCAAACATTTATTGAGAATCTACATGTCAGGCACTATGCTAGATGTAGGGAATCAATGATGGATAAACTCTCCGTCTCCCATGAAGCTATTTATTGATTTAACACCTTTCTTTCCTGTTTATTCCAAAGGTCATGTGTAGAAAATACACTAATGAAATTCACGGGAAAGAAAGCAAACATGGGCAGCTTTCACTGAGTTGGAAAAAAAAAATAATAAGTCACCAACCTTTAGCTGTTCCAGAGTAATCTTTCTTCTGTTGGGGCTCTGGTTATATCAACAATTCTTTTCTCCAAGAACTGGCCCTGGGGAGGGCATTCCTCCTCTTCTAGCATAAGTAACATTGGGTGGGAATACTTGGATGGACACCAGTTTGATGAAACCCAGAGCAGCAGGAGAGCCTTCCTAGAAAACATAGATGCCCACACTCGTTTGGTGTGGCTGTTTGAGGCCTCTGGTAGAGAGCTCCTGTGGAAAACCACAAATGCACAGGAAATTGGACAAAATCAGATAAAGGCAAACCATTAAATGACACACGTACAGAAAGGAAACAGTTAAGAATTAACCCAAATTCATTTAAGGCTATAAGAGCGAGTGGTGCAACGGTTTAGTTAATAAATAGCTAGTCTCCAAAGCTAGCGTATTTGAACCAAATGACTAAGGGCTTTCATAGCTATGAGGGGGCAGGTGGATGGAGAAATGAAACCATCACAGAGAGAATCATAAGTTGCTGTGAGAAGTAGGAGCAGGCACTGTAAACTAGACCATCATAGATCTGGACATCTATTGCTCTCTACATAATCATGCATACATCTATTGATAATTTCATTAAATACTTGTTGAGTTCTACTGTTTTTAGATTATGGTGTTGAGGATACAGCAGTGAGAATGCCCTCATGGACCTTAAAATTCAGCAATATGTGGAAGGCACACTGAATAATCAACTGGAATTTAGGTAGAGATTCTACAAGGAAAATGGCAATGTTCAAACTTGAGTCTGAGTTTGGCTAGTGTTTTGAATACCAGAGCTCCAAAAACCTTCCAGTGGAACAAGCTGTCTCTTACCTCCTCATCCTTTCCCTAGTCTGAGGTTGTCTCCCCGCCCCTTTTTTTTTATTCTCTCAGCTTAGAAAGACCTGTCATGTCTGTAGGCTCTGGTCCATCTGTACTCAGGCCTCCAGGCCCCTAATTTCTAATTTCTTCACTCTTTTTGACTTCTACAAATTGAGTTCAAGTTCCTGGACATCCAGATTCAATATTTTCCCAACATCCTCTAATTAACTGATCAATACACATGATCCCACTCAAAACACCCTAACCTAGCCCTGAAGAACTGGAGTGTGGAGTAGGATGGCCTGGGCAGTGCCTAGGGAGTGTAGCCGGGGACAGAGGTGAGCAAACCCAAATGTAAGAATAGTTCATAGGAATCTATTTGTAGGGACATGTTGCTTCTAGGAAGACATTCCCAGAAATACTTCATCCTATATTGTGGTTTGGAGATACTTTAGTGGTAAAAGTAAATAAAATTAGAAAAAAGACCACTTGTAAATTCAAACAAAACAAAAAATATAGGATGGAAAACTACTTGTGGAAAGTGACCATCACTGGAGAGAACAGAGAAGGAGAAACTGAGGAGGAGGGTTTTATCATTGTGTCTCCAATACTATGCAAGTGGGGAGAGGACTGGTCTTCTGGTCCATCTGGAAGGCATATCCCATACAAGAGACATGTAATATCATAATTTAATTCATTTATTCATTCCCCCAGTTTTTGTTTTGTTTCTTGAGCATATACTGTGTGGTCCAGATCCCATTGAAGATAACCCACCAGACAAGATAATGTCTTCCCTCTTTGAGCTCACAGCCTAATGTGAAATGCAGGATTATAAACAACTAATTAAAATACTATAAATTAGGGTTTTTGATTCAAGGTTCCTTGGGACCTCAGAAGGTAGGCAGTCCCATACTTCGCAGAAAGATCAAAGAAAGCATTCCCAAAGAGGAGACCTTTCTGGAGACTTCCAAAGAACAGGGTTTTTCCATGGTGGAATTTGTTGTGTGTGTGTGTGTGTGTGTGTGTGTGTGTGTGTGTGTGTCTTAGCTCTTCCTAATGGGAAAAGATTGTTTAGAACTAGTCTACACGAATAGTACAGTTTTCTTGGCAAATATAGCTCTCACTGTTAAACTAAAATTCCGGTTCATTTTTAGAATCATATGGAAATCACTCACTTGGGCCAGAATTGAAAAAAAGTTTTTGAATCTCCAAAGTCAAGGGCTAAATCCTTAAGCAGCATTAGAAGACATAGTAACTGAGAGACCTGGCCTGATTGGCCAGACATCCTTACTTCTCTTTCCCAATTTATGATTGGTAACTGGCTCAGCCTGGGAGCTTTAGAGCCATGTAAGAGCAAGCTCCACCTTTCCTGAACAAAAAGTAAAATGTGTATGGGCGTGCAGCAGGGGCTCTTCCGCACTTAAAGGAAGCACTTCCAAATAGTTCTCAATAATAGCGGGAGGACTTGAATTAATTTTTATTTTCCCTGGTGCCTAAGCCTTCATACCTGAAGGCCCTGTCTTAGTTTGCTAGGGCTGTAATAACAACATGCCACAGGTTTAAACAACAGAAATTAATTTTCTTATGTTCTGGAGGCTGGAGGTCCAAGATCAGGTGTCAGCAGGGTTGGTGTACTCTGAGGTCTCTCTCCTTGGCTTGCAGATAGCTGTCCTGTTACTATGTCCTAACATGGCCTTTTTCTCTGTGTGTACACATCCCTAGTGTATCTTTTTGTACTCAAACTTACCGTTCTTATAAAGAGACAGGTAAGTTTGAATTGGGGTCCACTCTCATGGCCTCATTTTAACGGAATCACCTCTTTAAAGGCCTATCTCCAAATGCAGTCACATTTTAAAGTACTAGAGGCCTGATGCACGAAATTCATGCAAGAGTAGGCCTTCCTTTCCCCAGCTGCCGGCACTGGCTTCCCTGTGGCACCTGGGACCCGGGCTTCCCTCATAGCCCCAGCTTCCTCTGGAAGGTCATCCGGAAGGACGTCTGGTCTAATTAGCATATTATGCTTTTATTATTATAGATTAGGATTTCAACATGTAGATTTGGGGGGGACACAATTCAGTCCATAACAGCCCGCCTCTGCAGATTCTTGCTGTCTGATTGCCTTGTGATTCATTGTGTGGAAAGCAATATGAAGCACAGAGAAAGCCAGTGACCATTGGGCCCTCTACTTCATGAGAGAATGCCTACCTCCAACCAAGAGAGAAGTGGAAGTCTTGGGTTCTGCACCCCTTATGCATACCTGCACTATATTGCAGAGAGAACCTCCTTTCATGGCCTTCCAGTATCTCCCTGACAGTTTCTACTAGAAACAGTTCAAATGTCTCTGTATTTTATACCTTAGGACAGGGGTGGGCAAACTTTTTGATTCGAGGGCCACAATGGGTTCTTAAACTGGACCGGAGGGCCGGAACAAAAGCATGGATGGAGTGTTTGTGTGAACTAATATAAATTCAAAGTAAACATCATTACATAAAAGGGTACAGTCTTTTTTTTTTTTTTTTTTAGTTTTATTCATTTCAAACGGGCTGGATCCGGCCCACAGGCCGTAGTTTGCCCACGGCTGCCTTAGGATGACATGGGAAAGATACAAACAATGACTACCAGAGGCTTCAGACTAAGGAGTCTTCAAAGATCTCAGGTTGGTTTTATAAGCAAACTACAATGTGCAAACAGAGTCAAGGGGAGAGGAAGTAAAAGCACTCTGCAAGGCACAGTTCGCAGCACTATGAAAGTTACTGTTTCCTGTTTGCTAACAAACCTCATTCTTCCACAGGGGCCTTGCTCAGCATTAACAGGTCCTGTTTGCCAGTGGCTCTGGGTCAATTTACTGAAAACCAGTTGTTTCCATTTCACCTTGTAGTCTGGGCCAATCCCACCCCTTCCCTTCTTGTCCTTCTCAACAACTTTCTCCATTGTTTCTAATCCTTCCATTGTCATGTGTTTTCACTTTCCCCAATCCTTTCAAGTACTTCTTGACTTCTCAGGCCTTTGTCACTTTCCCACTTTCTTTATCAATCATGGTCCTAAGTCACTCCCAGAACCACAGACCCCTCCCTTTACACCCCAGTCTTTAGCCCCTCGCATTAAATCCATTTCCTCTAGTCTAGACCCTTCCATTACATCAAGCATGTCAAACTCACAGCCCGCGGGCTGCATGCGGCCCATAACGAATATTTTTGTGGCCCAGCCAATATCATGGTATGTAAGAAATGTTTTAATAAAAATCTTGTAACTTAATTTTTACAATATCCTGTTATACATTATTAATAACGAACCACAACGTTCGCTAATGACTGATTACTATAATCGTGGTGCATTCATTTCCCTTACGTGCCTTAAAAGCACAGGTGCACCATTTCTCTCCACTAATATTAGCAGCGAATATTTTAGCAGCCAATTGCCACGTTATTAGTCTTGGACTGACTTGTTTGGTGGGCACAACAGGAAATATTTCGCTTTCGGAGAACAAGAAAATTAGGTCCATTTGCGTTACGCTTATTAATCTGTGCAGTTATTCAGTGTCTGGTAAGGTAATGTTCAAGAAAAAATATTAATTTTTATTAAAATGTTGTATTATTTAATGTTAACGATTACTCATTTATTTCAGCTCTTTGTATTCAGCATGACTCTATTGAAATAAACCTACGTTTCTATAAAAATTGAAGCTTTTGTTTTTTTGCGGCCCACATAAACTTAAACCTTGTTCATTTGGCCCGTGTTAGCCTTTGAGTTTGACATGCTTGCATTACATCCATTCCCCTAGCACCTCCCACTAGTCCTTGACTCTCCCACTACCTCAAAGGGAACACAGGAATTTAATGGTGATAAATAAAGCCCAATTGCCTATCAAAAACACTGTACCAATTTGTGCTCACATCAACAGAGAATTAGATGAAAGGGCTTGATCTCAGAAACCTCTTTACCAACACTATTACTCTTTTATAACTAGCTGATAATATTTTTGTGAAAATAAACATCTTACTGCTGTTTTATCTTGTAATTTTCTTACTAGTAATGTTGAAAATCTTGTCATATGTGTTTTGGTTAACTGTATTTCTAATTCTGTGAATTGCCTGTTCGGATTTGTCCATTTTTCAATTGGGTTGCCTTTTTTTTTTTTTTGATTTATATATTTGGATTATTAGACTCTTATCATTTATATATCTTATGAATATTTTCTCCTTGATGTCCTTGTCTTCTAACTATCTGGGCTGACAGGCTAAATATTCCTTAAAATGCTATTAAATGAGCCTGGCTGGCTTGGCTCAGTGGTTGAGTGTTGACCTCTGAACCAGGAAGTCACAATTCAATTCCCTGCCAGGGCACATGTTGCTTTGCAGGCCCAATCCTCTCAGTGTGGGGCATGCAGGAGGCAGCCGATCAATGAGTCTCTCTCATCATTGATGTTTCTCTCTCTCTCTCCCTCTCCCCTCCTCTTTGAAATCAATAAAAAATATATTTTTTTAAAAAGGATTCCATCCAGTATGAATTCCTATAAATTTTATAAGGCAAAAGAAACAAGTAAATATGGTGCATTGATCAGTGAATTGGATTTCAACAAATGGGTCTGCTTCCTTTCCAGTATATCTGTCTTAAAATCTCACAACTGCATTTCTTAGTTTTATATATGCATTTCCCCTTCATATCAATTACCTTTCTTTTCTTTTTTAATCACACAAGCAAAATATTTTATTGTGGAAAGATTTAAAATATGCAAGTGTATAGACAATAGTAGCAGACATTTTTTTCTGCCTACCCAATAGTCATTCCCCCTTCATCCAGCTCAGATTTTGTTCAGGCAGCCTCTCAAACTTGTTAATTCGATTATGTAATTCTCTAGTTTTACTATTTGATTTATGAATTTCTGAAAAAGTTACATTAAGGAGAGAGGTGGGATAAATCAAAAAACCTAACCTCAGGTCCTTCAGTGAGACTGAGGGGCCTGGAACTATGGGGGAAGGGGGGGGGTGAGCATACAGGGAGAGGTTTACATTTAACAGTATAGTGAACCTGCCTTTGTATCTGTTGTGGTTCCAGTTAGAAGGTGCTCAGATAAATTCCTAAAAGGGGTCTAACATGGATTCTGAGTGGGGCAGTTTTCAGAACTGGTGGACTGGCAAGCCCAGTAGACATCTACTCTTATGAGAGTGTTAGGGGAGAGAACTTGGCATGCGATATGACATAGGACAGATGTTGGTATCTTGCCTGACCCTAGGGAAGACAGGGACTAAGCCAGAAGCAGAGAACGTCTTTTTATGAGGGACTTTGTGTGACTTAAAATGGCAGTCTTGTTAATGTGGTGAGATTGCCGATGTGGCTAGAGGTCTGGGGACTAGCTCTCAGGTTACAAGTAAAATATCACAAATATGTTGCAGACACAGATTCAGAGAGCCATGAAATGTGCACAAAATTCTTTAGAGCCAAAGAATGCACATTCACGTCCAATATAGCCAAGGAATATGCTGCAGAATAGGCACGATTCTTACATAGAAGCAGTGGACTCTTCTTCCACATGTTCTTTTAATTTTTTTCTTATAAAATATTTCGTACCTCATATAACTTAATATGTAAGAGATAAAGAAGGCTAATAAACATCAATCATCTGGCTTGAGATAGAACATTATAAATCTCTTTGAAGACCCAGGTATGTTTTTTTATTTAATACCCTAAACTGAAAACTGAACCCCACATCTTCACTTTGTATGTCATTGGCAGAGCTGCACCACATGCTCATACCCACACATATTATTTCAGTGGTGACAGGACCATCAGGATTGCTTAAACAAGAGTTTTTTAAATTTTTTGGTTTGCAGACCCCTTTACATTCTTAAAAATTATTGAGGACCCCAAAGAGCTTCTGTTTATATTGGTTATATCTAGCAGTAATTACCATATTAGAAATTAAAACAGAACTTTTAAAAATATATTCAATTCATCTTAAAAATCCAATAATAAATCCAATACATGTTAATACACATGTGCATGCGCACACACACATTAAAAAAACACACACATATTTTCCAAAACAAAAAATAATTAGTGAGAAGAACCTCACTGTTTTACATTTTTACAAATCTCTGTTTGGTTCGGTATCTGCTTCTGCATTCCAGTCTGTTCTAATGCTGTTTTGGTTGAAGTACATGAAAAAAATTTGGCCTCACAGGGATATGTAGTTGGAAATGACAGGAGTGTTTTAATAGCCTTTTCAGATAAGCATGGATACTCTTTTTTGATAATATGCCAAAATACAAAAACAATAGCTTCATTCTGGTTAGTAGCAAGGTGGAATCTAAAACTGTATCGATGAGCTTTTCAAGCTGTTACAACAAAAACCCGCTGGGCCGTTTTGAATTGGAATACAGTTTTTATCCCTGCACCCTGGTTCTGTCATTTCATGAAGGTCGTTTGGGAAACACTGGGTGAGTAAGTGACGTGTTATTAAAACATGCCCACGAATTCTTGGTACCCTTCCCTTTAAGAGGCGGAGCGCACTTACCCTCTCCTCGAGTGTGGGCTGCACGTATGACTCACTTCTAATGAACAGAATGTGGTGGAAATGACACGGCGTGTCTTCGGAGAGTCCATCATAAGGCTTCTAGCTTCCTCCCTCTCTCTCGGGTCGCTTTGCTCCGGGGGAAGCTGGCTGCCATGTTGTGAGGATACACACAGCCCCGTGGAGAGGTCCAGGTGGTGAGGGACTGAGGCCACTTGCCAACAGCCATGTGAGTGTGCCTCTTGGGCGCAGACACTCTAGCTGCCTGCAGCCAAGCTTTCAGATGCCTGCAGCCTCAACAGGCATCTTCACTGCAGCTGCAGGAGAAACCCTAAGTCGGAACCGTCTACCGAAGTCAAATTCTTGACCCACAGAAATTGAGAGATAATAAATGTTTATTGTTTTAAATCACTATGTTTGGAGTAATTTGTTCTGCAACAACAGATATCTGAATTACGCAGATCTTCCCAATGTTGGCACGTTATTCAATGTAAGAAAAGAAAAATCACACTTGCAGGTATCATCACCTAGTTCATCAGAAGCATCTTCTAAACATTGGGAAACTGTCAAGTTATGTGGCAGATGTGGTTTTCAAAGTTCTAATTTATGCTTGAAAGGCCAAATTTTATCATTAGCAACAAATAATGTCAGTTATTTCCCTTGAAGTGACAATCTCATTTTGTTCACTCGGTGGAAAATGTCTACCAAACACCAAGTCCAAATAATCACACTGTCAGTCATCCCAGTAAAAGAGGTGTGTTTGGGGAGTGCAGTTCAGCTGGCATATTGAACGAGCACAGGATTGCTCTTCGCCAACCAAGTGATACCTATGGCTACCTCCCCAGGAGGAGGACTCCCACTGCCAATAGCATAACAATACCTGCCATCAGGACCAGCAGTGCCAGGACATCAACCCACGCCATAGTCTGCAGGTGTTGGGGTTGCCAAGGGAGACAAGACTCACACAGGCACTGGAAGGAGCAACACTTGACTCACCTAGAGAAGAGAAAGAGCAAGATCAGCTTCAATAGGGAATTTCCCCCATGGCCAGCATGCATGCACTGCATGTACGCCTCTTTGGCTACAACTGAAGGACCCCCCCCCCCCTTCCCTCCCTACTAGGAACAGATAGAGCAATAGGGCTGGTCAGGTGCCATATGACACACATGCTTTAGCAGAAGGAGGAAGTACACATCAAGTTCAGAACAGGGAAAGATGTCCCCAAAGAGAGGTGGCCAGCACGGGCTGTGAGAGCCCTTTCTCTTGGTAAGGAAATGCTCTGGGCACAAGGCATATTCTTATGCAACTGTACAGGGGTTGACAGACTGCATATGTGGTTGCTTTTCCCAGCACTTTTCCTCAAGACAAATATAGAACACTGGTCTGCAGCAGACTCGCTTTACGCCTATTTTTCATCCTGCCACACAGAATATGGAAGGACGTGTACTCAAGGTTCAAAGTTTAGTATAATGACTACTTTTAACAGCTTCACTAAGGACATTCTTAAGTGAAATTGGCTCTCCCTCCCTCCAAGAGCATTGGTGAAAAACACAGTAACTGCAAATATAGCTCAATGCCCTTGCCTTGATTCATGCCAAGGTGCCAGCAGTTTTACATACCATTTTATTTATTTAAAAAGTTTTCTTTATTTATTGATTTGAGAGAGAGAGGGAGATTTGTTGTTCCACTTATTAATGCAGTCATTGGTTGATTCTTGTAACTGCCTTCACTGGGGATTGAACCCAACTTTAGTGAATCAGGACAATGCTCTAACCATCTGAGCTTCCCCACCAGGGCCTACATACCATTTTATTATTTTTAAAAAATACGTTTTTATTGATTTCAGAGAGGGAGAGAAACATTGATGAGAAACATCCATTGTCTGCTTCCTGCACGCCCCCTATTGGGGAGGAGAGTACACATCATTTTAAACCTAAATGTCAATACAACGAAAAATGCAAATAAATCTTTGCATTACTGTGAAACAGTTTTAATCTTGCAGATCCCGGAAAGGCCCCCTGGGACCTCCACCGCTAGCACGGAGGAGCGTGGCAATGTTGAGAAACCTGGAATTACTAGCAGAAGGCGGGGTAAGTGGTTGGAACTCCACAAGCCCACGGGCAAGTGCTGACTGCACTGAAAATGTCTGGAACAAAACTAAAGGACTGACTCCTGTCTCTCATAAAGACACAGAGCTCTGAAAGATGTGTGCATCCGCTGCCTGCCTAGCGATGCACATATTTCTTCCCTCTGAGATCCACAGTGATGACAGGTCACAGCCCCTCACTCCTGCACCCGGTGCCCTAACCCTCCTCTTTTGGCCCGGTAACTTTCAGCCCAAATGCCCCGCAGCGGTTCCCTCTCAGTCCACTCCTTCCCTCCGATGCTCCAGGCTCCCTGTGCCCATCCCAGTGCCTCAGTTGCTCATTTCCAGGTCGGTGACCTAAGCGGCCTCTGAGGGGGGATGAGGCACAGGCAGGAGGACCCCAGGCACTGCCGGGGTCTGAGGAAGGAGGCTTTCTCCAGGACCCGGGCCTCTGAAACGCAGCGGATGGGCTGGATAAAGCCACCGGCCCGTGTCACAGGAGCCACAGAGCTTCCCCCTCCCCGCTACTGTCCACACCGCCCCACCCCACGGCTCCCACTCCTGCGGCCATGGCTGCAAGTGGCAGAAGAGCTGAGGGACTCACACGTGGAGCCCTGTGGGTCATGCCCTTAGGGCCAAGGTCTTCACTTCTTCCCACTGGGAATCAGGCAATGCGGGGCTGAGAACAAGGGGTCCCAGGAAATATGTGCGTGAGCTCTTGGCCTCTGTCTCCAGAGACGCCCGGAGGTGGGCAGAGAGTTTGCAGCGGCTACAGGCCGACGAAGCGGGAGCAGCAGACCGACTGCGGGCGGCTGGCGCGGCGGAGGGGATCAGGACACCGCGCAGCGGAGCGCGGGAAGGGCTGCGGCCCGGTCCTTTCCCCGGAGCTCGCGTCTCTCTGACTCAAGCACGACCCCTGGAGGCAAATAGGCCGCGGCACCTCGCAGAGTTATGCGCCTTCAGAACCCGTCTCTACTGCAAGGTTTGCCTCATTTCCCGCCTTGGAAAAAAGAGCGCAGTTCCGGAGTAGGGACTCCAGGAGAGTTCTGGGAAATGGAGTCTAGGTCAAGAGGATTCTGGGAGTCGTAGTTCATGCTGTTCATTGCGCATGCGCATTTCTGTTTTTACAGCGGGGATTCTATTGCTCTGGGGCGTGGGGCAGGCGGCCAGGGACAGGGAAGAGACCTGTGCATCCAAGCCCGGCCGGCCTCGGACCGTCTGCTCTTCAAGTTCCTTGTCCAGTGGGGAGGGGGCCCGGGGTGGAATGTGACAGATGGACTTGGGTGCCTGTCAATTACAATGGCCAGTTACTAGTATAATTGGGCAATTACAGCGGCATGTGATAACTCAGAGATGCAGGACCTAGCGGCATCGTGTTACTGTCAGAAGAGGCATCTGAGTCGAAATTTTGGTAACACAGGCTGAGGGGAGACACACCCAAATTCTGGGGCCTCGAGAGTGCAGTCACACGTGAGCAAGGCTATGACCTGGAAAGGACCCCTGAGACACAGACTGTAGATGTAGAGATGGGCGCTATCCCCTGACATTGTAAAGCTGTTGTTGGTTTAGGCAGGGGTGCGCTGTGACCCTAACATCATATTACTGAGGTCACTGTGGCTGTCCCCTTCAGAGAGTCTGCAAATCTGATATGCCATGTGATGACACTGACACCCCTTTTTCTCTCTCCCAGGCGTGCAGGAAATGCAACACTGCCGTCTCAGTACAGCCCCTTCAGCGTTGTACTATATTGCATGTAATGAAGCTGCAGAGGTAAGTGGGCGCCAGGTCATGAAGGGCCTTGTGAGTCAGCTGAGGGAGCACAGATTTTCTCTAGAAGGCAGTGGAGGGCCAAGGATTTTGAACAAGGAGTGGCATGGTTTGATTTGTGCTGACACAAATGTACAACCTATATATGTTGGAGAGAAATATTGAGTATATATTTAGTATGTATTAGTAAGCCATCATAGGTCCTTAAATTTGGCCCTGTGAGAAATGTTCACTATAATGGTACAGGAGTCTCCTACTTATCCGTGGTTTCACTTTCCAGTTTGTTACCCATGGTCAGCCATGGTCCAAAAATATTAAAGGGAAAATTCAGGAAATAAAAGATTTATATGTTTTAAATGTCCCACTGTTTTGAGTGATATGGTGAAATTTCGCACCATCCTGCTCCATCTCACCCAAAATATGAGTCATCCCTTTGTCCAGTGTATCCACTACTCGCCTGTAATCTCGGTTATCAGATGGACTGTCGTGGTATCACAGTATTGTGTTCAAGTCACCCTTGTTTTATTTAATAATGACCCCAAAGTGCAAGAGTGGTGATGCTGGCAGTTCAGATATGCCAAAGAGAAGCCGTAAAATACTTCCTTTCAGTGAAAAGGTGGAAGTTCTCGACTTCATAGGGAAAGAAAAAAAATTGTATGCTGAGGTTGCTAAGATCTCTAGTAATAAAGAAATTCATGCTAGTTTCACAGTCGCACCTCAAACTCAAAAGTTGAAGCCACAGTGCATGATAAGTGCTTAGTTAAGATGGAAAAGGCATTACATTTGTGGGTGGAAATTTTTTAAAAATTACATGCTTGAAAGAGACCACATTCACATAACTTTTATTACAGTAGTATATTGCTATAATTGTTCTATTAGTTATTGTTAATCTCTTGCTGTGCATAATTTATAAGTTAAACTTTATCATAGGTCTGCATGTGTAGGAATATACTAGTATATAGGATGCAGTATTATCCATGGTTTCAGATGTTGCACGTGACCAAACAGTCCCAAATGGTTGAGAGAGGCATTTTCATATCTTGCTTAAGAATATGGTCCTTCAAGTTAATGGACAACAGCTTTGAGTCCAAGCTCTGATGCATACTAGCTAGCTATGTGAAACCTCAGATTAGTCACTCCATCAAGCTTCCCCATTTCTATAAAGTCTAACAGTGGCATCTAATGCATGTCAACCCTAAAGTCATCAACTTGACCCAGTTTGTCAGGAACTTTCGCATTTTTAGCACTGGGACTCCTTCATCGCTCAGCCCCAGACAAACTGAGATGACTGGTCGCCCTATTAAACACATCACAAAACTACCATACCTCCTTTACAATGGAAGACTGGGTCCTGAAGGCTAAAAAATTATATTTAATGCTGCCCCCTAGTGGCTGAATATAATATAACACCACTGCAAAGGCTAGATGTACATATTAAGCTTTTTCTTAAAAACAGCAACCACTGCCCTAGCCAGTTTTGCTCAGTGGATAGAGTGTCGGTCTGCAGACTGAAGGGTCCCTGGTTCAATTATGGTCAAGGGCACATGCCCGGGTTGTGGCTCAATCCCCAGTAGGGAGGCGTGCAGGAGGCAGCTGATCAATGATTCTCTCTCATCACTGATGTTTCTATCTCTCTCTCCCTCTCCCTTCCTCTCTGAAATCAATAAAAATATGTTTAAAAAAGAAAACAGCAACCACTGACATTACGAAGCAGGGTAAGGATATTGTCCTAACCATTTAGTTTTAAATTTATAACTGTTGCAACCCTACTATCTACACTAATAAAAGACAAACATGCAAATTGTACCTCCGCTATGCCTTAAGCCATGCCCACCAGCCAATCAGAGCGACTATATGCAAATTAACCCAACCAAGATGGCAGCCGGCAGCCACAGAGCTGGAGCAAGCAGGAGGCTTGGTTGCCCCAATGATGGAGGAAGCCAAGCTCCCCTGCCTGCCATGGCCAGCTCTGAGCTCCACTTAAAGCAACAAAGTTTCAATGATAGAAGGTAAATAAATCCCAGAATAAAAAAGAAAAAGAAAAAAGGAGGGGCTGGGAGCTTCCGTCGCTGGGGGGCTTGGCCAGCCTGAAAACAGCCCTCAGCCCCTCACCCAGACTGGCCAGGCACCCCAGTGGGGACCCCCCCCCCCACCCTAAAGGGGGTGTGGCCAGCCTGAAAACAGCCATTAGCCTCTCACCCAGGCTGGCCAAACCTCCATGGGGTGAGGGTCCCCACTGGGGCGGGGCTTGACCAGCCTGCAAACAGCCATCAGCCCCTCACCCAGGCTGGTCAGGCACCCCAGTGGGGACTCCCACCCTGAAGGGGGTGTAACCAGCCTGCAAACACCCATCAGCCCCTCATCCAGGCTGGCCAGGTACCCCAGCGGGACCCCCATCCTGATCTGGGACACCCTTCAGGGAAAACCAGCCGGCCCCCACCTGTGCACCAGGCCTCTATCCTATATAATAAAAGGGTAACATGCAAACTGACCCTAACAGCAGAAAGACTGGGAATGACTGGTCACTATGATACACACTGACCACCAGGGGGCAGACGCTCAATGCAGGAGCTGCCCCTGGGTGGTCAGTGCGCTCCCACAGGGGGAGCTCTGCTCAGTCACAAGCCAGGCTGACGGCTGCCAGTACAGCGGTGGTGGTGGGAGCCTCTCCCACCTCCTCAGCAGCGCTAAGGATGTCTGACTGCAGCTTAGGCCTGCTCCCCACTGGCAAGTGGGCATCCCCCAAGGGCTCCCAGGCTGCCAGAGGGATGTCTGATTGCCAGCCTAGGCCCAATCCCCCGGGAAGCAGGCCTAAGCCAGCAGGTGGTCATTCCCCGAGGGGTCCCAGACTGCGAGAGGGCACAGGCTGGGCTGAGGGGACCCCGCCCCCCCACCCCCCACCCCGAGTGCACAAATTTTTGTGCACTGGGCCTCTAGTGTTTTAATATTCACTGATATTCACCAGCAAATATGGTATCTTGCAGGGCTATTGGGAGGATTAATAAATTTGCGTTACTCTCGGGGCTTTGACTTTTCCTTTAGCAAAGTGATTTCACGCCTCTGAGCTGGTTCCTTCATTTGTATTAGGGGTAACAGGACCTCCCTCAGAAAGTTGTTTAGATTGATAGACATGCCTTTACTACCTCCGGCCATCACTCAGTCAGGGGCTGGAGCTCTGCAGCTCTGTGCTGGCCCCTCAGGGACATACCTTCTCCTCCTCCTCAAGGACACTCCCAGCTCTAGAGACCAGGAAGGCCTGGCCAGCCTCTCTGGTGAATTCAGCTGGTTCCTCTTAAACAGAAGCTATTCTTAGTCACCTGAGCTGGCCACTGGGCAGCCACTCTGCAGGCGTATAACCCCAACACTCAGGTCAGTGGCCTTGAGCAGTGGGAGCTAACTGATGCCCAGGCCAGAACTCTGTGCCAGCCACTATCAAAGCCAGGACTGCAGCGTAAACCCCACCTGTTTTCTGCTTTCTCCTGCGGTTGTGTTTAAACACACTAGGTGCAGCCACCATGGCCTGGGCTGCTAAGTCTATTCTGAAGGCTTCCTGAAGACTCAGAGAAACAGAAGCCTGCATCCCTGCAGCTCCTGCATCAGTCTCTGTGAGCTCTACAGAAGGGAATCCCTCAACTCTTTCAAAAGCCTAATTCTGCTATAGCTGGGAAGATCCTCAAAAAGGCTTAATAGCAATATCAGATGAAGTCCTTCGATTCTGTTTACTAGTGAAATTGGAGAAATACACCGCTTACATTAGTTAATACCTATAGCTACACTGGAAAGGGGTTAACTGCTCAGTTAAGCTAGAAAATCAACACATACATTTGCTGGCCTCTGCTTTGTTCTGTGTAACTTTGATCAAAAGCCTTGTCATCCTGTTTTGGTGCCTTGGTTTTAAGTCTCAATTTCATACATCTTTAAAGATTTAAAAAATGTTTCATCTCTATCATGAAATATTATACAGTGGCTATAAAAAGAGCTTATTCTATCTATATCTATCTATCTATCTATCTATCTATCTATCTATAATCTATCTCAATGTAGAAATATCTCCCAGACAGATTAAGAGAAGCAAGTTAATGAGAAACATGCCTAAGGCACATTATTAAAGGAGACAATCAGATAAAAATATTGTTAAGGAAAGCAAGTCATAGAATATATATAAGATGATTCCTATTTAAAAATTATACATTTCTGCATCTGCATGGAAATTTCTGTAAGAATATCTGCCAGGGTCTCACAGTGTTCCCTCTGGAGGAGGGATTAGAAGAGAATTTCACTTCGAAGTTTTCAGTATTATTTGTTTTCCAATGTGCATTGTGTTAATTTTAATCATAAAAAACAGGAAACTGAATATACCCACGTACACACACTTGCTATGAACTATGCCACTGAGCCCATTGCCCAGACACCAAGAATGAAAGCCATTCAGCTCAGCTCAATGCTCAGTGTTTGTTTATGGAACGAAATGTCTTAGAACTTGATCTGAAGGAAGATATTTTAATGCTGTGCACATACAATGTCTTGGGAGGCTGTGTTGAAAAGCTGGAACTGGTACATTAAGAATAGTATAGCCCAGCCACGGTGGCTCAGTGGTTGAGCATCGACCTATGAACCAGGAGGTCACGGTTCAATTCCCGGTCAGGGCACATGCTTGGGTTATGGGCTTGATCCCCAGTGTGGGGCATGCAGGAGGCAGCCGATCAATGATTCTCTCATATCATTGATGTTTCTCTCTCTCTCTCTCTCTCCCTCCCCCCCTTCCTCTGAAATCAATAAAAATATATTAAAAATAAAAAATAGAATATAAATGTCTCGTCACTATGTTGTATACCTGAAACTAGTATAATATTGTATGTGAACCGTAATTTAAAAAATAAAAATTTAAAAATCTGGGGGGGGAGGGGGAAGACACACAGATTGTGGTCTATTGAACGAGGAAGCACAAGCCACCCCCACACAGGCAGCAGGTAGCTCCCCCAGCATCCAAGAGCTCACTTTGGGGAAGTGAAACCCACCCACGGGCCGTTTTGATTGAAGGCGCAGTTTCAATACATCCACACAAAGGAAGTCGTCACAAGATTTATTACTTACAGATCCCAGTTAGGGGGGTGCAACTGGGGGAATGGCAGTCCTCCACCGGGTCACGTGCAGCAGGAGACAGAGAACAGCGGAGGAAACACCTATAACCTACAAGGCGGCCGGGGCGGAGGCCACTGACTCTTTGCAGGCATAACTCTACGTGGTTATGTCAAGAGGAGCCCTGGAAAAGTAAAGCGGGAACTGACGGTGGGTGTCCTAAGCTCAAGTTCTTACCTAAGTGTCCGGCCTCTGGGTGTGAGCAGGGCTGCCACGTTGTAAAAGGCCTTGGCAACAATTCAGAAAAACAAAGCCGTTTTCCCTCAAAGGTTGTTTTTCTCATCACCGAGGCAAAACCTGTATCTACAACACTTTCCATGTGGGCTCTTAGCCAAAATATTTACCTTTACCAACAGGTGTTGCAAACTAATTTTTAAAACATTTTCTGATTCAATTCTATGTTCTTCAAGCTGCGTTTAGCAGCTCTAATTCAAATACTGCGAGAGAGAAAAAACACCTGTGTAGGCTTTAAATACTCCAGAGACAACACAAGGTGGTCAGCAATAGAAGCAGGTAAGATACATGTTCACTCGGCCCCAGGCCACCAGCTGGGACGCGTCCTCCTGGCCCAGCGAGCTCACTGCTGCCCTGAGAGAAGGAAGCAGGACGTCCCTTACCGTTGTCCCTGCTGGGCCCAGCGCAGCCTGACAGTGGCCGCAGCGCACCATAGGGCCTGGCCCTCCCTTCCCCACATGTGCTGTAGAGTTTTCTAATTTAGCACATTTTCATTTATACAAAAAAAAAAAGGATAAATTTTAAAAATATTGGCACTCACTTGAAAAGAACCACAGTGACTTAGAGGTACAAACCGTTAGTGGTACGTACAAGTATTCATCAAATTTATTCATAGAAACATGTATTTAAATGCAACACTGGGTAAAAACAAAGAGAAATGATGGGGATATCAATGACACTGGAGAACCTCGCTTGCACGTGACATCTCTTCGCACAGAACTAGCACCATTAGTTCAGAAACCACAGATTTAATCACTGCTTCTAATATACAAAATACCTTATAAAGATTATTTAACTATCTAGTACCAAAGTTCTTCCAAAAAACATACTTAAAAATCAGTTAGAATTTACCTTTCAAAACTCACAAAAAGGGTTTAAAAGTTGATCCAATCCTACAGCTTGTCCAAGGGAATAAGCCATAATTCGTTTTATTGGAAGAAAGTGCCTGTCGTCAGCTTCTGGCTCCCTTCTGAACACCAACCAGGGGCAGCAAATGGAATATTACAAGGGAATCAGAGCACATCTAAAACGGGTCTCAGAAAATATTCTCCTAGACTATAAAAATACCAAATGGAATACAAAAATTTCAGCATATACAGCAAATAGACGACAGCAGACAAATGTTCAAAACATCCTTGAAACTATCATACCACAATCATCATGAACATCAAGTATTATTCTGACAACTTTTCTGTGACTCCTTCTGGTTCAATGTGTATTTCCCTTTGTTTTGTTATAACAGGTACAGACCAAATTCTGTGTTGCTAGCAGAAGTGACCGGAGGCACTGCTGAGTAATTCTTGGTATCCACCCGGTTCTCAAAGTGCTGAGAGTGCAATTGTAGTAGAGCCCGTGTTTTGGATCAGGGGCCAGCGAGCCATCGCCCCAGGGCCACACCTGACCCACGGCCTGTTTTGTGCGACCTGTGCACGCTGGGTGTACCGTCTGTGGTTGCTTTCCCGTGACAAGAGCAGAACGAAAGAGTTGTGGCAAGAGACTGTGTGTGGCTTTTTGGTCTGCACAGTCTAAACTATCGACTCTCTGGCCTTGTACAGAAAAAGTCTGTCAAGCCCTATTTTACAAAATTACTTGGGGAAATATTTCACCGAACAAGGACATGGTAAGATGGTCCCAGATTAAGCACATTTGGGCTGAGGTCTGCGGGTCCCATGGCACAGTACCACTGGCAGGTCAGAAGAATACACATGTGGGCTGGCAACTCTGAGTATTAAAATAGTCTGGCATAGTTAAGCAAAGTCTGGCGATGATAAAGTACCTTCCTCTTTCTGTGAATTGGTCATTGTGTATCAAGTAACTCCCGAACCCGAATTCAACAATGTCCTCATTGTTCAACCGAAAGCCATCTGTGTGGCTCCCAAGCACAGTGCCTAGCCATGGAAATCAATAACCTTGTACCCTTAGCGAAGGCTAGAGCGAGAAGTGTACCTTTCCCACCCCTCTGTTTGGACATAGACTCTGTGAGTGCTGGACTCTGCACCTCTTAGAATCCCTTCCGGTGACAGGCATCATAATAATTAGTGCTACCAGACCCCAGGGCCACCAGCATGTCCCTTCTGACGAAGCGGACCAAGTTGTCGAGGGGGCACATGGGCTTGGGCCAGCGCCGGCGGTGGTCCTGGCAGAAGGAGGTGTGGAACGTGACGTCGACGCCGTTGTAGAGAACCCGCACGGCGTGCTCCCTGGGCTCGTCCCTGTCCTGCCAGAGCTCGAAGATCAGCCTGGCCGCGAACCTCGGGAACCTGGCTTCCGTCAGGCCCAGGGCGCTGAGGACCGGGGACAGAGTGACGTCGTGAGCAGAATAGAGGGCGAAGACCTCTTCGCCCCTGCCCTCGGCGGCTCGCAGCATGCGGCCGACGGTCTGGTTCAGGATGGGGTGGGCGCCCAGGAGCGCATACCCCAGATACAGTTTCTTCTCCCGCCTCTCCCTCTCGTCCTCCATCTGATGGGTCTTGATCACCTTGAAGTGCTCCATGTCGATGCAGCCGTTGCCGGTGCAGGGGAAGCTGAGGTTGTGGCAGAAGTGGCAGAGCAGGGAGTCGATGGGGTTGGCGGCCCGCAGCTGCTTGGTGGGGATGTCCACGACCTTGGCCATCTCCCCGTAGGCCCTCTCCAGCTGGCCGTTCTTCAGGCGTAAGAGGTACTGCCGACGCTGCTCCCTTTCCAGGTAGTGGTTCCTCATGGGGCAGTAGCAGCTTCCGGAGCAGAACAGAGCGCTGGGCTGGTGCCGGAAATAGACCTTCTTCCAGTCGAAGCCGGGGAGAAAGCCATACAGCAGGGCCAGCCCGCTCTGCAGCGTCCGGCTCTTCCCCGTGGTCTCTAAGTAGAGCTGGTCGGGGGACCAGTCGCTGGGCAGGAGTTGGTGTTTCTTTAGGTAGATGTCCCTCAGCAGCTGGCCATTCTGCAGATGCTGCACAACTCCTGGAACAGAGCGACACAAGCTGTCCTGACCAGCAGCTCAGCCAAGGGAACGGCAAGGGAAACTGAGTCAGAGCCCAGCTCCAGCCACCTGAGAGCAGTGGGAGGTCATGGGATCGAGCCTGCTGCCCACTGTGTGGAGGCTGTGAGAATGGGTTCACGCCAGCCTGACGACTGGGGGGCACCTTGGAGTTATCCGCGAAGGGACGAGCCGAGTGAGCCCTGTCCTCGGACCCACAGCCTTTCTGGGGAGCACCATGACCCTCTGCCTCAACCCTCCCTCTAGGCCAGCCCCTTCCCGGTGGGAGACCCTGTGACTGGCCGGCCTCGGACGGAAGGAATCACCCGCTGGGGTGGGGGTGGGGGGGTGCCCAGGCTGTAGGTGTCACAGGTCTAAGGAGAGCTTTGTCCCTGGCCCCAGGGACATGGCATTCCTCAGCCCGCAGGGAGAACTCCGGGAACTCAATCAGGAAGAGAACAGGCCGCTTGCTGGCTGCTTAGTCCTCTCAGCTGGGAAGTCCCCTCTGCTAACGTTAGGTACGTTCTGCCTGGCCTGGCTGGGGCCTTCCCAGTCGTCCATAAGGACACTCTCAGAACGAATATGGGATGATTTCCCAGATACACAGAGAGAATGTGCGGGAAAAAGCAAAGTGCAGGACAGTATGTTCTTTTGCTCCTTTTAAATGGGGGGTCCTGGTTGGTGTGGCTCCGTTGGCTGGAGCATCATCCCATACACCAAAAGGTTGCGGGTTCGATCCCTGGTCGGGACCCATTTGGAAGGTAACCAGTTCATGTTTTTCTCTCATATTGATGTCTCTCTTTCTCGCTAAAATCAGCAAATAAAAATGGGGGAAAATAAGAATGTATATTTGTAGTTGTCTGTGCTCTGCAAAAGAAACTTGGGAAGGATGCACAAGAAACTGATCTCAATGGTTACCTGGGAATGATGGGGGCACAGAAAGGGTGTGGATGGAACATGGGCAGGAGCAAAAATTTCAAGTTTATCTTTAAGATGTTTCAGCGTTGAACCCCAGTACAGTAATAAATGGTCTTTTTTAAAAAGGCCTTCTCTTCGAGCAAGAGAAGGCAGTCCAAGATAAAAGCAAGCTCGCCTGCCAGCCAATGGGATGCAATTTCAGTAACAAATATGCATTCTCTGAGAGTGGGAACCATATGCGGGCCCCAGGACCAGCCATATCACTTATTCAGATGCCCAAACGGTTTGAACAGCTCCACCGCCAAGATGAGACAGCTTAAGGCTGAAGTGCATGAGGCAGAGGGCACTGTTGGCCCAGGAAGGGGAATAGCTCAGAAAACGCCCCCAACAAAGGAAGTCCTGCTCTGAATGAAGAATATGGATTGAGAGCAGAATTCCCTCCGAGATCGGGGCTGGGGCGAGCCTTAGCATGTCCCAAATGACTTGCCAAATGAGGCAAACCATGAGTGACGAACATCAAGAATCTGTATCTAGTTCACCTCTGCGCCTACCTCACATTCTTAGCTGCATATATTAAAGGTGGAGTGCTTACTGCGGGCCAGACCTTTCTCCTTTAATCCTCACAAAAAGCCAGTAAAGAGTTATCATTCTCCCCATTTCCCTTATTTTCTAGGTGAGGCAACCGAGGCCCTTCACAGTTGAGAAGTAGCAGAACGGAGCCCCCATCTGGCCCCAACCTTGTGCGCTTAGTCCCTTGTCACAGTCCCGACATTTTCATGCAGAAATACTAAGTTCTAGCCATTTAGGACTTCTTATACTCTCCACACGCAGCTGCTATTCCCGCCCTTCACCCTCCTCTGCCCAGAGCAACCCTCCTCCTGCGCGGGCTCCACTCCTGCCTCCCTGTAGTCTTCCTTCTCCCTCCCCCGGGTCACACGAACAACTCCTTCCCCTTCCCACAGGCTGCTGGACCTCTGGGCCGTTAGCAGCATTCACCGAGCCTCGCACGAGGCACTTTCCACATGCTATCGAATTTCACTCACCACCAGCCCTGTCCGGAAGATATTAGCCCCATTTTACGGGGCTGCCTTATCTTCCAAAGCCTGTGCTTATCCTATACGACCCTGCGGCCTGCAGCAGTAGCTGGTCTCCGTGTGTGTGTGTGTGTGTGTGTGTGTGTGTGTGTGTGTGTGTGCCGTTCTACTGCAGCTGAGGGATCCGCTAGGACAGGCAGGGGAGCATCTTACTCACCCAAGCCCCTCCCCTCCCCTCCTCCACACCCAATAGCTGCCACAGCACCTTGAACAGAGCAGGCACCAGTGAGCAGTCTGTTCCTACGTAGTCTCTGTGGGTGCCAAAGTGTGCCAGTGACAAATGACTGCTCTCACAGCGAGGCTTTCTTAAAATAAAATTTAAAATAGAAGATGAAATTGGCCATTAAGAGAGAATAAGGGACCAGGAGCAAACAATACTGCAAAAAATATTTCTAGAGTAATACTAATTTAGAATATGATAATGATGACAAGAAATCAGTGAGAAAGGTCAGAATGAATGACTGTCAGTACGTGTGTGAACCCCTCAGCCCCGCCCCCCCTACTCTTCTCAGGGGACGGCCCCTGGACCCAAAGGCTGGGTCCCACTCTCAATGCACAGTCACCCTGACCTTGTAGCCAGGTGATGGCGCTGACCCTCAAGGACCCCTTCGGACTCTCTCTCTCAAGAATGTGGACTTGCCAGCCCAACTGTGGGTGTGGCTAGGACTGTCACTCTGTTGACAGACACCCGGCAAAACCACGGAGGCAGCGACAGGCAGACTTTTTATTCCTGGATCCAGTCTCCAGAGGCCTGCTCATATTCTCGCCCTCACAGTCGGCGAGTCACTGTGAACCCCTTATAATAGAAGTCACTGTGAACCCTTATAAGACAGCTTAAGGTGAAGCCAAGTGACTGTCCGCTCTGCAGCGCACGCTGTCTTCTCCCCTGTCCGCTGTCTGCTCGGACAGCGGACAGGGGAGAAACTGTATCTGGGGTATGCGCTCCTGGGCGCCCACTGCCGGCGCTGGCCCTGTCCACCCCATCTCTTCCCTTATGGAAGAGAAGACAGAGCATGCGCTTTTCATCCTGAGGCTAAAACGTGTAATATTTCTCAGCAAGCCGGGGTCTGCCCTCAGGGAGGGTTTGGAGGCTGAGCTGTCACAATAATATGGGAAATAATGTTCCTGGCACCAGTGGGTGGTGGCCAGGGCACTGGACAGTCTTCACAAGGAACTGTTCTCGGTCCCATAAGACATTCCCACACGTGAAAAATCTGTTTATATAGCCTAGAACCCACCTTAAAAATATTTTTATTGATTTCGGAGAGGAAGGGAGAGGGAGAGGGAGAGATAGAAATATCAATGATGAGAATCATTGATCAGCTGCCTCCTGCCCGCCCCCTACTGGGCATGTGCCCTTGACCGGAATCGAACCCGGGACCCTTCACTGAGCCAAACCAGCTACGGCGAACTCACTTTTCTTGAATCTATAAACACAAAGTCATTTTTGCGTAACATTAACATCCAATGAATTTCTGAGAAACCTGATATTAATTGCGGGACAATTGTATTTTGTTTTCATCAGAACTTGTAAAAACAAAACATGTTCCACCGTAACCGGTTTGGCTCAGTGGATAGAGCGTCGGCCTGCGGACTGAAAGGTCCCAGGTTCGATTCCGGTCAAGGGCATGTACCTTTGTTGCGGGCACATCCCCAGTAGGAGGTGTGCAGGAGGCAGCTGATCGATGTTTCTCTCTCATCGATGTTTCTAACTCTCTATCCCTCTTCCTTCCTCTCTGTAAAAAATCAATAAAATATATTTTTAAAAAATGTTCCAACACTTGGTATTAAAGTCACCAATACACCTTTCAGTCAGTCTGTATTGGTAGCTGTCAGTCAGCAATCTATACTTACATGTAAGCAACTGATTCCGTCATTCCCGTTTCTAGTGTAGGTGTGCCCAAGCATTTACACTGAGGCACATAAAATTCTATAATAAATTAGTTTCCCTTTCCCCTCCTTTCTATTATAGTTAGGGCATCTGATATATTGTAAGACAATGTATGTAGAAAGATTATATTATATTCGAATTTCACTTGAGAATAGTTAAGGGAGCGCCTTCACTTGCTAATAAAAGGGGCGCTGGATCTGGTAGGATGACTCCTGTGTTAATCCAATGCAGAATCTGTATGCGTGGAACTAATTATCAGAAGCTTTCAGAAAAACTCCTTCTCCCAGGCTGGCCCTCCAGAGCCTTCAGCTTGCCCCACTCTGCCCGTCACTACCATTCTCCCCGCGACAGGACGGAGACCTTCCTCCCATCAAAGCTGAGGTCCTACGATGCTGGGGAACAAGAAGACAGAGCATAGCCAATAGGTCCTCCCATTTCTTCCCCAAAAGCTGGCACCAAGCAGAGGTCCTCTGAGGTCCCAGACTGAAGTAGGAAACCGGAAGCTCTTTCTTTCTCTTCCCAACAAAGGGGATCCCACAATTAACTCACCACAACTCTGACAGCGAGCTGGCTGCACAACAGTACAAATAGGGCTGCAAGAGAAAGGTGGTCTGACCAAACAAACTGCTCGCTCAGCGGGGATCTGCCCTGTTTCTCGCTGAGACCTGGCACACTGAAACTTACCAGGTGTTTTGCTTGAACATGGGATTAATTGTATAAATTATGGCCCAGCCATAGTGGGATAATATGTAGCAATCAGAAATGGTGTTGTTGATGAATAGGGAAAGATGATCACAATATACCAAGTGAAAAAGTGGGTAACAAAACTGTGTGTTTAGTAAGATACCACTGTGAGTGTGTGAGTGTGTGTGTGTGTGTGTGCACGCACACACGCATGCATGAACACAGAAAGAAAACTAATTACTTTGGTGGGATTATAGGTGCTATTTTTCTTCCTTTTGCTTAATTGTCATTCCCAATTTCTCTTCCATGAACATATACTGCCTTTGTAATAACAATAAAGTTTGTTTTGTGTGTTTTTTTAGAAATCAGATGTTAATTAGGAATGCTGGTGGACTCAGTCGGAGCTGCTGAGTGCCAGTCCTTATCTGCTCTGTGAGCCCATAGCGCCAGGCCCCGGAGTATTCGCTATTCGCCCCCAGTGTGTGCGAACGGTTGTCACACGTACCTGTCTGTGTGAGCTCTCCCATCTCACAGAGCGGGTGATTGGGGAAAAGAGGCAGGGAATGTAGGGGGCTTTCGAATGAGGCTCCGGATCCTTTTGACATGTGACTAACGAAAGCTTCCAGCTTCGGGTGATACGGTTTCCTAAAGAGACAACACAGATCTAGAGGTCAGCATGCTCCTCAGCGTCCGCAATGGTCTCAGCTTCAGCAAACAAAATCCCAAGTGTGTGCCCTTCCACCCCCACAACAGGCGATCGCTCAATCGCATTTAAATTCCAATTTCGTGATCACTCAACCACCGATGGCTACGCATCACCCCACTCTGCAAGGCCAGCCGGCGCCTCTCCTCTGCTGAAGTGCCCATCCCCCTGGGAGTCAGCTCTGCCCTCCACTGTTGGTTCCCAGCCTGCGCCCCTCCAGGCTCCCTCTCCAGATGCCAGGCCTAGGCTGGGAGTCCTCCATCTGTCCCTCCCCTGCCCCTACACAGGCCACCTGCCCCCCGCCCCTCCCCCATCCTGCACACGTGTCTTCCAGGGGCTGCCCACCTCTCTCCTGCATCCCTGCAGCCACCAGCTGGGTTCTGGCTCAGGCAGCTTCTATCTGGATGGCACGGGTTCCTCTTTGGACTACCTGCAGCCTAATCCTGCCCCTCTCATCTGCCAGCGCGATCCCCTTAAAAGACAACCCCGACTCGTCACTGCTCGTCCACATGCTGCCTCTGGAAGGGGCCACGCGTGCCTGTTGGTCTGTTCTGGCCCCACCTCGCGTTGAGGCTCAGGGATCCCCAGCCCTTTCCACTCTAATCCTAGCTACGGACACACACAGCCACCAAATGACTTCTGTTCCCCCAACACACTTGTTCTTTCACGCTTTCAAGACTTGCCACGTGCTGCCTCTTCCTCCTAAAAACCCACCCTGTCCGCCGGTGTGGCTCAGTGGTTGAGCGTCAACTCATCAACCAAGAGGTCACTGGTTCTATTCCGGGTCAGGGCACATGCCCGGGTTGTGGGCTCGATCCCCACTAGGGGGCGTGCAGGAGGCAGCCAATTGATAATTGTCATCAATGTTTCTACTTCTCTATCCTCCTTTCCTCTCTCTCTCAAATCAATAAAAACATATATTTTTTTAAAAAAAACAACCCACCTCAACCTTCACCTGGGTAACTCTTAGTCCTTAACTTATCTGACCTCTGGGAAGGCTCTTTTGAAGAAAATTAACTGATTAAGAAAACCAAGATCTCTGTAGTTCTCTACAATTCCTATGTCTTTTGCACATACAATATGTCATTTCATGTGGGGGGGAGGGGTCACAAATAGCAAAACAATAACACCGATGTGTTTATGAGACCTGACTTTTTTTTTTTTTATATATTTCTGCCATGGAGCACATGTGGCAAATCAAGATTTAATTTATCTTTCTAGTCACTAATACACCATTTCCCTGAATAATGAAATGACCTATGAATATAGACACAATTCCTCTGAATGATGAGATGACTTATGAATATTTACACCTTCTCTTTGAATAGTAAAATGGCCTATGAATGTGTATACATTTTCCAGCTGAACAGAAGCGGACAGACTAGTCCCAGCTAAACCAAATCAGCATGAAAAGCAGCAAAGAGAAATTGCTCTAATGGCCGACCCCTGCTGTTGAGAGCCCAATTGACATGGACAATGCTTGAAAAGGGGCTGCCAGAATAGGTTTAATATCTTTCAGAAACATAAAGCTGAAAAAAAATCCATCTTTTATAAAATAGGCTTTGGAACTAGAAAATGCTAATCCTGTCGTACAGGACGGTCTGGTAATTTACCAGGACTGTGCCGGGCGGGCTGTCTCTGCATGCAGACAGAGCCTGCGCTTTTCATCCTGAGGCTGAAACGTGTAAATATTTGCAAACTCGGAAATACAATTTCCAACGGATAATGAGGCTGCCGAGAGGAATGCGCATAAACAAAGGCCACGCATCCCCAGGAGCCAACCGCCCTGCTGCGGGCCACTCTTTCAGGCTGGCGACGATGTCTGCGGATCTGGGAGAGCGGGGCTGCCAATTTTAGAAACAGAATTTCACGACTGGAAGTGTTTGCTGAGATGTCCCGGGTTCTCAGGGAATCCGACTGCTTAATGAGGTGTTTCTCACCGCATTCGTGAAAACGTGCTTGTGGTAGGGTGAGATGAGGATTCACGGAAGAAAAACTTCCCTTATGGAAGAGAAGGCAAATGGCTGATGTGCTCTTCCAAGGCCCCCTGAGGGCAATCACCTTTAAATCCTTAGAAGCCCATTCTCCCCTTCACTCCTCCTGTTGTTCAGCCACGTACTTGTTTTTGTGTTACTCAGACATGCCCAGCTCTTCCAGCCTCAGGCCCTTTGCACACGCGCCATCTGGAACACTCTTCCCCCAGATCCTCACAGGGCCAGCTCCTTCACTTCATTTAGGTGCCTGCTCACATGCCACTTCCTGGTACATGAGCCTGGTACATGAGCCAGGTACATGTGACAGCACCTGGCACATGACATGCATTTAAGAATAAAATTCATGCCCTAACCGGTTTGGCTCAGTGGATAGAGTGTCGGTCTGCAGACTGAAAGGTCTCAGGTTCGATTCCGGTCAAGGGCATGTACCTGGGTTGCGGGCACATCCCCAGTTGTGGGTGTGCAGGAGGCAGCTGATTGATGTTTCTAACTCTCTATCCCTCTCCCTTCCTCTCTGTAAACAATCAATAAAATATATTTAAAAAAAAGAATAAAATTCATTGAATAAAAATATTGATTTATTTTTTTCTTCTTTGGATGTAGAAAAGAGTATCGAATTCATATTCATGAATGCAAAAGACACCACTTACTAAACATAGCATGTTAATGGCTAATAACCTTACTGCTGGCTAAACATAGTCCCGTGAGGGTAAAGAGAGCACCTTTGTCATGAGGCACAGGGCATTCACGCAGACACAGCTTCGGCTACAAACACTTCGGGAGCCACGCCATGTGCCACTGTGAAGGGGAACACTGGGGTGACCGTCTTGAATGGACATCCGGCTCCCCGCTGTGCACAGCCCAGACATCCCCCTTCACTGGGCTAGAGTAACGGCCACACTCCAGGACTCACTGCCTTTTAGGAGGCCATAAAAATGAGTAATTCCTGAAGCCGCACTAGCACCTGGGGAGGCGGCAGGCACTGCTGGTGACCCCGATCCCACGGTCCCAGGGGATTCAGAGGCCTGAAGTGGATTCAAATGGCTGGGAGTCCTGTCCACTCTTGTGAATGGACATTTATTGTTTTTATTTAAAGACGGACTTAATTACATGACATGCATGAATTAAACATGCATGCCCCACCCACTTTCTGCAAAGGACTTAAAAGTAGATCCTAAAAATACAGAATGTTTGATCAAACTAGGCCACAAGATCAAGGCCAGGGACAATGAAGGCAGAGGCAGCCAGGGCAGCTGGTCCCCAGAAACGATACCTCTCAAATGGGAGCCCCAGAAATGGCCCCATCTGTGCACCCTGCCATCGCCCTGACAGAATGAGGGGCCCTGGGACCTGTCCTGGCTTCATGACCACGGCCACTCAGGGAGGAAGAGAGGCTGGCCCTCAGAGACCTGCAGGCTTCTGTGCTAAATGACACGTCACCCCGTTATCAAGCTCTTGGCATGGGCCAGGCTCAGGGCCTTGCTCTCCCACCTTAGTGGGAAGGGAGGCCTCACTACCCCCGCGCTCCAGGTCTGCACACCGAGGCTCAGAGCGTGAAGAGATCTTCCCCGCATACAGGCTAATCGGCCTCACAGGACTCCATGCTGAGACTTCAATCTGATAGGCGCATATGACAGGCAATTATGACTTGTGATTCTCATTTAGATCCTGAATTCATTCTGCAACGAAACCCATCCAACAACTATTACATGCCAGGCTCGAGCTGGGCATGGATGATACAGGAAGGAGAAGCTGGTGATGTGGGGAGGGCAGAGGCAATCACGCTGGGAAGGCAAGTTGTGAAGTCCCAGGGTGCACAGGGGGAGGCCCTGCCTGCTGCCCGGTGGCCCTGCCCAATGGGCCCCTTTTCTGGGATCGACCAGAATGGCCCCCAGAGCTTCAAGTGCCCAGGGACCTTCTAGCAACAGTGACTGACCCCTAATCTGAGCCGAGCCTCTCAAATTCTCACTTCTGAGAAGGTGAAGTGCAGATAGAAAAAGAGGACCAGAAGCTGCAAGTAGCCAGGGATAGAGCAGGGCACTGTCCCTGAGTCCTGGAGGCTGTCTTGGGTCCGGCCAGCTCAGAGGCCCAGTAGCCTATCTGTGCCCGGGCTGTTCAAAGGGTGGATACCCAGCCAGCAGGCAAAGGTAGGACTGTGCCAGCTGCTAACACAAAGAAACTCCGCTGTGCCCGATCTAGCAACCCCACGTCCCTAAGCTGCCTTCCCTGCACCCCACCCTGTGCCCTCCTACCACTCTGGATGCTCTAGCCCAGGGGTGGGCAAACTTTTTGACTCGAGGGCCACAATGGGTTCTTAAACTGGACTCAGAAGAAGGAGCTGTGGCCGTGTTTCCCGACGTTGCCATGTTAACACTGCTGCTGGTGAAGGAGCGGAGGGGAGAGCAAGAGAACCCTCCGCTCTTTCGGCTCCGCGGGCCGGATAGAACAGCTGAACGGGCCGGATCCGGCCCGCGGGCCGTAGTTTGCCCACGGCTGCCTAGCTCATCCCCATGATCCAGGAACTGAACAGTTAATACCAGCACAGCAAGTGACCTCCACCCTTGCCCTAGTCCTCAGGCCTGGTAAGGTCTGATGATGAAATACTTTGTTCAGAGACCGTTCCCATGTGTCTTCCTGTCCAGTTTGCAGGAGGCACTGGCTGTGCCTGATACAAGCGGAGGACCCATTCTCACATGCAGGGAGAGGTTTCCTGGAGGAGCCAGCATCTCTGGGGGGCCTTGAAGGAGCTGTGGGAGTGGGCCAAGCAGGCGTGGGGGACAAGCAAGCCAAGTGGCAGGTGCAAAGGTGGGAATGGCAGGGGCAGAGGGTCCCAACGGGAAGGCTGACGCAGAAGGCTAGAGATGGGAGGAGGAAAGCCAGTGTCTGCGTGGCACCGACACGGGCCCTGGGACATGCCCCCATGCTCGCTGAGCACAGAAAACACAAACACCCAGACTGCGAGCATCGTGACCTCCAGCAGGAAATGAAACAACACAGGAAAGCCTGCAGTCGCTCAGTATTTCATGTTTTTACCAAAGATGGTTCACTTCACCTTCTCCATAATGCTGGGCAATGAGACGGCCTGAGATTCGAATAGTTAACCTGAGCCTCCCGGGTTCACACTGTGGTCCACTTGGAAAGAACAGCCCCGGCTGCGGGGGGGCAATCCGTGGTTCCACCAGGCTGCCCGGGGCAGGCTGGCAACCGGGAGCATCCCATCAAAATAACATCTTCCCCACTGAGCACTCCCTCCGTCCCCTCTCCTCATTCGGCACATTCTGTGCAGGGTGTTACGCATCCCCAGACACGTTTGCTGAGGCCTGGCCCATCATTTTTATTGCTAACTGTGCCTCCAGTTTTAGAGCCATGCCATTTCCATATGCACCGTTCCCACTCTTTTCAATTATTCTTCATCCAAAGGGCTCTCAACCAAGAGCAGGCTGTCTCTACCCCTGTGGATATTTGAAGTAACAGAATCCAGTTATATGGCTTTGCAAGTAAATGATAGTGCTCCTTCTCCTCTATCATCTCACTTACTCCTCACCCCAACTCTGCATGGTCAGCGTCGCCATCCCATTTCAGAGACAGAAGACCAAGGCTCCCAGAGACGAAGGGGCTCACCTGTTGCCCTGAATGGAAGAGCTGAGCCCGGTCTGAGGCCTCCTAACCCAGTGTGCACTGCACCACGCCCAGCCACTTCTCAAACTGAGGAACAGCAGGGTGGGAGAGCGGGCCTCAGACCGGCCCGGGCTTTATCTGCTGTGTGGCCTCACACAGGTGTCCTCGCCTCGCTGGGCCTCTCTTTTCTCAACTGCGACATGGCAGCAACATGCAGGACTGTCCTGGAGATCAGACTCCTGGTGAGCAGTACTCCCTCCACGACAGGTCACTCCCCATCCCGTCCTTCCCCAGTCAGCATCATGATTAGGACAGAGAGAACAGATTCTTGAAAGGAACTTTTTTTTTTTTAAGTGCAATTTACCTGTTAGCCACTAGAGTGCAGTCAATTTCTGGTCGCTTTGTTTTGGGAATGACATACAGTGGGTATCTGTCCCCATGTCGGATGAACACATGCACCGAGACCAGCTTAAAATGATGCGGAGCATGACCTGCGAGAGACAGACAGACATAGAGAGAGAGACAGACACATTGTACTGTTATCACTCAGGAAGTGTCAACTCTTTTCACTGCACTGACGTGAGGAGGGGTAACGGGGAGCAGGGTGCGGTGCTGGGGTCCGGGTTGGGGGGGGGGGCTCTGAATAGACTCGCTGGCAGGGCAGAGGGACATGAGTGGGCTCCCCAGAAGTCACAGGGAGGCTATGGTGGCCAGCTGGAGGCCCGGGAAATGTGGGCAGGAATATTCCTGTGTCCTCGCTCACAACCACAGACTACGGGAGGCCCGGAAACAGTGAACAGTGAACACGTCTTCTTCAAATCTCTCATCAAACAAGGCAGGGCACGAACAGATTCAACATCATTCCTTGGTACACTCTCAAAAAAGCAAAATTCAACGTGGAAATCATATTTTTCCCACACCTTTCCTGCAAGACACCAGCAGGACGTCCTAAGCCCCTGAGAGCCTACTCAGGAAAGCTGGGGGTGATGCGCTAGAAGTGAGGAAGCTAAGACCTGGGAACTCACTCAAGGGCACAGCCTAGTGGCAGCTGCAGGCATTGCGCACAGGCCGGGCGCTCCTCACCACCACGCTGTGCTGTTTGAAGAGCCAATTCCCAGAGGGGTGTCCGTCCAGGTACCAGGCTGGGCAGCGCAGGCAGGCCTACCTTCCATGCTGCGCTCGGCCACACTGGGGATGTTGCAATACAAGAGAGCTTCGTAAAGCGGGTCCATCCCGGGGGGCTCCGTCACAGGGTCGGGCATGATTCTCTTCCGACTCTTGCTACTCACTCCATTCTTAGCCACGGACACCGGGATGAGGTGGACTGCAAGGGAAGGCAAACAGGTCACGACACATGCAGTCACCGGGGGCACCGAGCATGGCTGCATTTTCACCCTGAATAACTATTCTCTCCCGCGGCACAGACTTCAGTGTAGCAAGAAGTCAGCGTTCCCTCCAAGAACTGCTTCTTGAGCCCCCACTGTGCCCTGCCTCTTTCTCGATGCCATGACCCTCTGCTCACTGATAATTATGCGACACCAGGGGGGCCTCATTCACAGTGGGGAAGGAAGAACTAACTTCATTCAAATGGATGACTTCCTTCCCAACACCCTCTGGATTCTATGAATACGAAGGAAGGAAACCACCAGCTTTGAGTATCTATGAAGGGTGAGGCATGGGTGTCTGATGTATCTCATTTAATACCATCTGCTGTGCCCTGTGTGGCCCCCAGAGCCCACAGCACTACGAACGTGTCCGGAAGGAGATGGCTCACCTCAGGATGATTTGCTTCTTTTCATTTTTGTTTATTGTATTGATGGTCCCCACGGAATAGAGAAAAGGAGAGAAAGGCAGGGCCAGGACCTAGCCCACAAGCCCCGCTCTGGCCTTGGGCCGCAGGCCACCTCAGTTACTTCCCCAAGCTCAGTGATCCACAGGGTCCGCAGGTAATGTTACAGCCAGGTGTCCGCAGCCAGCTTGTTAGCTGGGAGTCATAGACTTGTCCAAAGACAGGCCAGCGCCTCTCCTCCAGGGCACCAAGCCAATGCCCATGGTCTCTGGCTCATCTCCCCATGTCGGGGTCTGGCCAGGGGGCAGAGGACACAAATCTAGCTGCATACCTGGCCTTCTTCATGCAGCTCTAGCCTGAAGAACCTGCTGTATGCAAGCCCGTTACAAGTACCTCAAAACTGATTTTTCCCCCTTTAAATATGTTTTTATTGATTTCAGAGAGAAAGGAAGAAAGAGAGAAACACTGATATGAGAAACATCGATGGCTGCCTCCTGCATGCTCCCTGTTGGGGATTGAGCCTGCAACCCGGGCATGTGCCCTGACAGGGAATTGAACTGGCGACCTTTTGGTGCATGGGACGACACCCAACCAACTGAGCCACACCAGCCAGGGCTCAAAACTGACTTCGCTAGAGTGCTGTGGGGGCCCCCACCCCTGGGTCAGACCACCACCCCTCCTTTCCTTTGGGGGAGTGGCTCCTCCCCCAGGCCAGCTGCCTGGTGTGGTGGGGTGTCATGCTGCTCCTCCAGGGCCCTGTGCTTGCCATGCCGACTGCTCCAGGGATGGGGGCCTGACATGAGCCAACTGTGCCAATACAGGCCCTTTCCAGAAAGAGAGGCTTCCCACGGGGAGAGTCCGTGTCACAGGGAGTTAGGCAGCCTCCAGACCCCTGCCTCCTGCCCTCCATGCCTTAAGCTGTTGTTTCGTCGGTCAGCTCTTGTCTGATCACACAGACACCTGGCAGATTAAAGGTAGCTGTTGGGGATCCAGTGAAGGTAAGCACGATGGGGCTAGAGCAGTGATGGCGAACCTATGACACGCGTGTCAGAGGTGACACGCGAACTCATTTTTTTGGTTGATTTTTCTTTGTTAAATGGCATTTAAATATATAAAATAAATCTCAAAAATATAAGTCTTTGTTTTACTATGGTTGCAAATATCAAAAAATTTCTATATGTGACACGGCACCAGAGTTAAGGTTTTTCAAAATGCTGACATGCCGAGTTCAAAAGGTTCGCCATCACTGGGCTAGAATGTGGGCTCAACTCTGTCTCGATTGCTCTGGGCTCAGGTGTCCCACAAGTCACGCCACGGACTGCACCAGAAAAGAGCGTGAGACCCAGGTGAGGCCCCACCATCGGCTTTTTACCCTCCTGGCTCCCGGGCCTGCCTCACCCTCACCCTCAGGCTGAGCTGGCTGCCTCCTTGGGGGTCTGTAGTCACCTCTTCCGTGGGGCTCCTCTTTTCCAGGGTCATCATAGCCTGTCCTCAGTCCCCTGCCCCACAGCTGTCCATGGTTCTGAATGCAGGAGGCAGTGTGGGGCTGGGGGTTCACAGCGGCGAAGACCTGGGGTCAGGTGCCGGCTCTGGTCCCGCCTCGCTGCGCGTGACCTCAGGCAGGCATTCCTGCTTGCTATGTGTCATTTCCTTCATCTGTACAATGGCCCCCAGTGCTGCCACCTGATTTCCCTGACTTCTTCCTCCCGGTAATCTACAGCTCTTCAATTCCCTCTCCTTCGCCCGCCTGCCAAGGAATAATGATTTGTTCTCACAGGCAATTCCCACAATTCCCTCGGTGCTCTTCAATCCACTAAGTTGCCTTAAATGCCCAATCTGTCTGTACCGTGCCCTGAATATAAAAATGTCTGCGTGTAGTTCTCAAGTATCAACCAGAACCACAACACCGGCGCCCACAGCTTTGCTATCTGCCTTCGGGTATTTGTTTTGAAAGGCCGGGGTGGGAATCGGGTTTACAGGTAAAATGTGAAAATCAAATCCCCATCTGTACACGCTGAGACACTTGGTTTTACACAGACGAGATGGAGCGGGGGAATCCACAGTTCCCACTGTGACCTGCCCACTTTGGGCCACGACAGAAGACCAGCCTTTTCTTGTTACCCTCATTCCTCATCATTCCCTGTTTCTCGCTCGTGTTGCCTCATGGGGAGCCACTGTCAGAATCCAGTCAGTGCTTTGGGTGCCAGTGATGAGAGCCAGGAAATCACAACAGGGGTGACTCCCGGGGTTGGGGGCTCAGCTCCTGCCCTAGGCGGTCCCCAAGCTCTTATCTCCGGACATCTGCCACTGAGACCCACGGGACCACCAGAGTGCAGGGCAGAGCCCGCCGCGGCCTGCGCCCGAGCCATGTGCAGCCTCTCGGGGGGCCACTGACAACTGGCCTCGACCTAACGGGGTCCTCTGGGTTACATGATGGTCTCCAAATCATGACAGAAACCAGCATCACAGAGATTCCAGGACAGGACCCCACCCCCTCCCCAAATAACTGTGGAAAGAATGTCAGCCTCCTTAAACATCTCAGGGCCTAGATCCCCTCTGCCTCACCTTTGAGAGTCTCATAAAAGCTACTGATCCTCACCCTTGAAAAAGGACCATATATGCAAACTTTTGATTTTGATTTCTGGGGGTTCATGGGACTCCTGAAACCACACAAGACAATATGGACATCTGTGGACTCAGGCTAAGGACCAAGCTCTCTGTGTGCACACCTGACTTTACCCTCTTATTCAGGATTCAGATTCTGCCCTCATGGATTAAAAAAACTGTGGCATATATGTACCATATACATATATGGAATATTACTCAGCCATAAAAATATTAAATCTTACCATTTGTGACAGCATGGATGGACCTAGAGGGCATTATGCTAAGTGAAATAAGTCAGCCAGAGAAAGACAAACACTGTATGATTTCACTCATAGGTGGAATCTAAAGAACAGAATAAACTGATGAACAAAATAGAAGCAGATTCATAGATACAGAGAACTGGTGGTTGCCAGAGGGGAGGGGGGTTGGGGCACTGGGTGAAAGAGGTGAAGGGACTAAGAAGCACAAATGGGTAGTTACAAAACAGTCACGGGGAAGTAAGCAAAGCAGGAAATACAGTTAATAAGCTATTACAATACCTATTACAATAACTATTGCAATAACTATGTACGGTGCCGGTTGGGGTGCCGGAAATATCAAAAGAAGCACTACGTAAAGTATATGATTACCTAACCACTAAGCTGTACACCAGAAACCAATAGAAATGAAATGTAAAGAAATAAAAGAGTCTGCCCTCAAGCCCTCATTCCTGATCAGCTTCACACACTGCCCCGTCCAAATCCTTCCCTTAAGGGGGGGACAAGGGGGGGGGAGGGGGGGCTGCTGCAAGACCACAGGGGTTCACTCTGATGACCGCTTGCTGCACTCTATATGGACTTTCTCTCTTTCTCTCTCTCTGTTAAAAATGCCATCAGCTTGGAACAGGAGCTCTATGGCCAAAACAGCAGGGAGTGGGGTCCCGAGCTGGTCAGTGCGCGCAGTGAGGCAGCTCCACCTGGGCGGCTCCCCGTGTGCCTGGCTCGCCCCCTCGGGGGTTACCGCCATGTAAACACGTCTGGAGCGTTCTCTCCTAAGCTGGCTCTCTTCATACAGCCTGGCGATCCGCAAACACTCCCTTTCACTAACACTCTCTAGTGTTATTAGTTTAGCTCCTCTAGATGGGAGATCCCTTCTTCTCAATGCTGCTGACCACACGTGCACACACAACACACACAGGTGTTCCCACGTAAAAGTTAATATTTTATGACAAGCTTCCAAGTCGATGGAGACAGGTCTATGTAATCGCAAAGTAAAGGATGCAGGAGTGTTTACTATTGGACACTGGTTGCCTTCCCCCTTCTTCCTGTTACAAGCAAGGCCGCAATGATGAACACCTGTTCTTAGCAGAAATTCTCTAAGATCAGAAACAAGAAAGAAAGAAACGAAAGGAAAGAAAGAAAGAAAAAGAAAGAAAGAAAGAAAGAAAGAAAGAAAGAAAGGGAAAGAAAGAGAATTGGAGGAGGGAAGGAGGGAGGGAGGAAAGGAGGGAGGGAGACCACCTAGGAAGAAAACGAGCAATGACCCACAAACATGTGTCCGAAGGCCCTGCTACATGATGTTCCCGCCCCCTCCAGTGTAAGTACATGAGCTTAAAATGTTGTGATGAAAGTTGACTCGTCAGAATTAATTTTGTCGCTAATCTACAGAATTTTCTTCACCCACAGACACTTAACTCTATGTGGTAGCTGCACATGAAGCGTTCAGAGAAAACCCAGAAATTAGTCGGAAAATAAACCTCCAACAAAAGGATCAAAGTTAATTTTAAAAATACCAAATAAAATATGTTAGTGATGACGATGCTATGGGGACATGACAGAACTCTTCAGTTAAAAATGCAAGTCCTCATTATTAATTCCCCATTCTATTCAAAGCGAACTCACCAAAATAAAAACCCGGAAGCACCTTATTATAGCTTTGAAAATAGAGGAGACAGAACATGCCACCCTTGGTGCTCTGAGGGTTGCATCCCCAAACCTTTGCCACCAAAACGTAGCAATACTCATGAATCCCCAAGTTTGCACATACCCCTGGGGCATATGTTTTTCTGCATAAAATATACACCTGACACAGAGGAAAGAAGGACAAAGTCCCCCGGCTGGACGGCGGGACCTGGCCTGGTCAGCAACTGAGCTCAGTCTCGGCTATTGTCACCAGAATTGGTGCCTCCACCACACGCCTCGGACCTTCAGGGACGCCCACAAGTAGTTGGAGCTGCAAACGCTAAGGAGAGCGACCTTACAGAGCAACGGAGGCTGAAGCAGCCAGCGTCTGAAGGACCAGGCAAGGCACGTGTCACACACCCAGGCGTGGTGTGTGTCCTTGCAGGGACCCCGGCTTTCCTATTCAGAGGCAATTTTCTTCTATTTCTACGCTGTTCTACCAAGCATAGTGGTTCGCCTCCTGAGCATATGGCAGATGCAAAGCAGCCTAAGGCGGGGATGTGGGGGCTGGAAGACACAGGAAAATGATGGCTCTGCAGGGAAGAAAGGTGCTGGGGGACTACAGAACACACACACATAGCCCACATGCACACACACATCACAGCACACACATACCCCACATGCACCCCCCACCCCACATGCACACACATGACATGCACACACATACCCCACATGCACACACCCCCACACCCCACATGCACACACATAGCCCACGTGCACACCCCCCCACACCCCACATGCACACACATACCCCACGTGCACACCCCCCCACACACCCCACATGCACATACACAAACCACATGCACACACCCTCACATGCACACACACCACAAACATACACACCACACACGCACACACACACCCATGTGCACACACACCACATGCACACTCACACCCCACATGCACACACGCACACCACATGCACACCCCCCACATGCACACAAACACATGCACACACACCACACACACACACACATACCACATGTATGCATGCAAACCATATGCACACACCCCACATGCACACACCCCACATACACACTCCATATGCACATACACAACTCAGACTCACCACACACATCATTCACACTTACCACACATACACCACCTCAACACACATACCACCCACTCCCACACCACCACACATCACACACACATATACACATACACATATACAACTGCGACTCACCACACACACACATCATTCACACACTCATATCCCACATACACCCCCCCACCACACAGAGCTGGGTAAGCTGGGCTCCTCAACTGCCCACCTGAGAACTTGGGGCAGTTACCTGCCTCCCTTGGCTCAGGGCCCCATCCCTCTGCTGCTGTTCTGTCTCCTTCACAGCCTCTCTGCCTCCATCTGCCCAGATTTCCTCTTTTCCCTCGATCTGCACCACCAGGCACAAACCCCAGAGCTGAACTGAGGAGGCTGGGAGGGTGGGAATGTGGAGAAAGAGAGAGCTCGCACTCCCGAAGGGGTGGCCCCACCCAGCTGCTCAGGACTGTGGGTCTTGGCTTGCTGGGCAGTCTGGTTTTTAAAGGAGGGGTTGGAGGTTTATGTGAAATTGCCTAGCTTTAAAACATTGGTAAATAAATTTTAAAATGTGAAAACACGGTTGAGCCAAACAAAAACAAACCTACAGGGTGTCGGACTGGAGTGGCTTCCACATGCTCCTGGGAGACCTGGTCTCCCCAAGAGGATACCAAGTCCCCAAACAGGGGCTCCGGACAGGGGCTCCTGGGCTCAGCCCCTGAAATCACCCGCTGGCAGGACACCACACCATTCACACCCCGCCCACGTGGGCCTTCAGCACCTCCGGTGCCCCAGCTCTTCCTCCTGCTCTGCCCCAGATCCTCCAGTTGTCGGCACCTTATCCTGCCTCTCCTCTTGCTCCAAATGCTCTCCCTGGGCCTCCTCGCCCAGCCCCAGAGAGCCATCAGCCCTGCTGGGTGACCTCCTAGCCTATGTCCAGGGCGTTTCCTTCAGCCTTCAGCACACGTATCCCATATGGACATGAGGCGTTTACGTGAGCGAATGCGTGAATGCATGGGTGAAGGAAGCATCTATTGAACTACCCAAGCCAAACTCCTACATGCCCCCGGGTTGCCTCCAGCATTGCCCACTCACCAGCCTCTGAACAGGTAGCACCTAAAATTGTGTTCACTAGACTCACCCCGGGGGCCTGTTATGAATGCAGATTCTGGGTCCCACTCATACCAAGACTGCGAGTCTGCAGCGAGGGGTCCAGAAGGTGCTCTTTTTTTTTGCTTTTGGAACACGCATTCTACAAGCTCCTGGGCCGCTCTGATCAGGAGACCACACGTTGGCAAACGCTATACCAAACTGGGGTCTTTCCAAGACACAAATCTGATGGTGTCTTCCCTGCTTCCGTGGCTCTCCACACCTGCAAGATACAATGTGATGGTGGCGGTGCCCTGGCCTGTGTCCACTTTCACAGCTACACACAGGTGACTAGCCTCAGCTTCTCTTGCTCTGCCTTTGCATTCCCATCTCCATCAGCCAGGAATGCCCATCCCAGCTTCCTCCTAGGCCAACTCCTACTCATCTCTCAAGGATGAAGCTCAGATGAACCCCTTCTGAGAGTCTTCTCTGACCTCCAAGGTCAGTTTCTTGTCCTCTACCCTCCCATATCACCCTGCCATAAATTCTCTATTTCATTTTATTTAACAAACACGCATACAGTGATTACTGTGTCAGGCACTATTCTAAGTGTTGTATAAATATCAGTTTACGTAATCCTTTGCCGACCTTATGAAATAGGAACTCTCATTATCCCCATTTTACAGATGAGGAAACTGAGGCACAGAGAAGGGAAATAATGTGCCACACAGCTGGCAAGTGGAGGACAGGGATTCGATCGAGGCAGTCTGGCTCCAGAGTCCATGTTCTTTCTCATGCTGCCGCCTCTGACGGGTCCTAGCACATTGCACACTGTGTCCCAGGCACCTGCTCCTGACTCCCCACTAGACAGAGAGCTTCTGCAGCCGGGGAGAGATTAACCTCCCAGCCCAGGGCCTCGCAAACTGCAAACTCAGGGAAGCTCCGCTGAAGGACAGAGCTGTGCATGCTCATGACCCGGGATCGACAAGGAACACACAAGTCGCAAAACCTGAGTCTGAAGTGACTTCAAATGGGATCAGGTGCAATGAGCTGCCTAACAGTCTACTCTTCAGAGAGTGGTGCTCCAGAGGTGGCACACCACCCACTCCACCTCCACGGACGCTTGACTGAGATGTGTCTCCATCGCCACGCAGAACAGGCCCGACTCCTCCTGCAGGAAGGGCTCTTCCCTATTGCACACAACCCTGGCTTTACTTCTGCAGGGCAATTACCTGGGGATCGGATTCTCCCTTGGAACCTGCTCTGGTCAATTGGGCTGAGGAAGGTGACCCCAGATATAGGTGCCATGTGCCAATTCAGATTAACTCCTACCACAGCCAATGAACTCAGATAAAAAACAAATAAAAGTATGATGTATTACACACACACACACACACACACACACACACGCACACGCACGCACGCACACTCACTCAGCTAGAGTAACACAAGCCGCTGCAGCCTCTGAAGCAGCAAGAGCCCTGGTTTCTGAGGACGGTGGGACTCTGTACTGCTGCTGAAAAGGTTTATGCTGATTAGGCTTCCGGAGCCAAGGGGGTTCCCACAAGCTCTCTGTTCTCACACCAACACTGCAAAGCAACAACCATGATAACAACAACCATGATCAACTCCATTTTACAGGAGAAACAGAGGCTCCAGGAGGTCAAGCTTGCCCAAGGGCACAGCCCAAGGGCACACGCTGCTGAGAGGCAGAGCACCCTTCAAACCCAGGGCGCTGACTCCAGAGCCTGCCTGCTCCTGTGCCGCTGCCATTGGGGGAATGCGGGTTGGAACAGTGACCTGAGCATGAAACGAGCGCCCAGGAAAGGCTGCGCGAAGCAGGAAAATGGACGATTACGCAGGAGCAGAAAAAGGAAAAACGACGAATCGTTCACGTCCTCACAGCCCGACGGCCTTTCCCTGTTGTGCTCAAGGAGTCCCTCAATCTGCGGTGTTATTTCCCCCCTTGTGCTCATTTTAACCGGAATAATAAAGATATTTATGCTTAGTTGCTCCCTTCTACAATTTAAAAATCAGGAACTTTGGAATGTCTCTATTTCAAAACTCAAAAACATCAAGGACTTGAAAACACAAACGGAATGATTTTCATTAAAGGCTATTAGCATATAGCAAGATATTAGTACCACTTAAAATAAACGTATTTTGAGAAACTATGAACTGCATCTTAACCTTTTTTATCCTTTCTCTACCACCTCTACTCCTGACATTTAGAGAAATGCCTAACACACATAAGCACTTAATAAATATATGTGAGTTCACAGACACACTTTCTGTATCAAGGGAGAGAAAAAATGCTTATTTGAAAAACCCGATTTTTAAAACTGTAACCTGTGTCATAACTTTCTCATGTTCAAAACATCAGAAAAAGAAAATTACCAACAGGACAAAAGAAAATACACAATCATTTGCAGAAGTAAAACTGTAAAGAAAATACATAATCATTTGCAGAAGTAAAACTGTACTGTTTACTTAAAGCATGAGAAAACCAAGTTATATCTGATTGCCTCAACCATATCCCTTAAAATAATTGTAAGTGCTAATTTGATATTCAAAAATTAGTCAAAAAGAAACGGTGAAGAAAAGTCCCTGTATTTCAGGGTAGGAATAAAAACGTAAGTGGTACTCAAGCATCTATCTTCGTATCATAAATTAGTGAAGTTTCTAACACCATAAAAATTAGCAACCAACCAAGCAATTAAATAAAGCAATTACACTCCATTGCCACAGACATGGGTAAATGCCAAAATTACATGTTACCTAGAAGCAGAAGAGCAGTCAGAGCATCCATATCTCAACAGCTTTCCGAACGGCAACGCATCCAAGAAGGAGAGAGCTCAGACCCACGCAGGCTAATTTGCCCTGAAAAATTTTCCTTTCAGAAAGTATGGCTGAAAATTGGCTCTCCTCAAACAGAAGGGACTTTCACAAGAGTTATATAAGCAAAACACACAGGCCAATTCAGTGACGTGGGCACCACCTCATGCAAAAGCAACGCAGCCAACACAAGTAACCCCCATTCACGTCCCAGATCCCGGCAACTTTTCAGAATAAAAATCCAGGCCGATTGGAACCTCCCACCTCTGCAACCCAAGGATGGAAAATTTTTAATGAAAAGTTACACACAATTAAACAACCTAGAGTCCTAGCACACTTTTTGGAAAGGATTCCTACTTTCTGGTTCGTTAACCATCTGGAATATCTTTAAACTTCCTCCGTGCGCCTAATCTTGAAGGCTTTTCCTATTCTGGACGGATAAATGAGTCCTTTAATTCTTTCTACGGTTAGAGATAGGCTGTCATATGTACCAGATGTGTGCATGGAGTCGGCAACAAACTGGAGGTGAATCAGGGAAACTTGCTCAAAGCCTCCTCTCTTCAAACCACTTTTTCCAAATGCCAATCTTTCCCACATTCATGGAACACCCCACTCTCCAAGCCACCTGCTCATTTTCCATCATTCAAACTGCGGCAGAAACGCCACCTCCTCACAGAGCCTTCCTCGGAGGTGATGGGTGCCAACCACTTGTCTCCCGCCCATGAGGGTGAGGAAGTAAATGGAGGGAAGGCAGGCGACAGCAGGAACACCATTGCCAGCATGGCGCAGACGGGGAGAGGGAAGCAGGGTCAGCCTGCTTTTCAGAGCAGGCGGAGATTCATCCATTCACCTAACGAACAGCATGAAACACCTACTGTGTGGTGGGCAGTGCAGTTCCTCGGGTACCGAGGGAAACAAGGTGTGGACCCCTCGCTCAGAGCGCAGACAGTCGCGTAGGAGGAAAAGATACAAGAACTGAAAATGATGATAGCGCACGGTTAGTGCAAGAAGGAAACTGAGTCAGGACGATGTACATCAAAGAAGCACCAGACTCGGCTTGGGGCCCTGGAAGGTTCCTGGAGGCGAAAAGGGCTGAGTGAAGGGGGAGGCGGGGGAAGGTAGGGAGGTGGGGAGGAGAGCACTCCAGGCAGAGGGGCCGGCGGGATCCGGGCACAGAACAGGCTGGATATGGAGAGAATGCCAAGCAACTGGGCAAGGCTGTGGCATCCAGTCCAAGGTGAGAGAGGCCACAGGATGGCGAAGGGCCTCCGACACCATGGGCCATCGGTGAAAGGTTACAACCAAGGGTTGTAGGGCCGGATCTGTGTTTGAGGACGGTGCACGGATCTGGGCCCAGTCTGTCCCGGTGAAGGGCAAAGTGCTGGGCAGGGAGGTCTGGGGCCTGGCTTCACCGGCCAAGCTCTCGCCTCGCCACACGCAATTTCCCTGCTGCCCAGGGGGCTGAGTTTCATACCTAATGCCCCCACCCTCCCCAACAACTCCCACCCACTGCCCACTGAACATAAAATAGACACCAACCCGCCAAGAACCAGCCAGAAGGTCAAATACCTCAGCTCGGAGTGGCTTGGCATGACGAGAAAACAAGCTGGGCCACGCAGTGTCTCTGGGAAGCTAAGAATCCGGGAATAACCAGGCAGTTTAGGAATCTGTGCAGAAGCCAACAATGGGCCACAAGGCCTAGTGAGCGCTCTTGTCCCTCGGCCAAGAAAGATGCCGGAACAATTCAGGGGTTTAGGATTCCTGCTCCCAGCCATCCGCCATTAGCTCCAGTAATAAAAAGACTCGGTTGTTTTCAACCCCACTGTCCACGTGGACGACAGGGGCTTTGGGACCACTTGCTCACCTGGAGGGCCCTGTGTTTCAGAGTGAGAGCCCCCCTCCCGGATACTCACAGAACTGCAGGCTGAGGCTCAGGAGGGCCAGCAGCGCAGCGAGCGCCAGCAGCAGCAAGAAGCGATTGCGGAAAAGCATTATTATTTGTTCTGTCTCCTCCTCATGGTTTCACCTCAAATCGGGAACATGCCCTGTGAACAAAGCAGAGGCAATAAGCATGTGTTCTGAGCTGGAGTTTGGCAACTGATGAAAATAATCCAATTAGCCCAGGCCTCCGGCAGGCAGACGTGAGTCCTAGCAGGAGAACAATGGGGAGCTTCGGGTTCTGTCTCTGCCCCCAAATGAGGCCGCCAAGAATGGGTCTGCCAGATTAAAAGAGGTAACCAGTTCGTGAATGGCTCGTTTATCTGATATCAACAGGGAATGAGATACTTTACAGCGTGACCTTTCCAAAGAAGAAGGTAAAGGAAGTTTATTGAGCACTTACTAGAACAGTGTGCCAGACAGTGTTTCCGGGACCAGCTCACGCTCACCCCATTTTGACCCCCAACTACTATCTGTCTGTCTGTCTGTCTCTCTCTCAACTACCCTAGCTTCCAGTCTTATGTTCTTTTTTAAAATATATTTTTATTGATTTCAGAGAGGAAGGGAGAGGGAGAGATAGATACATCAATGATGAGAGAGAATCATTGATTGGCTGCCTCCTGCACACCCCCTACAGGGGATTGAGCCCACAACTCAGGCATATACCCTTGACTGGAATCGAATCCGGGACCCTTCAGTTCCCAGGCTAACACTCTATCCACTGAGCCAAACCAGCTAGGTCTGCCTCTTTTTTTTTGATGAACCTTTTGCTAAGATGACTCTGGTCTTCTTTATTTTTAACATTAACCTGAACACCAATCACTGCGATGTATGCCACAGTAATGCCTTTAGGGGCAGGTGGGGTGTACCTGAGGACTTGTTTCTACAAGCAGCCTTTTCTGCTAATTAGAGACCTTCCCCCCCCCCCCCCCCCACTTGACCATTGAGCTATTTCAGCTGCATCTACAGGTCTTTCTGCAGCCCCACCCACCTCAGAGCTGTGCACAAGAGCTCTAAAAAAATGTTGCAGAAGGCCCTACATGACCCTGCTGTGAAGGAAAGAAAAAGTGAATGCTCCCTATAGGTTTTTCCGCATCACTCTTAGATACCAAGTTTATTTCCTGGTCTCATTTGCATTTGAAGTAGAACTTGAAAATCACACTTTTCAGAAAAGGGTCTTCAACTAGAATAAAATTAAAACAGTCATTTCCAACTGGATTTTATCAGCAGAATCTTTTCCACCTTCAAAGACAATCTCTTTCAGAGCCCAGACAGACACGATCAGATAAAAGCTCACCTGCTGACGTGGTGAGTGTGGCACCACTTTGTGAATATACGAAAAACCACTAAACTGCACATTAAGTGACTTGTACGCTATGTGGATTCTAGCTCAGTAAAGTTTTTAATTTAATTTTGTTTTGTTTTTAAAGCCTATTTGCAGGGCATGAAGCCGCAGCCAGAGCCCTGGAATCCCCTCGTCCCCATCCCCAACCCCACCAGGGCCCTGCAAAGGAGTCTGAGAACCACTCCTGTCAGGCTTATGTCAGAGAACCTCTGCTAAAAGACTGACGTAAATACACATGTACCTCACAACGGGGTCTGGACATCTGGCAACCAGCATTTCTGTTAACAAACAGATCCCAACTTTACACCTTCAAAGGAACACTGCTGCTGGCCCCTTAGTTACTGCCGCCCTAAGGGCCAGTGCCTAGGGTCCCAAGACATCTGCACCTCTTCCTGGGACACTCCCCTCCTTGCCCGGTGGTGTCTCTTGCTTCGGCACCTCAGAGAGCAGACCTGCCTCTTGGTGGCTCTGCACTTGGGCGTGGGAGGTCAGGGCCTTCCTTCTGGTGCTGGGCCACGTCTGGCCCTCAACCACTTCCTGCCTCCAGTCTCTCGGGGGATTTTCCCATCACACTTACTGGCAGCTGCGGCTACTAGAACGCCGAAGCCTGCGCCCTTTGGTTTTAGCAGACACGGCCTTTGCATACGAGGATGAACCGCAAGATGGTCAGAGTTGTCTTCACGTGGGCATTAGGTGGAAACAGTGCTACTTGCTGAGGAACATCCCAGGCTGATAGCACAGTGGATTTGTTGCCGTGATGACCCCCAATTTGTTCGTGCCTTTCTGGGTCAATGGCCTTGTGTAGTCTCCTCCCACATGGACGCTAAGCCTTGGCCAATAGGACAACAGCTAGTGAGCGACAAGCAGAGGCTTGGAAAGTCCTAATGTATTGGGGCTTGTCCTCCCTTGCTGCTTTTGGAACTCTAAGACCACCATGTGACGATACCCGACTAGCAGCTGGCGGATGACAGACCAGGCGCAAGCAGGGCTGCAAACAACCAGCCTGCCAATCACCACACACGTGAGCGAGGCCATCCCCGAGCATCCAGCCCAGCCACGCCACCAGCAGATGGCTATCAGGAGGGTCAGCCCAGACTAAAGGAACCATGTGGCCAACCCACTCAGCACAAGCAAATGTAATGGTTGCTGTTTTAAGCCACTACATTCTGGGCGCTTGATATAAAACAAAGAAACTGATACAATAAAGAGGAAATGCCTAGCGCCTTTACTAGGAATTTCTTCTTTTTCTTTTTTTAAAATTGATTTCAGAGAGGAAGGGAGAGGGAGAGAGAGAGATAGAAACATCAATGATGAGAGAGAATCATTAATTGGCTGCCTTCTGCACACTCCCGACTAGAGATCGAGCCTGCAACCCAGGCATGTGCCCTTGACTGGAATCAAACCCGGGACCCTTCAGTCCACAGGCTGACGCTCTATTCACTGAGCCAAACCAGTTAGGGCACTAGGAATTTCTAAGCCAGGGTCTAGTCCTCACATCCTCATCTGCAGGCGTCATTTACAAAGCTCCATCTTGTCTGCATTCTTCAATACGCTGAGCGCTCTTTGGAAAAAAAGGGCTATATTTAGTTCTAGACTTAAAATACTGAGGACGTGCTGGGTTAACCAGATGGCTGGGATCACGTGACTGCCTCACTGCTTTTAGTTTTCAGGCTACTGACATCTCTGCGTAGCTGATGCTGTGCACTTCATGACACAGGCCTCGATCTGGGAGGACCCCCCCTCCCCTCGACACCATCTGGGTTTCTGCGCCCCACTCCCCTTCTGGCTCTCCCTTGGCAGCTGCCAAATGCCGGGTAATGGTCAGAGTCTCGCTGCCTCCGCTTGTGGGAGGGACCAGCGTGGTGTGATAAACACAGCCCTAGGAGTGATGAGCACATGCTTTACTCTGGAGCCTAGTTCCTGAGGTAACTAGGAGAGGAAGGCCACGCTTTGTTCTTAATTTTTAAAAATGACTATAATGATGATATAACCCAAAATTCACACGGACTGGAAGATATTTGTGTTTGCATCTGGAACTAGGACGCCATCCAGTGTGAGTGTGTGTGTGTGTTTGTGTGTGTGTGTGTGTGTGCACGCGCTCCCTACTCTTGTTCACGCCCAACATGGAAACCGGGGACGCGGTTCTGCCCTGGGGTGTGTCTTCACGGGGAACAATTCCTTGGTGCAAGAGGACTGTCAGGAGCCCTTGACATGGCGGAAAGGGGACTGGCAGATCTGTGAGCATTCCCGGCTCGGCCACTGGGTTTCTGGGTGCCCTCCTCACAGTGAATGGACTTCACTTCTCAGGCTCTAGGATCCGCTCTTTAAAAAAGAAGGGGGTTAAGGCATAAAGAAGCAGGAGGGTGGTGAGGAGCAGCTGTCGTCACTCGCAGACCGGTGGCACGGAGTCGCTGTGCGGTGTTGGACTCCCCAGCGCTGGAGGAATCACAGGGACCCAGGGACTCGGTACCATCATCAACACACAAAGATCGGCCCTTTCCCCGAGCCGCTGCTTCTGTCCCAGGCGGTTCCTCTTCCAAACCCTGGCCACTGGCCACGTCCCTACTCCCCGGCCCAGCCCCAACGGTCAGGGCAGGCAGCCACGTTTGCAGCCGGTTCCTGGCAAGCCTTCCCCGGGCTGACTCAGCTGTGGTGCCCTGACACTGCCGCAGCTCCTCCTGCCTGGAACATCCCTGTCAACTTCTGCTGGGCCCCATCCTAAGAAGAAGAGATTACCAATTAACTCCTGTAAATGGTGTACAGAATTTACGGCTTTAAATACGACCATAACTGCTTGGAAGAAAAATGTACATTCAATTATCTCTCATTTGTGTCATTAAAATGCCATTACCAAGATAGAGAGGTGGTTCTAAAGAAAATGCTTTAGATGTATTATGCACTTTTATTTTACTTTTTTTCTCTCCGTCTCTGGCCCAAGCTCTGGCCCCACTCTCCACAGTCCCCTCTCTCCTTTTCCATCCCTAGCGAGGAGGCTCGTGCAGCCATGCAGGAAGCCACACAATCTGTGGGTCCCTTCTGGCCATATTCCTTCCACGGGGGTCGGCATGCACACCCCTGGGACACTCTGTCAGACCTGTCCAGTCATGCAAAGTGACAGCCACACCTCTGGGACCACAGCCTGCTCACACGCAGCCCAGAGAATGATGTCTCTGGGAAGATGCACTGCCCCCTCGGCAGGCGGAGACACTGGGATTGCCACCTACCTCAGCATGGCTCCCTCATCCCCTAACCCCACACCTCTCAGGCCCCAGGGCCTTGCATGCAAAAGGTGCTCTAGACCTAATATGGCATCACGACCAAACCCTATTCCTATAAATACTTCTGTGGAAACAACTGTTTTGTGTCCAAGGCTGAACATACAACAGTGGCCAGTCATCCGATGTGGACTGGGCACAGCCTTAGTCTGATGTGCTAAGCCCACGCAGTAAAAATATCTTAAATCCAGAAATAAAATTGTTACTCCGAATTCCCGATGAAATGGCAAACAATAAAACAGGCAACTGCAAAGCAACTTCACAACAGATTTGAACAGTAAAAGGAAATCTTTTAGAATATAATTTTTTGGGGAAAAAAGTACTAGTTAATAGGCATTCCCCCATTATGTTATGGTAAACAGAATTTCTGAATCAAGAGGAAAAAGGAACACCTCAACGGCATTTGTACAAGCTACCATTCTGCCACCAGAGGTTTCCACAGCCCACGCCCTGGCCTGCTTCTCACCGTGTAAGAGCTAGAAGTGACACGCCCAGTGACTCTGGTCTCAGGGTCCCCTTGGATGTGCACAGGAGTCAGGGTCTGAACTATGACCATAACTGCTTGAAAGAAAAATGTGCATCCAATTATCTCCTCTCATCTGTGTCGTTAAAATACCATTACCACGATAGAAAGGTGGTATTAAAGAAAATGCTTTAGATGCATTATGTATTTTTATTTTATATTTTTGGTCCCAATCATTCTGGCCCAGTGTTATATAATTAAAAACAAAACAAAACACCAAACCCAAGTCTATAATTGTGAAATAAATATGAACTTAGCAAAGGTAAAGTCTCTATCTTAGTAATCCTCCCTGTCCAAGGTCACCTCAAAGTAGGGTTTAACCACAAAAGCAAAGCTGCCTGGCTAAGAATAAACCAGCTGTAAAGTCTGCTGAATGACAGATTCCAGAGCCTCATGAAAACCCCAGGCTGTGGGATAGGCACCAAGGAGGCCGTGGGCTCCCAGCAGTTCCTCCCATTCCAGTTACTCCAATCCCAGCGAACTCGCAGGCTCCGTTCTAAAGGTTGAAAGCAATTTGTTCATCTATAGTCAACCAGTCGATTCAAAAGAACGTATTTCCCAAGAGCCAGTATGTGTGGGGCAGCACCTGAAGTGCTGAGGACACGGGAAGAAGGACACTGAACACAGGCTCGGCCATCGTCGAGGGCGCAGCTGAAATGTACTCAAGTATTTATGGCAAGAAGTACAGGAGAGCTAGGAACTGCTTTAAAATATCGGGAGGGGGTTAGGGAGGAATTAATGAAACAAGATCGGCAAAATGTTGGCAACTGTTGACACTGGGTGAACATTGAAGGTGTGTTATACGATCTGTTCTGCTTTTGTGTTCACTTGAAATTAAAAGGTTTGTGTTTTTTTTTAAAAAAAAAAAGATGTAAAAAAAAAAAAAAAGGAAGCTCCCAGACTGATCAGTGGAACAGCGAGTTAATATAAGTAGACCCTTAGGCCATATGAAACCAGGGGCAATGAGAGGCCGGATGGGGGAGGGGAGGAGGCCTACCCAGGCCCAGAGAGGGTGGTAGGTTTCCTGAGGAGGCTCAGCCAAAGCTCATTCAGGCCCAGTGCTCTCTGATCCTGCTTTTTAGGGCTCATTATGATCTGGCTACACCCCACAAATCCCACTCCATGTCCCAGTCAGTCCGTCCCTTACCACACAGTTAGCGCATGGGCTCAGGGGTCAGCTGGCCAGGCCTAAAGCCCATCCCAACCCTTCCTGAGCCACAGTTCTCCCATCTATAAAATGGGAACAAGCACAGAGTCCATCTCATAGGTTGCGTTCGGGGAGGTTAACATGTGTAAGGGACACAGCAGAGTACCTGGCTCCTAATAAGCGCTCGGTAAAAGTCAGCACTGACTTCTCTTACGGCTTTACTGCCCACCACCCACGTGTGAAATACTCACCTTTCTTCCCCTGTCTTTACCCCACTCGGAAATAGAATGCCCGTGGGACCATGACGGACAAGGTCAGATTCCGAGAGGTTCTAAACACCACTTGGTTCAAGTCCCTTGACTGAGCAGAAGAGAGGCCAGGCCAGGTCAGGAGTAGCCCAAGGTTCCAGGTGGCACAGGGAGCCTGGCTCTCATGGCTTAGAGCGTCTTAGACCCTTGCTGCACATCCGAGGGTGGCACCCAGCACTCTGTCGCGTTATTCCTCTTCACTGTAGAGGGCACACTATCCACCAAAGTCTATTCTCTCCTTCTTCCTAAGAGAATCCTCTAGGCTTTAGCTGGGCACAGGGCCACCCCACTAGAGATCCTATTTCCCAGACTCCCTTGCAACTAGTGAGAGGGTTAGCTTGACACCCAGGCAGACAGGGCAGGGGCCTGACCGCAGAAACCAACCATGCAGGAATAACAAAATGTTTTCGGACGCAAAGCGGGAGGCATGTGAAACTAGGGAGGGACTGCAACAGTAAGGTGAACTGACGTAGAAACAGGGAAAGCTCAGGCCCGTTGCTGGGCAAGAACAATTAAGGCAGTGGTTCTCAACCTTCCTAATGCCGCGACCCTTTAATACAGTTCCTCATGTGGTGGTGACCCCCAACCATAAAATTATTTTCGTTGCTACTTCATAACTGTAATTTTGCTACTGTTATGAATCGTAACGTAAATATCTGATATGCAGGATGTATTTTCATTGTTACAAATTGAACATAATTAAAGCAACGTGATTAATCACAAAAACAATATGTAATTATACATGTGTTTTCCGATGGTCTTAGGCAACCCCTGTGAAAGGGGTCGCGACCCACAGGTTGAGAACCACTGAATGAAGGGACTCAATCAGGTGGCGACACAGGTAGATAGAGAGCAGGCTTGTAGCAAATATACACCCCTAGACGACAAGGCTCCAAGGGGGGCCACCCATTATTTGGGCCCCCTCCTCGCGGGAAGTCTGAATCTGCTTGTCATGAATTTCCCACGCTTTTGCATAAATCTGGCCCATGGAGCTCATTCTTCCGCGTAGTGAGACAAGACCCAGGGGGCAGGGCGGGAACACCACGGCTCAGGGTTCCGATTATCACTAGTTGTGTTAAATGACCAAGTCCTGGCCAATGGAAGAGGAAGGTCAGAATCTCACTCTGACCTTCCTCTTCCCCTTCCGATCCTCTGAATCACTGGTGTGGGGCTGGGCCAGCTTTCTTGAAGCACATGGAAGACATCCTAATGGAGGACCCCATGGTGCAGGCCACCCGTTTCCTGGACTGCCTACTATCCCAGATTGTTTTGAGAGAGAACAACCCATCTCACAACCTTTTTAAGTTGTTATTTCAACTTCCGTTATAGTAGCCAAACCAACACCCTCACCAGAACTGGCCTTCACACTAGGAGCACTGGTCCCCTCCTGGGGCCCCTCCCGGGTAGTGATGAGTAAGCACATACTGTACACCAGTGGTTCCCAAACTTATTTGGCCTACTGCCCCCTTTTCAGAAAAAATATTACTCAGTGCCCCCTGGAAATTAATTTTTTTAAATTTTAATAGCAATTAAACAGAAAGATATATGTATTAATGTTTCTACCTTTTTCGTAAAATATAGTAAAGAAAGGTGTAAATTAGAAACATTGAAGTTTGAAATTATGAAACTATTTATTGAACTCAGAATAGAAAGGTAATACAAAAAAAGTTAAAACAAATGCACCTGTGGCCATCACGCCCCCCTGGATCGCTGCAGCGCCCACCAGGGGGCGGTAGCGCCCACTTTGGGCATCACTGCTGTCCACAGTCACAATGAACTGCACTAGGCAGGGAGTCACTGACCAGGCTGAGCCGCACTCTTGGGTGTGTGTGAATGAGACTTGGTCATGGTAACCTTTGTTCTTTTGGGTTGTTGTTGTTGTTTTTATCTTAATTCATGCATCTATGACGATGGCCTGGCTTCAGGTAACAGGAAACACTAGCTAATGCAATGGGACTGGTCAACATTCTCACACCAGGAGCCACAGTATCAGCGAGAGCAGCTCTAGGATCAGGGAATTCAGCAGCTCAAAGCATCATGGGGAAGCCAGGCTCCTTCCGCCTCTGGGCTCTCTGCCATCCTCTGTGTTTGTCCTATGCCCAGCCACCCTCAGGACCGTAAGACTGTGGCCACACAGCCACACTTGGCAAGCTGCACGTTTCTACTGGAAGCAGGAAGCCCTTCCAGAAACTCTCCAGCGGACTTCCCCTCCCGTCTAAGGGCCAGCGCTGGGTCACGGGCTCGTGCCCAAACCAATCGCTGGCCCCGGGAACCGGCCACAATTGGGTGAAACCCACCGGCTCACAGGAGAGAGAGGGTGGAGACCTGAACAGAATGGGAGTTCTGTTAGGAACAAGGGGAGAGGGGATGTCTGCAACAACCCGCACGTGGAGAAGACTTGAGAACACACACAATTGTTCTAAAAACTTATGCTCAAACCCAGCCATCTGATGACAGTCCCAGTACTGTTCAGACCAAAGCACATACAGTCATCTATACTAGTAACAGAGAAATACACAAATTATCCGTTACAGCGTCACATCATGACCCGATCAGCTGCATCCCCGCCCTCTGCTCAGGCAGCTGCAAGGCCTGGGGTAGGATAGGAGGGGATAAGAAAGGTGAGGGAGAGGAAGGCAGGCCTGCACGCAGACAGGCCGAGAGGAGAAACAGAAATACAGAAAAGGAACAAGAAAAAGATGCAGGAATGGAAAAGGGAAGGAAACGCAGGGCTGCACGTGGGAGGGGGTGGTGACCGTGGCGAGGAGGGGGGAGCAGGTGCGCCTGGTGAGGTGCTCCTGCCCCGCCCAGACACGGGAGGAGGGCTGTGGCCCCGGGCGCGGGCCATTGGTGGGGAGGCGCCCACAAGTCCGGGATGGTGTGGTGGACGGTCCGAGGCCTTCTGGGTGGAGGTGCTCCTGCTTTGAGGAAGCAGCAGCACCTGGGCTACGCGGGTCTCAGAATGGGAGCAGGACGGTGGCGGGGAAGCCGGGGAAGTGGGGGTGGCGAACACCTGACCGGGGCTAAGACCTGGGCTGGGGGTTAATGCCCCCCCCCCAACAGAAGCTTTAAGAAGGGAAGGAAGGAGGGAAGAACTTTATAAAGGAGTCAGCAGAGAGCAGAGTTAAAGAAGGAAAGAGGATGTATGAGTGAACTGTAGGAGCTATAATGAAAATCAAGTATAGTTGTGTACTGGGGACAGATTTTAAAAGTAGGAGTCAGAAAAGAAAAAAGATAAATGATAGTGAATAATTAGGCAGGTAAATAGAGAGATATTAAAACAGTGGAAGTAAGTAGAGAAGAATGTATGGGAAAGGTAGGATGAGAGAAAGAGGAAGGGAAGAAAAGATTTAAAGGAGAGCTGGTAGAGCTTAAAAGGAGAATGGGAAGAAGGAAGAAATGGGGGAGGGAGCAAAGCAAGTCCGACGGAGGAAGTGAAGAAAAATATTAAGGTGGGAAGGAAGGAAAAGGGGAGGGAGGGGACGGGTAAAGATAAAGGAAAGAAGGAATGTGGGGAGGGAGGGTAGGAGAAAGACGGGAAGAAGGATGATGGAACAGAAGTAGGAAATAAGGAGGAAAGAAAAGTTTATAAATGATGAGTCAGTAGGAAAAAGTGTTACATAAAGGAGAGAGAAAAATTGTGTGAGAGGGAGAAGCCAATAAGGAAGTTAAATACAATTGTGTGTGAAGGGGATAAGATTAAAAAAAAAAAATTAATAGGGGCAACCAGGCTAGCAGGGGAGGGCAGTTAGGGGTGACCAGGTCAGCAGGGGAGGGTAGTTAGGGGGATCAGGCTGGCAGGGGAGGGCAGTTAGGGGGATCAGGCTGGCAGACAGAGTGGTTAGGGCAGGCAGGCAGGTGTGCAGTTAGGAGCCAGAGGTACCAGATTAGCAATTGGACATCCCCCAAGGGCTCCCGGATTGGAGATGGTGCAGGTGGGGCTGAGAGACACCCCCCCCCCGTTCCCCCCCCCCCCGCCCCAGTGTATGAATTTCGTGCACTGGGCCTCTAGTAATTATATGTTTAAGAAACATCAGTGCTGTTTTGCTCAGGCAGAACTCAGCAGTGACAAATGGCATAGCAGCATCCGCCAGCCTACTGATGATACACATCCTACTAACAAGGCCTTTGATCCCTATCTTACATGTGTTTAAATGTGCAGCATGAATTATTTACCAACCATTTCTCTCCAGAAAGGAGTGGAGGCAGGTAATCTGCAGATTTAGATCTCTGAAACATTAACGTTTCTTCCCTTCATGTGTGAACAACACGTTCCTACCACTCTCTCTCCTTTGAGGTTTTTTTCTGGTTCAAGGTGGCTGAGCATTTCTTAGCACCAAACCAGACTGAAATAACTAATTCATCAAGCCAGGATTTTCACTTTTATGTACTTCAGTGTTCCCCCCCACCCCTCCAACCCCTTGACATTTTGGGAGAAGCTGTGTTCCATCTAACTTCGCTGCTTTGTTCTTAAGTTTCAGAAATAGCTACATATGAGACCAACATTCTTATTTTAATATGCTGAGGACCACTGTGAGTACGTCAACAATAAAAAAGAAGAACACGCAGTTGGCAGGATTTACTCACCACAAATAAATATGGCTTTATAAATATGGCTGATTCTTTTCATTTTGCAGAAAACTGTATCAAAATGTCAAGGAAAACACAAGAGGATTAAATAGGCAGGGCGGTAAAACCACAAATACAAGTGGCGTACAATGAATATCCATGTGGTATGAGCCACGTTTTTAAAGGCAAAAACAAAGCGCTTACTTACCAGGGCCTGAGAATCACAGCTGTGCAAGGTGAACCAGGCACACCTGAAAGGCCAGGCTGCCAAGGCCACTCTGAAAGCTGCATTTCCTATGTTAACAATACCACACAGAAATGGGATTTTGCTCTGGATGGATACGTGATCGGGAGCACTCATGCACGCCACAGATCAAGGCATTCCGCCCGATCTTTTTAAGGCTGAGAGCACACTCACCTACAGAGCTTTGACAAAACCCTGTGCTCCCTGCCAGCCCATTTCAGGGCTTGATCATGACAAAGCATGGGCTCCGGGTTGTCTAGGGACAGTGATCAATGCTGGTGCCCGCGGGCAGGAGCTCCATGCCCTTAAAATATCTTTTAGAGAACGGCTGGATGGTTCGGTGGGAGGCTGGCAGCATCAGTGTCAGTACAGAATGAGCCCTCCCGCCCAAAGAGGTAGTGTGGGCAGCTACTGGCTGGGGTGCTCTGGGGAGCTGACATGGGTGACCTCTAGGAGCCCTCCATGTGCTGAGATCCAAGGATTCTCTGATTCAGATACCAAATCAAGCTTCTAAAACCTTTTCCCCTGCCTTTGCACTTATGAAAAGATGGGTAGAACAAAGAGAGCTAAGAGTGATGTCACATAGGAACCACAGACATTTTAGCTTGGGAAGGAATGCAAATTACTATCTAGCTCCAGCTCCCTTACAATAAAGCAGGGAAGAACACTGTTATAAGCTCCAAAACTCTGATTTAGCTTAGGTTAAAGCTGTAATGAAACACAGGCCTCAAAATCAGTGGTTCTTATCATACACAGTGGTGAAAAAATGAAAGCTTTTCTTCTAAGATCAGGAACAAGACAAGGATGGCCACTCTCACAACTTTTATTCAACACTAGTGTCCTGGTGCATGGATTCGTGCACATTGAAAGGAAATTAATTAGAAGAAATATTTTAAGATTGCTATTCGCCCTTTATCTATAATAGAAGTTTCAACTAAATTCACATAGAAAATGATAGATTGAAACACACGCGTGCAGTTGGCGCCAGCAAGAGCTTTATATGTATCGTGTATGGACGAGTCAACTTAGCCTTTAATATATATATAAACTTGCTTAATTAGACCTGCTTTCTGATTTAGCTAAACTTTTTCCAGCCCAGTGAAGCATCTCAACTTCTCTTTCAGGTAATTGACAGCAACACAGCAGTACTAGTAAATATCAACATGAAGTAGATTATTATTGTAAATCACGCAGGGAGAACAAAGGGTAAAATACTTAACTGCAGCAGTGTTTGACTATATTCTGCGCAGTGAGAAAACCTGAAGTCATTTTCAAGGTCCACCATTTCTTACTTCTTTTCAGTTGGGTCAAGTTTCTAAACTTTCTAAATGTTTTCTGGCTAATGAAAAGAAAATAGGATTCCAACGAGTCTCCTATCTACCTACTGCAGGACTTCTGTGAGGATCAAATGAGATGAGGCATGGGAAAATGCTTCACAGACATTTGGTTAAAGTGTGAAATGTTTACACCTGGCTATAAAGCAAGTCAGGTTCCTGGGCTGAAGAAACTCCAAGGAGGCTAGTCACTAGGGAGAGGAAGCCGGGTGTTGTTATGTGACATCATTACCTGGCGCCCACAGCAACCATTTCCGGGCTGGGCTGGACTGTGGCAGCATTTTGCGCTGTGGGGTCTCGGCACCATTGGCTGCAATTTGGGGGGGTGTTGCTCCAGGGTGGTGGCGGAAACCTGTGTCCCACTTGGGGGAAGCTGAACATTGGTTTGTCGGCGCCAGGTCTGTGATGCTGTTTATTTTTAAATGGCCAGTGTGCGTCATGGCAGCTCCTGAATTGAGCATCTGCCCCCTGGTGGTCAGTGCACATCATAGCTACTGGACAGATGGACAGACACTTAGCCTCCTATATATATTATTGGAAGTACTAGCCAGAGCAATTAGGCAAGATAAAAAAAAACATAAAAGGCATCCAAATCAGAATGGAAGAAGTAAAAAGGTCTCTATTTGCAGATGACATGTTATATACAGAAAACTTTAAAGACTCCACCAAAAAAAATCCAAAACCTGTTAGAACAAACAAATTCAGTAAAGTTACAAGACAAACATCAATTGCATGTCTATACGCATTTCTAACAACGAACTATCAGAAGAGAAATTAAGAAAACAAACCCATGCCTGGCCAGCATGGTTCAGTTGTTGAGCATTGACCTATGAACCAGGAGGTCATGGGTCGATTCCCTGTCAGGGCACATGCCTGGGTTACAGGCTTGATCCCTAGTAGGAGGTGTGTAGGAGGCAGCTGATCAATGATTCTCTCTCATCATTGATGTTTCTATTTCTCTCTCCCTCTCCCTTCCTCTCTGAAATAAATAAAAATGTATTTAAAATAAAGAAAGGAAGGAAGGAAAAAAGGAAGAAATAAAGAAAACAATCCCATTTATAATAGCATCAAAAAGAATAAAATACTTGGGAATAAATTTAACTAAAGAGTTGGAAGATCTATACACTGAAAACTATATGACACTTATGAAAGAAATCAAAGACACAAATAAATGGAAAGATGCTTTTTGCTTATGATTTGGAAAAATTAATATTAAATGTCCATATTAACCAAAGCTATTCTATCAAAATTCCAATGGCATTTTTCACTGTAATAGAAACAAAACTATCCTAAAATTTGTATGGAACAACAATAGCCAACGCAATGTTGAGAAAGAATAAAGCCAGAGGCATCATGCTTCCTGATTCCAAACTGTATTACAAAGCAAAAATCAAAACAGTATGGCACTAGCATAAAAACAGACACATAGTTCAATGGAACAGAATAGAGAACCCAGATTAAAAAAACAACACACCACACGCAATTAACTTATGACAAAGGAGCCAGAAATATACAATGGAGAAAAGACAGTCTCTCAGATAAATAATTTTGGGAAAACTGGGCATTCCAAAGAATGAAAATAAGGGTCCAATCTTGTACCATAAATAAAAATTAACTGCAAATGGATTAAAGACTTGAACGTAAAACATGAAACCATAAAACTCCTAGAAGAAAACATAGGGGTAAGCTCCTTGACATTGGTCATGTCAATGATTTTTTAGATTTGACACTTAAAGCAAAAATAAACAAGTGGGACTACATCAAACTATAGAGCTTCTACACAGCAAAAGAAATAATCAACAAAATGAAAAGGCAACCTATAAAATATGACAAAATATTTGCAAATCATGTCGGATAAGGGGTCGATATCCAAAATATATAAATAACATATACTATTCACCTGCTCTGTGTGGTTCAGAGGTTAAGCATCAACCAATGAACCAGGAGGTCATGTTTCAATTCCCATCAGAGCACATGTCCGGTTGTGGGCTCAATCCCTAGGGGGGCTTGCAGGAGGCAGTCAATCAATGATCTCTCTCATGATTGATGTTTCTATCTCTCTCTCTCCCTTCCTCTCTGAAATAAATAAAAATATATATATATATATATTTAAAAAACATACTACTCAACAGCTCCCCACCACCACCCCAACAACAACAACAACACTCTGATTAAAAATGGGCAGGAGAACTGAATAGACATATTTCCAAAGATGGCATAAAAATGGCCAACAGGTATATGAAAAGATGCTCAGCATCAGTAATCATGAGGGAAATGCAAATCAAAACCACAATGAGATACCTATCATACCTATTAGAATGATTATCATAAAAAGCAACAAGAGATAACAGGATGAGGATGTGGAGAAAAGGGAACCCTTGTGCAACTCCTGGTGGGAATGTAAATTGATGCAGTCACTATGGAAAACAGTATGGAAATTCCTTAAAAAAAAAAAATAGAAATACCATATGGTCCAGCAATTCCACTTCTGGGTACAGATCTGAAGGAAACAAAATTACTATCTCGAAGAGATATCTGCACCCCATGTTCACTGTAGCATTACTTCCAGGAATAATCACACCCCTTTCACTCACCCACATCCTGATACCATTGTCTTGGAACCACACTGGACTGTTTTTATAAAGGAAAAATAATCTATTATGTTAAGCCACTGAAATTTGGGGAACTATATGTTATAGTAGCTTAACATCAATACTAAGTAATACTTGTCCATATATAGGCTTGTGATAAAGATTAAACAAAATAATATATCTTGTTATATATTGTTATTTTGTTATACCTGAATCATAATATTCCATTCAGGGTCTTCCAATCGAGTGAAATTACACCAATAAAATAAATTTTGTTGCTTTGGAGTAACAGCTTTTTAGAAGAGATTTAAATGTAGAGATTGGGGCGACCCCTATAAGCTTATTATCAGGCAACATTAGGGAAGAGCTCTGATCACTTACATCTTTAAATCACTGTGATCTGGGCTATGACGCTTACCTTGAAACCTAACTTGAAACGGAGATAGGTAGAGATCCTGAAACTAAGAGAGCCACCTTACTCAGTGGATGGTGGGCCCTTTCGAGTTTTCCAGAGCAAGTCATACTGACCTGTAAATCACTAGGGGTTCTAGAAAAAAGTCAACAGAACTTAATGAGACACGTGGGGGAAGAAGCTGTTGACGCAAGTGATTCTGAGAATGCCAAGCACTGGGGTGGTCATGATCCTTGTTTCCACACCGTTTCCACAAACCTAAGCTAAATGAGCAAATACTTATGCTGCCTTACCACCATAAAATGTAGTTTCTAGGTTGTGTATCTGAGGATGTGTGCTAAATAGGGTAAAGAGTTATCCTGCAATATTTAGAGGGTGTTTTTTTTAACAATCATCGTCCCAGGTCTGTTATGGTGCTAGTTGGGCACTGTTCATCGTCAACGGCTGCATTATTAGTTGGGTGTTGCAGGACATCATGTCACTGATTGTGTCTAGTAACGGTCTGGGCCCAGTCCACCTCCAGACCAGGAAGAGAACAGTAAAAGGCTGGTTATCTGAAGTCACCGAGTTTGGGATGATGATTTGTTATGTAGCAATAGTGAGTTCCATGATGCAGGAACTTGGTCAGTCTTGCTTATACTCTTGTATCCCCAGTGCCTGGCCCGGAGCAGATACTCAGTCAGTATTTGTTGGATGAATGAATAGAATAGATGAACGATGGTGCTGTGAGTTCTGCTGGTTACAGAATGGACTGGCTGTGTCCACCAACCTTGTGATAACTAACCACAGACTGCCACTCACGGGTTCAATCAGGATGGAGATCTACATTTCCTTTTCCCAAGTTAGGAACACACCTGAAAGTCTTCTTTTGTAAGAAAAAGAAATCATCCTAACAGATTAATTTTAAAACATAATGCAAAATCTTGTTCCAGAAGAACTGACTTCTTTGTTTTCTCCATTGAGGTATAATGGACATAGAACATCCTATTAGTGCCAGATGCACAGCATAATGACCTGATATTTGTATATATTTCAAAATGATCACCACAGTAACTCTAGTTAACATCTGTCACTATACATAGTCATAAAATTTGTTTTTTCTTGTGATGAGAAATTTTAACATCTCTTCTCTTAGCGACTTTCAAATATGGAATAGAGTATTATTAATCAAGGTCACCGTGTTGTACATTTCATCCTCATGACTTAATTTCTTTTATAGGTGGAAGTTTGTACCCTTTGACCTCCTTCACCCATTTCACCCATCCCCATTCCCTGCCTCTGGCAACCACCAGCCTGTTCTCTGTATCAATGAACTTAGTTTTGTTTGTTCACTTGTTTAGATTCCACATATACGTGAGCCCATAAGACTGTTTTCTATCAACTTCCCGGCAGGTGGCATCAGAACTCTACCCGTTAGTGGTTTCTTCTGTGTTCTTAGGATAACCATCAACCCCTGCCCACGGCCTACGAGGCCCCACTACCAGTCCTGCCTCACCTCAGGCTCCCACACCATAACCTCCAGCCATCCTGGCCATCGCTCAGACCCACAAAAGAGCCTTGCTCCGTGGGGACTGGGGGCCTGTGTCCATCTGTGCATGTCCTCTGACAACCCAATTAGGAAGTGGGTCAGTGGGGCAGGCACCTGGGGTGCCGTCCTCAAGAGGCACCGACCCCCTACAAGAAAGGACCTGAGATGAAGAAAACCGTGCCTCTCTGATCTGCTTGGGATGGGGGCGTGGGGACGAGGAACAGGCTGGAGCCAGGATCCAAGGCCATCCAGCCTTCCTGTGAGGACTTTGTTGGCCGCGGCAGGCAGGAAGATTTGAAGCCGAGGCTAACATGCTCAGGAGAGTAGCGGGTAGTCGTTTTAAAGCACCTTCACAAATTCTCTGTCACATGTCCCATCAAGAGAGGGTTTTCTGGGCCTCCTGAGCTGGCGTTGGGGCCACCTCGATGAGTAGAATGGGACAGAAATAATGCTGCATGACCTCCGGAGGCCAGTTGGAAAATTCCAGGCAGATTCTATCTGATTTGTTCTCTCCTGGGATCCCTGCTTTGGAGCCTGAAGCTACCATGCTGGAGAAACCGTGCCAGAGGCCACCCAGAGGCAGGAATGCGCAAGCAGCCTGCACTGTTAAGAGTCTTCCCGGCCCAGGCACCAGGCACGTTAAGTGAGGGAACATTCGGATGATTCCAGTCAAGCCACTGCCTGTATAACTGAGACCTGAGCAAGAAACACCAGCTGGGCCCAGTCCCCCCCACCCCCCCACCCCAGACCAGGAAGAGAACAGTAAAATGCTGGTTGTTTGAAGCCACCGAGTTTGGGATGATTTGTTATGCAGCAATAGTGAGTTCCATGATGCAGGAACTTGGTCCGTCTTGCTTCTACTCTTGTATCCCCAGTGCCTGGCCCGGAGCAGACACTCAGTCAATATCTGTTGAACAGATGAATGAACAGAGGAGAGGCTCACTACAGTCAACAGCAGCCCATCTTCTTTGCCTTCCCCCAGCTAGCATGCTACTTCTCCTCTGACCCTCCGCCTTTCCCGTCTTGCTGACTCCTGGTCAGCCCTTGACCTCAGCTCAAAGACCACTTTCTCAGGGAAGCTGCCCTTGAACTCCCCTGTCTAGATCAGCATCCTGCCTGACACTCTCAAGTCACCCTGTATTTCTCCTTCATGACACTTCCCAGGACTATCATTACACAAGCAAATAATCACGTTGAAATTCTTGGCTGGCTGTCTCCTGCCACTAAATCATAAGCCACCCGACAGTGGTGATGGTGTCGGCCTGGTCACAAGCATATCTCCAGCGCTGGGCAAAGCCTGCACCGAGCTGGCTGACCACGTCAGGGCATTTCTGGAGACCAGCAACACAGAGTTCAGCTGTTTCCACTCACAACAGTTCTGACACCAAATGTGTGGGTTTCCTCTGTCTCACACCAACTGGTTGTCCAACTTTCTGGGCACCAGCTGGGTGCCCTACATTTCAGTTCAATTCTGACACTAACTACCCCAACTTAGCATCAGGCTCCACAGGTTTAAGGGCTCAGTCGCAAAGTCAGCCCCACTTCACATGCCAGTTGCAAGTATGGAATCCTCCTCAGGTTTCCTACTTCTGTCAACGTGGCTACAAAGTCTGGGGAGGGAGGGGGGGCGATTTCCCACAACCCCAGCCCCCACCCCTTTCAGGTTCAATAATTTGCTAGAACAGCTCACGAAACTCTGGGAGACACTTTACTTACTGTTGCTGTAGATTTATTATAAAGGATACAACTCAGGAACCGCCAAATGGAAGAAATGCACAGGGCAAGGTGTGGGGCAAGGCAGAGCTCCCGTGCCCTCTCTCCTGGCACCTCAATGTTCACAGCCCCGGAAGCTCTCTAAATCCTGCTGCTTAAGGGTTTCCATAGAGGTTTCACCACGTAGGCACCATTGATTCAATCACTGGTCATTGGTGACTGAACTCAACCTCCAGCCCCTCTCGCCTCCCTGAGTCTTTCTGGCAACCAACCTCCATCCTAAAGCTGTTTGGGGGCTCCCAGCCTTCAGTTATCCCATTGGCATATAAAAGACACTCTCAGGACTCAGGCGATTGCAAGGGTTTTAGGAGCTGTGTACCAGGAACCAGGGACAAAGACTAAAAATTAATTTTATATGATGCCACAATAGCCAATTCCATTAGCAGAAGGTGCTAATTCTTAGAATTCCCATTAATGTTGCACTAGAATTGGTCTCTAACTACTTGCCTATCCCCTACCAGGCTTTCCACACCTGCACCCAGGTCATCCTCACCGCACAGAACCCAACAGGGTGAGTGTCTTCTTCAGGCTTACACCACAGTCAGGGGAAGAGCTAGAATTTGGAGCCAGCTCTTCTGACTTGCCAGTTCAAGACTGCTTCCCTTCTACCACACTGCCTCCTGGGTATTTTTGTGGTGGGCAGTTGGGCAGACATGAGCAGAGCAAGAATGACTGGCCAGGTACAGAAGGTCATCAGGCTGGAACGTTCCAGGTGCGTAGCAATGGGCAAGACTGGGGAAAACAAGGACCTGGCCGCCAGAGTAACCTTTCCTCCCCTAGCATGTCGTTGGTCATGTGGTTTGGACCCTCCCCTGACTTTTCCTCCCCTGCCATGTAGCTAGTCATGTGGCAGACCCCAGAGGAGGAAGAACAAGGGGCCTAGGAGTGGCCTCTCGACTCCCGTGCAGGCCCTTGCATGACCTTTCCCTTAAGCATTAACCCCCAGGAATAGGAATAACATCTAGGGCTCAGCTGTTATTTCAGGTCCAGGCCCAGAGAGCAGTGAAATCAGACAAGCAAAGCCATGGCTGACATCAGGACCAGTATCACTGACTAAGGACCCATTGCCCTGGTGCCAACCAATCAGTAGAGACCCTGAAAGGACACATCTGGAAAGCTGATGGGTAGTCTATTGGGATCCTCCCCTGGGACTTGCCCTGAAGTCCCCACCCTTAAAAGCCCTCAGGACAGCCGAAACCAGTTTGGCTCAGTGGATGGAGCATCGGTCTGCAAACTGAAGGGTCTCAGGTTCGATTCCGGTCAAGGGCATGTACCTGGGTTGCGGGTACATCCCCAGTGGGAGATGTGCAGGAGGCAGCTGATCGATGTTTCTCTCTCATCGATGTTTCTAACTCTCTATCTCTCTCCCTTCCTCTCTGTAAAAAAAAAATAAAAAAAAAAAATATATATATAGCCCTCAGGACAGAGGATGCAGCCCTCTCTCCCTCTCAGGAGCATGCTCATACCTTTCCCACCCCCCCTCCTCTTCCCTAGGTGTGTTACCTTGATCTTTCTCTCTCCTAAACTCCAAGGGCCCCTTCTTTTGTCTCTGTAACTTGTTTCCTGAACCCATTTCTTCGACGGCTCACTTCTACCTCAGTGACTTTCTTTTTTGTTGTTGTTAATCCTCACTCAAGGATATTTTTTTCCCATTGATTTTTAGGGAGAGTGGAAGAGAGAGGGAAAGACAGAGAGAAACATCAATGTCAGAGAAACACATCGATTGGTTGTTGCATGCACCCCGACCAGGGCCCAGGCTGGGGAGGAGCCTACAACCAAGGTACATGCCCTTGATCGGAATCAAACCCGGGACCCTTTGGCCAATGCTCTATCCACTGAGCCAAATGGCTAGGGCTCTAGCTTTGTGACTTTCTAAGTAAACGTTTGCTTGTAGTTTGAGTCTTGGCACTGAATTCTTTCCTCAAGTACCAAGATTGCTGAACCAAGTTCCTGTCTGACTCCACCGACCTAACACCTGGTGCTATTTTCGCCGCCAACATTTTCACTGATGTTAAATGCTCTGGAAGTATCACAATCCCTCCATCCAAACAAACCAGCCGTGCACTTTTCATAATGGATACTATGAAAAAGGCGAAGCTTCTTTAATGTACAGTGTTCAATGTCTGTGTATAACAAGCGTTTACGGCAATATCCTAGACACTTCCCTGACAAATGCCGGAGGGATAGGCCCCTGAGCAAACATCTCATTCAGATTTTAATTTGATTCCTATTTCCTGGATAGAGGGTACTCTTGCTTTTCTGTTACTGGTCATTTGCAGGATCTTTGAAGATTAAAGACATATGCTAAGGGAAAGAATGCTCCAGGTGATTGCAACAGTCCAGTAAGACAGCAGCCCTGAACAACGGAGGTTTTGAAGACAAGGCAATGCCCTGGAAAAGAAAATGTGAAAACTTTAATGAGTTAATGTGAAAAAGGAAAAAAAAAGGATACGGAACCATGCACAGCATGACTATAATTTTTAAAAATGTGTTTATGTAGCCCTCGCAGGTTTGGCTTAGTAGTTAGAGTGTCGGTCCGAGGACTGAACAGTCGAAGGTTTGATTCCAATCAAGGGCACACATCTCGGTTACAGGCTCTATCCCAGGTCAGGACGCATGCAGGAGGCAACCAATCAATGTGTCTCTCCCTTTCCCTTCTGCACTCTTAAAAAAAAAACAAAAAAAAAAACAAAGAAACCAATGGAAAAAAATACCCTCAGGTGAGGAATAAAAACAAAAATAAATACATAAATAAATGTGTATATGTTTAGAAAACTAGGATGGAAAGATATATAAATTTTAAGATGACATTTCTCATGCTTCAGATTGGCAAAAAATAAAAACATCATCCAAGTCTAGTGAATATTAGTATCAATGAGGATGAATTCTTTGGTGAGAGAGTTGTGTGGGAAGGAAAAATTTCTCTTCCTTCATATTTCTTCTGGCTAGTCCAGTGGTCGGCAAACTCATTAGTCAACAGAGCCAAATATAACGTCCTCAATCTGATTGAGTTATGTTCGCTGAGGTCGACCCCTCCCAACTCTCCCATCCACACTCGTCTTGTAACTTATTTCGTCTATCTCCTTTCGTTCATCCTCTCTATATGTCCAAACCATCTCAACATACCTTTCTCAATCCTCGACACTACATCTTCTTTCACTCTACAACGTTCCCTAAAATTAACTTAATAAACTTTACTTAAAGTTTTAAGTCAACTTCGCACTGTACATGCATGCCCGCATGTGGTATTTTGTGGAAGAGCCACACTCAAGGGGCCAAAGAGCCGCATATGGCTCACGAGCCATGGTTTGCCAACCACTGGGCTAGTCTAATAATCAAACTGACACGATACAGATTAACAAAGAAAATAACCAAATTTAATTATATATGTACATATGGGGGGGGGGGGTCTGTGAAAATATGGGACCCTGGAACATATCAGGCAGTTGGGGCTTCTAGGCCATCTTGAGCTAAGGAGAAAGGGGGGTAGAGGCTTGGACTTCAAAGGGAAGGTCGGCAATTCACAGGCAGATGAGAAGGAGCAAACATTTGGTGAACAAATTCTTGCTGGGCCACCCAGAAGCAGCGGCACACAGAGGGGAGTCTAAGAACAGACTCTGCGAGGTCCCTCCCTGTTGGCCACACTTAGCTCATATTGTGCTAAGGTGACAGACAGTTCCCTTGCTGTAAGCAGGTTTTTCTACCTGAATTCCTTTAGGCAGGTAAGGGGGGAAGCTCTTCTTAAGTTTTTTTTTTTTAATAATATATTTTTATTGATTTCAGAGAGGAAGAAGAGAGAGAGGTAGAAACATCAATGATGAGAGAGAATCATTGATCAGCTGCCTCCTACACGCCCCCGACAGGGGATCGAGCCTGCAACCCAGGCATGTGCCCTGACCGGGAATCGAACCGTGACCTCTTTGTTCATAGGTCGACGCTCAACCACTGAGCCACGCCGGCTGGGCTCTTCTTAAGCTTGTTAGACTTTGTCTTGAGCTGGAAATAATCTGCATGCTAGGGTGACACATTCTGGGAGACTCGTTCTGAACCTCTACAGTGTCTTAAAAGTAACCAACTTAAAATAGTCAAATTCCCAAAAAGGGAATATCTGTGGTTGGCAAACTGCTCCTGATAGGAGGGCTCATGATAAGAATAGAGCCACAGTTACTTAATAATTATTCACCTTACTAACTATAGACACGTTTTCCTACAGACCTTAGGAAACCAGAGGATGTGCTGCAAGAAGAAAAACAGAGCTGTAGAAAGATAAGAGACACCTTGGGGCCCAGATGGGTCCATTGCTCAGAAAATACATTTTGAGAACAGACAAAGGACAGGACATGCTTTGATATGGTTGGTGTGCCTGGACACCGGCCTCTCTGGGAGTTTGTTTCAGGAATACTGACCATTCCTGAGCTGGTTTTAACACCAATGAAAATTAACTAACTTGTTATCGGACTTCAAGATCCTGGAAAGAGACACATGGACCACAGACCCTGCAAATATTCTTCCCACCCCTCCCCCCCCCCTTTCCCCTTGCATGCAGCCTCTCTCTCTTCCTTATCTATATATTCTATATATATAAAAGCCCAGTGACCGAATCGCAGAATGACCAGAACGACCATCAACCAGTTGCTATGATGCGTACTGACCACCAGGGAGCAGACGATCAACACAGAAGCTGCCCCCTGGTGGTCAGTGCATTCCCACAGTGGGAGCGATGCTCGGCTGACCGGGATGAGCAGTGCTCCCACAGCAGGCTGATCCCCATAGGCCATGCCCCCCACCAGTGCATGAATCCGTGCACCAGGCCTCTAGTCCCATATAAACAGGCAGCTAGTAGGAGGAGTAGAGCAGATTTTCGTGAATGACCTGCTACTCTCCCATACTGCTGGCATTACTGGAATAAACACTCATATATGATTCAACCCTGTCTCTGCTTAAGTAGTGACAGGCAGCCCAGACCCATTGGTTGTCAGGTTTCACTCCCCCTCAGGGTTAACTAGAAAAGAATTGATGAAAAAGTGGTGGTCTCATTAAAACAATAAACACACAAGAATTCACATTCTGGGTAGCCTCAAAATATGCCCACTCATATGTACAAAGCAGAAATAACACTAATTGTAAAAATGTTTATCCATAGGGAAATGGTTGAAAAATTAAAGTTTGTCCATACAATGAAACATGATTCAGCCTTTAAAAGAAAGAGGTGGACGTAGGTGAGCACGTGGACAAACGTGCACTCCCACAGGGGGAGCGCCACTCAGCCAGAAGCCCTGAGCCGGGCTCACAGCTGGCAAGCACAGTGGCAGTCGCGGGAGCCTCCCACCTCCGCGACAGCACTAAGGATGTCTGACTGATAGCTTAGGCTCGCTCCCTGCGGGGACCGGGTCTAAGCCGTCAGTCGGACATCCCCTGAGGGCTCCCAGACTGCAAGAGGGCACAGGCCGGGCTGAGGGACTCCCCGCTCCCCAAGTGCACAAATTTCATACACTGGGCCTCTAGTATTGTAATAACTATCTGTGGTGCCAGATGGGTACTAGACTTATTGAGGTGATCACTTTGTAAGTTATGTAAATGTCTAATCACTATGTTGTACAACTGAAACTAATATAATATTGTGTGACAACTGTAACTGAAAAAAATATTTTTTAAAAAGTGAAAAAAAATACACGAGTGTATAAGCAGCAGCATAATAGATACAGTATGATCTCATGTAGGTAAAACACACACTTGCATATCTTGATATATATGTGGAAATTTTAAGGAAACATATAAACTTACAGAAAAAGATCTGGAAGGAGACAGCCCCCAAATTAACAGTGATTATCTCTATTATGGACTTTTCAGAATTTCACTTATATGTTTAATGCCTTGTTTTTACAAGGTGTTGTATACAAATAACAAAAAATAAGATTTGTAATAACAGAAGAAAATGTTACATTGTTAAATCAAAAATTCAAGCTACAATACATCATGTATGGTTGAAGCTCAATTAGGTTATAAAAAGACTAGAGGCCTGATGCACGAAAATCGTGCAAGAGTAGGCCTTCCTTCCCCCAGCTGCCAGCACCAGCTTCCCTCCACCACCTGGGGCCCGGGCTTCCCTCGAAGCCCCGGCTTCATCTGGAAGGTCGTCCGGAAGGACATCTGGTATAATTAGCATATTACAGATATGCTAATTATTATTATAGATATGTTACAAAACTGGACTGAGTGGTTTGAAACAGGGGTGGGAGTGGGACTTTTTATTCTATACTCTTCAGAATTTTTGAACCTATTACTATTTTTTAAGGTGAGTGAATGTAACAATTCTTTTTAAACTGGAAAGAGAAAATATGCCCTTAATGTTATGTGTGGTTATGGCTGAAATTACAAGTAATTTTAATTTTTTTTAAAACAAATTACAAGATGTAAGGTTGATTTACAACCCTTAAGCAGGTGATAGGTTCCTGGAAGATTTATTTTCTCATTTGTAGATTTCTGCATTTTCCAAATTTTCTTAAACAAACATGTATTACTTTTATTTTATTTTTCCATTTTATTTTTTTACTTTCACAATCAAAAAAAAAAAAAGAAAGAAAGCTGTAAACTCATTTAAATTATTTTTAAAGAATGTAGTCAAGCAAGAAGTCACCAGGCAGGTACATGATAAATTATAAAGAGATCAGATGTTTTGAAAGAGCACCTCCTTTCAAAACTCAACCCAGCACGGGACCTGATGTGTAAGAAAGACAAACGCAGAGTTTACTGGGCGGGGCCTCGTGCCCCACTCACACCTGCAGAACCCAGGGCTCCAGGACACCATTAGGAAGTGCACTGTTACAGACAGACTGAGGCTGCAGGGGCTGGGCGCAGGCTCTTAGTGCTGGGATGTTCAGAGAGGGATTCAGGGAGGAGGCAGAAACAGTGTGAAAGCTAACAGGATGTCAGTGGGCAAGCCTGATGCGAACAGGCATTTCGAGGAGGAGAAATGTGCGCACTGGTGCAAGCCCTCCCCTCCCTGCACTGCTGACTGACAGCAGGTTTTATGCAGTGACTCATCTGTGATCAGGGCGGAGAACCGCTGGGGCCAGACTGGGTTCCCTCTAGGAACAGGGAGTCACAGAAGGTTCCTGAACACATGCATGACAGAACGAAGGAGCTGCTGATGAACACACTCCTGCATATCCATTCCCTCCCCTCGAGCTATCGCCAGGCACTGGCAGCCAGAAAACAGGCAACCTTCGAGGCCTTGATGTCTGAGGGCCGGCAGCTCACTGTTACACAACTGATGGCTGTGCTGTACTTGGTCAGAATGACAGGCCAGACAGGCCAGGGACCTTCCTACAGCCCTAGGCTCAGGCAACCTGCATTCTAAGGGCAGCCAGGCTGGGTACCCCAAGTCACAGCTCATGGTACGTACCTCACTGGGACTGGGACCAAGGCCTTCTGCTCCACTACGTAGCAGCTGTGGCACCTCGGGCAAGTTACTCTCTCTGAGCTACAGTCTCTGCTCCTGTAAATGGCGACTCAATTATTCATTCAAGAAGTATTTACTGAGCATCTGCTATAGGCCAAGTACAGTCATAGAAAATGGGGGTCAGTAGTGACCAAATCATTCCAAAACTCCTGCCCTCATGGAGCTTATATTCTAAGGGGACGTGAAGTACCCACTTCATGGGGCTGTGAAAGAGACCAGATGAGACATTTCCTGGAAAGCACTGATGGCAGTAACAATTCTGCACCTAATTCCAACCTGTGTGAGGTTCTCCCAACTCCCCACTGACATCACCACCAACCAAGTCTCTGACACCAGCTGGGTGTCCTGCAGTTCAACTCAATTCTGACACTATCTACCTGGAGATGGCATGAGATCTCACAGGTTAAGGGCTCAGCCCCACAAAACTGCCCCCTCACCACAAATCCAGTTGTGCCTGTACTTCTGACCAGCTAGCTATCGCCTAGAGCAGTGATGGTGAACCTTTTGAGCTCGGCGTGTCAGCATTTTGAAAAACCCTAACTTAACTCTGGTGCCGTGTCACATATACAAATTTTTTGATATCTGCAACCACAGTAAAACAAAGACATATTTTTGATATTTATTTTATATATTTAAATGCCATTTAACAAAGAAAAATCAACCAAAAAAATGAGTTTGCGTGTCACCTCTGACACGCGTGTCATAGGTTCGCCATCACTGGCCTAGGGTCTCCAATAACCCCCTCCTTGGGTCTGATTAATTTGCTAAGGTGGCTCACAGAACTCAAAGCAACATTTACTTACTAGATTACTGGTTTATTATAAAAGGACATTACTCAGGGGCAGCCAGATGGAAGAGATGCACCGGGCAGGTATGTGGGAAAGGTCGCACAGTCTCCATGCCCTCTCCCGGGGTGCCACGCTCCTCAAATCTCCACATGTTCACCAGCCTGGAAGCTCTCCAAACCCCATCCTTTAGGTTTCTATGGAGGCTTCAGTACGTAGGCATGATTGATTACCTGGTAAATCACTGACCACTGGTGACTGCTTCAACCTCCAGCTCCTCCTCTCCCCAGAGCTCTGGGAGTGCGACTGAGTCCAACCCTCTGATCACAAGCTTGGTTTTCCTGGCAACCAGGCCCATCCTTGATGCCTTGCTCAAAGTCACCTCATTAACATAAATTACAGCATTATTGCTCTCATCACAGGAAATCCCAAGGGTTTTTGAAGCTCTGTGTCAATAACAGGGACAAAGTATATATATATATATATATATATATATATATATATATATATATCTTACTATAAATCACAATATCAAAGTAGTAATTTATTATTATGCATTCCCTGCAGCCCTTTGTACCAAGGAGGCACCCAGCAAACACCAGAGGTCTAAAAGTTTTCTACCCAGAAACAAAGTGCCCTACAATTAGCACTGGCCCTACTTAGACTAGCTCCATGGTCCTCCCTCTGCACTCCCCCCCCCCCGACCCCCGACCCCCCCACCCCTTTGCCCTGCCCCTAGCACTGTCAATTCCACACTGATAAACAGGGCAGGGCACAGAGAATGAAGGCATCACCCTGTGGCCATTCATCACAATAAACGCTGCTGCCGGCGCTTAGAAACCCTCTCAGCCCTCAAGTCCTCAAGGAGAAGGAGTAAAACTGCGGCCTCCCTTCTCAGGCAGCTCAGGCAGTGCAGGCTGTAGCCCGCAACTCACTGTCAGGGAACCCTCACGACTGCAGGGCAGCACCTAGGGGCCCTCATGCAGGTGACCTGGCACCTCCAACCAGCGGGCCCGTGGCAAGGCAAGCCCTCACCTGGTGGGTTTCAGCGTTAAAGGTTCATTCCAATGCGCTCGCGGGGTGGGTAATGGGCACAGGCAGCACATATTCTGAGCCGAGTGGTCAGAATTATTGGTATGAGTTGAAAGGAAAAAATAAATTGTAAGCCAACTTCAGAACCGTCCTTGGGGTTCCGAGAAAGCACTCCATCAAAAAACTTGCTGGCACGTACCGTGCTATGTAATGACAGTTTCAGCTTTCCCCACCAACTACATGCTGGTGTTCTGATGCCAGCCTCTATTTTTACAGCCTGAGTAATGCCTGGGCAAAGGACCAGATGAGAATCGGAGACAGAGGGACAAGGCAAGAGAGGTGATGGCACAAGAAATGGGCCCCAGATCCTACTCAGCCTCCAACAGCAAACTCTTTGGAGCATTGTTAGGACAGCAGCCAAGGGCTCCTCAGATCCTGGCGAACTTCCCCTGCAGCCTCGTCGCCCTTCGAGCCCCAGATCCTGAGTGCCCTTTTGGCTGGTACCTTACCTGCCTTGTTCAGCACCGTCTTAAATGAGTGAATGAGCACCCCGTAGCAACCCGACTCCGGGACGCTGCTCCCTGTAACCCCACATTCCCCTTCTCATAACTGAGTCTGTGTCCATTTCATGCTCTTGGCCCAGATGCCTTCTTGATCTGGTTAACTCCTGCTCATCCTTAAACTCAGCTCAAATGCCACCTCCCCCGGGAAGTCCTCCCTGACCCTGAGGCTGGGTGAGTTCCTCCAACACTGAGCAACCACAGCCCTCCCACAACCCTCATCAACACCACAGGCTCGAGTCAGCTTCTTTGCTTGCCTCCCCCAGGGCTGGGTGGACACAGAGCTGAGTCAACAGCAGGTGCTCAGCAGGGGTGTGTGGGAAGGAAGGGAGGAAAGAAGGGCACCCAGAAGGAAGCTGTCACAGAAACCTACAGCAAACTGAATAAGAACACATCATTCAAACCCAATAGGTCAACGGATCATTCACTAATGCTACTGGGGAAAAACAACAGGAAGCAGTTGGGCAAATATTTGTCAATGAATTTGAGCGGGAAGCAGAGGTCACTGTTCGCTGTGACCTCACCTCTGAACCTCTGTACCCTGCACCCAGATGTGGGCTGGGGCCAGGGCTGAATAGCAGGAGAAACTCAGCAAGGCTGGGTGAGTAGGGGCACTTGCAGGCTCAAGAGCAAGGAGCTCTCACAGGCTTGGCGCTCTCAGGGGCTCCTCTGGCCTTGGGGGTGCCGGAGACTTTTTTTGTTTTTCTGGGGTCATCTACAGCTGCTGAGGGACATCGATTGGAACGCATTCCCACAAAGCTGTGAAGAACATGCATGCCCTGGTTCAAGAAATGGGGATCGTGAGGACCTTCCATTGTCCTGCTGGCCCAGTTCCCAAAAGTGGGAACAGAAGCAGGGATTGAGGACAGACGATCTGGGAATAAAGCCTGTTTTTGGCTGGAGCCTAGTTAGCACAGTATTTCCTTCTAAGACAGGCATGCATTTGCCCATCAGTATTCATTTCTTCCTCCTGGCTAAGAGAATCCTGATTTGGGGGCGGGGAGAATGGTGTAACAGAGATTGCCAGCTAATCATGAAACTCAGATCCTCTTTCTCCTAAGCACAGGGCTGGGCCATCTTTCACAGCCTGTTGCAGGAGGTGTGACCATGTGACGGAGCCCTGGTTAATGGAATAATTCACCTCCTCCATGCCTGGTCCGTAACTCCTCCCCGGCACCATCCTCCACAGGCCTTCCTCTTGTGCTGATTAATGCCAAGGAGCATGGCAGCCTTAAGAGCCTGGGTCCCTAATTCACCTCTGGAAGGAACAGCCATTTTGAACTTGACGTGAACAAAAAGGAAATGTCTACCATGTTGGAGCCATTAAGCATTTTGGGGTTGCATTTCAGCAGTGAGTCTACCTAACAATTCTGTGCAGCAATGTGCCTACAACAATGTGGCTAAATACTCGCACGGCCCTTTTCATTAGGAATGGCCATGTGACAGTTCTGGCCATGAAACGTCAGGGGAAGTCTGCTGGGTGTCTTGAGGAAAATGTCTGCTTTCCTGATGAAAGGCCCCACTGTGGCTGGAGCCTCCTTCCTGCTGCAGTCGTTCTGCCATCCGGAAGGAACGGCCAAGGCAATAACAGAAGCGCCAGCCCAGGCAGACATCAGCTGCTGAAACCAATGCCAGCAACCACCTACCTTCGGACCTCTTATCACGTGAGAAACAAACCATGATGTGCTGAAGCCACTGAGGCAGGGCTTCCGTTACTCGAAGCCGAACACAATCCTAACTGCGCTGTAATCGCTCATTCATTCACCCAACCTTTATCAAGGCCTATTTCATGCCAGTCCTTGTGCTAAGGACTGAAGACTTAGAGAGATGAGCTGGGGTGGCCCCTGCCCTCCAGGAGCTCCCAGTCAAGCTGGGGGGAGGGGGCGGGTGGGGGGGGGGAGGCCCCTGAGTGGACAATCCTAATGTGTGGGAACTGGATACCGTGAGGACACACGTCGTCCCAGGGAAGTGTGAGCGTTGGGTGGTGGGCGGGCAGAGGCAAGGAGTTCCCAACTCCCTTTCCGGCATTCTGCACACACAGCAAGCAAACACTCCTCAAGCTAAAGAGCCAGTGAAAAGAATGTGCTATGCTCAGTCAAGCCAACTGCGCTTACTCACTGTACATCGAGCTGTTAAACACCATCCAGTAATGCAGCTGTTTCAAAATAATCAGCAGTCAAATACCACATAATCTCACTCATTTGTGGAATATAGAGAACAACGTAGACTGATGAACAGGGACAGATCCAAAGACAGAGAAACAGCAATCAGACTATTAATCCCCAGAGGGAAAGTAGGGGAGGGTGGGGGTAAGGGGAAGAAATCAACCAAAGGACTTGTATGCATATAAGGCAAACCAATGGACACGGACAACAGGAGGATGAGGACACATTTGTAATTCCTTAACTAATAAAGAATTTAAAGATTAAAAAAAAATAATCAGCAGTCATTAGAGCAAGGAGAAGAAGAGGAGAAAAAAATAATCACATACCATTAACTTAGAAATTATGTGAACAGAGGATGAGGCCGCCTTGATTAGATCTTGCTTGCTGACATTAGCCATCATCTAAAACAGTGGTTCTCAACCTTCCTAATGCCACGACCCTTTAATACAGTTCCTCATGTTGTGGTGACCCCCAACCATAAAATTATTTTTGTTGCTACTTCATAACTGGAATTTTGCTACTGTTATGAATCATAATGTAAATATCTGATATGCAGGATGTATTTTCATTGTTACAAATTGAACATAATTAAAGCATAGTGATTAATCACAAAAACAATATGTAATTATATATGTGTTTTCCGATGGTCTTAGGCGACCCCCGTGAAAGGGTCATTCGACCCCCAAAGGGGTCGCAACCCACAAGTTGAGAACCGCTGGTCTAAAATATAATTTCTTTTTCAAAGAAGATACACTAATTTTTCACTTAGAAGACAGAGTAAAATAAAACACACACACACACACACACACACACACACACACACACCACAAAACAACCAACAACTGTTCATGCCATGACTTTTGACCATAAATGTCCAAGCTTTGATCATTCAGGTCTGTGTTTCCATTAGGGACTTTGATGGAGACAAATTGGCGACAAAAGATGACCTGTCTGGGAAATCAAGAGGCAACCGAGACCAGAGGTCAGAGCACCTGGGAACTGTTTGGCAACTAGAGAAAAGGTTTTCCTCCTTTTAATTCAATTATGCTTTCATAGGAATAGACGTGGTTTTTTTCTCTTTAAATGAATGGCATTATTTGCCATTTTTTAAAAGATTTTTAAAAATTTGATGTTAGAGAGAGAAAGGGAGAGAGAAACATCAGTGGTTGTCTCCCCCACGCTCTAACCGGGAATCGAACCTGCAACCTGGGTAGCTACCCTGACTGGGAATCAAACCCACCACCTTTTAAAGATGTAGGAACGATGCTCCAACCAATCGAGCCACATCGGCAAGGGCCGATTTGCCATTTCTTTATTTTCCAAGTGGGGTATTAAAAAAAAAAAAAAAAAAGGCAAGGCCTCATTGACTTCAAAGTCCAGTAGATTAAACACGAATAAAAATAAGCAGGCTCCCCATTAAGAGACCTGCTGATCAGGTTTCTGATCTGACTGCTCTCTTATTCGTCTGAAGCACTCCAGGGCCGAGCAGACGGTGGTCTAACCACACTCCCAAGGCAGAGCAGCGATCTGAGGCAGCGATCACGGGAGGTCTCGCTAGTCCTCAGCCCATCGCCGAGGCCCTGTGCCAGCTCTGCGATGGCAGGGGTGAGCTGGGCAGGCTGCCATCGCGAGTGTCTTTGTAGGACACACGGAACAAGCGAGGGCGAGTTCTGAGGAGGAAGGCCCTCCCTTTCCAGGACCAGTTTACGAAACCCACGCCAATCAACATAGTTTCCCAGTGACCTTCATGTCAAGGAGGTTCCGGCTACGGCAGACCCAAGAACTATGGCTGCCTGGCCTTCCGCCTCGGGCCCCCTACCTGCCCCCGGGAGCAGCTGTACCATTCCTCACTCCGAGAACTGGGTCTCCGGCGGTCTCCTGGGCTTCTGGGGCTGCTGAAGAGCCAAGTCCAAAATGCGGTCAGGCCAGCATGCTGTTGACCCAGACCAAGAACAGGGCTGGCAAACCAGGTAAGTAAATATTGAGCTTATGGTCTCATATTACACTTCCCACCAAACAACCTTAGGCCAAGAGTGATAGTTAAAACATTAACAACCAGCATGTGTCAGACACATGCCAATCAAATGAGTGCCTGTCTTAAAGAGCTGGCCAGGCCACAACCTACTAGTGTGTACCAGGTAAAGATCATCACACACCACTGTTCGCTGTTCCCCGAGGCCAGAGACTGTGTGTCTTATCCATGGTCACATATTCATTATATCAGTACAGTTGGTCGCACCAAGGATGTATTTTTAAGGAACGAATAAATAGTAGTAACAGCTAACGTTTTTTTTAAGCACGTACCATGTGCAAGGCACTACTCTAAGTCCGGTCATGTACAATCTCATCTCAGCTTCACAACAATACCATGAGGTAGGTATTATCATCATCATCCCAATTTTATAAGTCAGGAAACTGAGGCACGGAACGGTTAAGTAACTTGCCTAGTACAAGATCAGTAATGGTAGATCCAGGATTCAAAGACAGTCCAGCTTCAGAGTCTACACTCTTAACCACTGCAATGCGCTGAATACACAACCAAACGCAGGTCCTCTAGTATTAGGAAGTCATCAACGGAGAACACCTGACAGCCACAAACCCGGAGACATCCTCCCGGGAGGTTTCTGGTGGTGCTAAGCACACACTGTTTCTGTTCGTTTGACTTTTAATGAAAGCTGATACCTACGCAGGAGACCACCTGTAATCTTCAAATAACTATTTTTTAAAATATACTTTTATTGATTTCAGAGAGGAAGGGAGAGGGAGAGACAGATAGAAACATCAATGATGAAAGAGAACCATCGATCAGCTGCCTTCTGCACGCCCCACACTGAGCATCGAGCCTGCAACCCAGGCATGTGCCGTGACTGGGAATCGAACCAGCAGCCTCGTGGTGCATAGGTCAATGCTCAACCACTGAGCTACTCCGGCCAGGCTCAAATAACTATTAAGTATATTTGATTATCAAGCCACTGTAGCAGGAATATCTAGGCTCAAAATACATGAATTCCAGGGGAAGTCTTTTAAACACCCTGTGGTCCTGTTTCCTCATCTCTCAGAAGGTCCCAGACTTACTGGAAGGATTGAACAAGATCACAGAGATGGTTGCCTATTTGTATGATAAGGTATTATAGAAGCATATTGGATGGTCATAATAATTAGTGCATTTCAATACAATGATGGATCAAAATTTCTATACTCATCATTCTATACTTGTCAAAATTCTATACTGTCTATACTACTCTGAAAGTTCCTATTTATCTCTCCACGTTTTAGTAACCATGTTTAAAGCTTAACAATTTATTTCTACAAGCTGGTTTCCCTTTATTATTATCTCTGAGCTTCCATACATTTCTACTATAACTTTAATAATTTTTCTCTACCTTAATGCAACTGCTTCATTCACCTAAGAAGCATAAAGAGCTGAACAGCATGGCTCAGTGTTGACCTATGAACCAGGAGGTCACGGTTCAATTCCCTGTCAGGACACATGCCCAGGTTGTGAGCTCGATCACCAGCAGGGGGCCTGCAGGAGGCAGCGAATCAATGATTCTCTCTCATCACTAATGTTTCCCTCCCTCTCCCTTCCTTTCTGAAATCATTAAAAAGATGTTTATAAAAAGAAAGAAGCATAAAGAGTTAATAAGGCAGTAAATGTTTTAGTCTAACTTTAGATTCTCCTATATTAGCAGATGACAAAATTAGCAAGCAAGAGCTTCATTTCTTAAAATATAATTAAAAAGCTCAAAGCTCAAAATGATATTGCTGCAGCTCTGAAGGCCTGACGTTTGGGGTTGGACCCAAGAATGAGGTAAGTCTAGGAAAGTCAGCTGTGGTTCTGTTGGTTGGAAAGACATGTGTCTGCATATAATTAAGGGGGAGGAAAAATCTTATTCAAACTATTCATAAATTTGATATAAATGATACCTCTAACCACATAAAGGAGTGTAGAAGAGGGGAGGGGTGGGGGTGTCAAAACTAGGTGCAATAATTTTCAACTAGGTCTGTTTTTTAAAGTTCTGGTTTCTAAGCTATTAATTATAGCTCTCTCTAAGGAAGTCAGTTATACATGGAGGCAGAGAGTGGTAAGCAGATGACAAAGGGATGCCTAATATTACAAAAACATCAATGTATAAGTTGGGGAAGTGACTGTGCAAACAAACAGAATTTTCAAGTTCCTACTGTTGCTACCACTAGGTGTGTGAGTTGCCCAAACTCTCCCCTACCCCGAGCACCAGCACAGAGACGGCTCCGCTGATGTGTTAAGTGCAGATGGACAGGGCTGGGGGAGAGGGAGGAAGGGAAGGGGGAAGGACAGAAGGATGCACAGATGACCCAGCCAGGAGGATACGGGTGCAGGTGGCCTTCCGGCTGCAAGGCCCCTCCAAGTTCTTTTCTCAGCGCCTTGGTTGGATATTTTCTCCATTGCTCTTCAGACAGAGTAGAAGGGAGGGAGGGGGAGAGGGACACACACACATCGACTGGTTGCCTCCCACTTGGCTGGAGCTCTAACCACTGAGCAACACCGGTGGGGCTCTCAGTGCCTTTTTAATCCTTAACTTCCTCCATGCTCTGGAATAAAGCTGACTGGCCTGTTCCTTTCCAAAAGACAGTGGCTGCCCCATTGAAGGCCCTAGCATTCAGAGCAGCTTGCTGGTTCTGGGGGCGGTGGCTAGCAGGCCAGAGTCCGTGGCTCAATTAGGCTACCCTGGCCCACCTACCTTTTGGACTCAAAGCAGACCCTGCAATTCCATTCCTGCTTCGCAGGTGCTTCCTCTCGGCTGCTTTGCAGTATCTCCAGGCCACAGTCCCTCTACAAAACTGCCCATCAGATTCAAGAAGGGGCCGTGGGAGATGACTTCTGTCAAAATGCCACAACCCTAGCAGAAGGCAGCTAGTGCCTCTTCTTCACCCACTAAGTGCAGATGCACAAACCCTACTGGCTGCTTCTCCCCTTGCCAATCTCCCTTCAGCATCTTAGGTGTAAGGCGCCTCCCCCACCCCAGACCAATGTTGCACAAGCCATCACTTCCAAAGAGGCCACAACCCTCATTCAAAAACTTTAAATGGCTCAGTGCTCTCTCACCTTGATAAGCTCAACTCTCAGCTGGCCTTTCAAAGCTTCTAGAAACCAAGAAGGTGGGCCCAGCAAACCTTATTTCACGTTACTGCAGGGCCACTCCCCCCCTCCGTGACTTTGCTCCTAATGGTAACCCCTATACCAGAATGTGGACGCGGTCCTAATCCACCAACCAGGATCCTTGTTCCAGGGTTGAAGTCTTCCCCTCTGAGTGTGCAGGACGACCTCATGCCTGCCCACCTCCAGACAGCAGAGTCAGTCTCCCTCCCTCCCTCCCTCCTTTTCTCACCCACAGCTACAGGCATTAATTAAATCTCTTCTAGAAAACAGCTTTTCACCAGCTTCGGGAATCCTGGGTAAGACAGAGACCGTCTGGGTAAGAAAGATAAGCCCACCACGGCGCGAGCCTGTGGGCAGTGCAGGTTCCCACATTCAAGTGACTGCTCTGAATTCCAGCTCTTCCTGGACCTCTGAAAAAGGGGGCGCTGGGGGCTCCCCCGCCCCCGCCCCACCTCTGGCTGTATTCTCTAGCGCTGACCTTGGACAGGGGCAGAAGCGCTGCATTTGGCTCCATCTGCCAGTGGTCACAGTCACCTCTGACAGAAACACCATGCAAAACCACCTGCCTCCTCCCCCAACGGAGCTGCAAACCATACTGCCAGGCCCGTGCAAGAAGGGGCACCCCGGCTCTGCCTGGGGGGCCATTATTTGGGGTGGCAGTGCCCACTGGAGTGAAGATGGCGCGATCAGAAGTAGCCAGCAGGCTCTACCAGCACACTACGTCCCCAAGTGCTTCCTCCATCATGGACAGGGACGAGGGATGCAGAAGGGGGGTGTGGCCACAGCTCAAGGCCCTGTTGGTTAAGCTGGGAGGACTCACCTCTCAGCAATCAGCCGTAGCTCCCCAACGGGCCCAGTTCTGTGATAAGGACAACTAACTTCCTTCCTGGAAATGCTGGAGTCCCCATTGAGGTTAGAGACCCATTGAGCTCTCTGCCCCAAATACAAACAGAAATAAGTTTGTCTCTAGTAAGACAAGTGTGTGTGTGTGTGTGTGTGTGTGATTAATTTAAGGATAACATTTTGAAAATAGTGCAGCACAATGGAAAAACATGGGTTATGGACTCAGACTGGATTTAAGAGGGTGACCCATTTTTCTAGACAAACACCGAGTAGCAGCACTCGGAGGGTGCCAGGGGCTGGGTGCAGGGGCCACAGAGATAGTTTCACCCCGTCTCTGGCCAGTGGGGCACCCAAGAGTCAACACCTTATCACAGAGGGGCGTGGTGAGGGCTGAGGAGATGCCCACCGGAATTTGTGGACACTCAGAGGGAGTCTTCTGTGTCCCATTGTGATCTGGGGCTAATTACTCTATTCATTCACTAGCAGGGGTGAATGGATACTGAGCTAATTACTATTCAAGCCAATCAATAAAAATAAAAAATAGTCGCTGATTCTGCAGTTTCACAAATGCTTAGCGTGCGGTGCACCGGAGGCAGGTGGGCCAGCCTGTCCTGGTGCCCAAAGGCAGCCTCCCACGCGTCAGAGAGGGTGGGCTGGCCAGGAGCCAACCCCTAAAAGAGATGTACCCCCTACAGGTCATTCTCTGCAATAGGCAATTAATTCCACCCGAGACCTAATGAAAGCCAGGAGAAGGGAGGGCTGAGATTCGGGCGCCGGCTTTCAGGCTGCAACCATGCATCTGCACCTCTCTCCCGGGAGCATGAGCACGAGGCTTGTCAAACCATCTGTTTAAACTCTTCCCGCAGAAGTCCAGGCTGGGCACCAACACCTCTGAGGAGGAGGAGTTGTTGCCAAGCCCCGTCTGCGGTCACGTCACGTTTGTAAGGCTGGGTTGGGCACTACCAGCTCCGCAGACCGGGGTTCATCCGAGGGCATTCTGCAAAACTGTCCCCACGACGACGACGACAAGCCCTCTGAGGCCCCCTGGGCCGCTCACCTCACACTTCCCTCCCCCTTCGCACCGATCCCAGGCCACGTCTCTCCTGGTCTTACTTTTGGAATGCGTGCACAGCATCCTTGCTTCCCTACGAAGGCACTGGACACGCAGGCGGGATAGCCTCGCTCCTTTGCTACCAAACGCCGAGCCGAAGCGGGGAAATATGGCTCCCAATCCCCTTCCATCGTTAATCCTTTAACCACCCACAGGTACAACTTGGAAGACCGCTGCAGCCACAAAGAGAGCAACCTGCTCTTAAGCAGATGCAGTTCTGTGTGTGGGAGACAAAAACCGGCTTCTTGAAAAGATCGCGACATATTCGAGTGGAGCAGCAAAAGCAGCGCCGTGGGGTCGGCCCCACGCAGTCCTAACCTGAGCTCCCGGGCTCGCCAGCCCGCGCACCGAGGGGCCTCTCCGCGGGGCCCCCGGACGCCCGCAGGCGCGGGGCGCAGGGAGCAGCCGCCCCCAGAAAGGCCACGGAGAAGTCGCCGCCGCCTTCTCATCTGGAGGCGAGCGGGCTGGGCACTGCCCGGAAATGGGGTGCCCGGAGGGGTACCCGGGGAGCTCGAGTTCGGGCTAGAATCCCGCGGCGGGAGTGCGGGGGCCGAGCGCGAGAGGGCTGGAGGGGCGGGGATTCGGATGGAGGCTGGCAAGGCAAGAGGGCGCGGGACTGGACCGGGAGGAGCGGGAGGCGGTGGGTGGGCGAGGCGCCAGCAGGGAGGTAGGGGGCGAGAGCTCCGGGAGAGGGCGGCGGAATCGCCGGCAGGGTTAGGGGGCGCTGGGCTCGGAGAGGGGGCGGGGGCTGGGACGAGGGGCGCGCGGGGGAGGCTGGAGGAAGGGGGTGGCTTCGGGAGAGGGAGGAGTAAGGCTGGGGTTTGGGAAGGGCGCGGGTAGGGGGAGGCAGCTTAGTTGCGGGTCCAGACCCGCCTGACTGGCTCTCCCACGGGAGACACGGGTCGTCCCGGCCTCGGAGCGCCCAGAGGAACCCTCGGTCTCCCTACCCCGCGCCCCGGGACGCCTGCCCGCCTCCAGCCGCCGCGCCGCTCAGCTTCAACGGCGACCAGCCAAGCCCGGCCCGGCCCGCGCCACGCTCACCGCCCATAGTCCCGGCCCCGACTCCGTCGCTCCGCGCCGCTTCAGCGCTCGCCGCCTGCTCGCCTGGCTCGGAGGGAGGCTCGGACCGCGCGCACGGACCGCGGGACAGCGCGGCAGCCCACAGCGCCCCCTGCCGGCCTCGCCGCGCCCCGCGCTCGGCCCGCCCCGCGTCCGGCGTCCCCGAGCTCCGCCCCGAAGGCGGAGAGGCGGCCCGCGCTGCCCCGCGGGCGGGTAGGTGCAGAAGGGCTTGTGGAGAGGACGCTAGCTCTTGGAAGCCGAACGGAGCCCCCCAAAACGGTCCAGTCTGCAGACGCCCCCGGTGGACGAAAGCTACGGTCACGGTCGTCTGAGCGCACAGAGACCGCGGCCACCTGCGTGCAGGGCCGCTGCGCGCCACACGCCGCCAGACTGGCATCTGGGGCTGTGCGGACGGACGGACGGGATACACCGGCCCGGCCCGGGGCCTTAGGGTGGGTGCCTTTGGGCCGTGCGCGTGGCCTGGCGCCGCCCTGGTCCCGGTGCTGGGCTTGGCGCGCATGTTTGGGGTCCGCCACAGCTGGGTACTGCTGCCGCGTGGACTCAAACTGTTACAAGTCTCGTCCCCGTGTCTCCATTCCCCCTCTCACCTACTCCACGCTTCTCTTCCGGCGCCGACCACATCCGGCCGTGAGTCAACTGGAGACCTCCCTGCGGCTCTGTCTCCGGACCGTCTGCAGGCGCCGGGGGAGGTCGCGGCCGGCCGAGCAGCCCGTCTCCCCTCCCCCTCCCTGCTCCGTGGCTTCCCCCGAGGCTACTGAAGACTCACAGAGCATTTGGCCTATTTCTATAACTAACTTGGGCATCCGAGCGTTGAACTTGATTTGATGCCATATTTGTGGGTCATTTCTTCCAAGTGTAGGCCTTCGGTGTCAGTGGGAAGTCTACAGTGACCCTTGTGCCCAGCACAGCTGGCCTTGAGCAACATAGGTCCTCATCAGTATCACTCCTTTTTCCCTTCCGGGCGCACTTTCTGGAGCAGCTGGTCACTGGCCTCCCGTTTCACTCCTGTACTGGTAGCTCCCAGACCACACACTACACCTGCGTAGTTTACCCATATTCCTACCTACTCGGGTTTTCTGCTAAGAACTTCCCACCTCAAGTCAGCAAGTTCTCTCTCTTCCCCAACACCCAACTTCATCTACCCTGTGGTGTCGCCATCCCCCCTGCCACCTGGGACGCCTTCCTCACCTCAGGGCTCCATGGCCAGTCAGTGTTTGCTTCCAAACTCCGCTAACCTGCCCGTCTCAGGTTCCCCTGGTGCCACGCTGTCCTCAGGGCCTTCCTGCCCTGACTACTGATACCCCCTCCCAGGGAGCCCTGTATCTCCCAGCACAAAACCTTTCACTGTCCCTTTAGCATCACCCCAGACTTTCCCACCTGGCTCCCAGTCCACCCACCACACCCAGCACTTCTCGCATACAGGCTTCTCCCAGTGTCCTCCCACTAAACCCAGGCTCTCCCCCTGGCTGGCGCTGCCTCCCTCTTCCCTGTGGGCGTCAGTCAGGGCACCTTCTGCTGTAGATGACAGACAACCCAACTCACACTTGCTTAAAAAAGAATTGATTGACTCATGTAAATGAAAGGTCCTGGATGTAGTTTCAGGGACAGTTTTGCTTCCTTCCATGTGAGCTACACTCTCGGGCACCACGTGAGAGCCTGGCAGAGCCAAGCTCACAACCTCATAGCATCAAGTCCAGCAGAAAACAGCTCTTTGCCAACCATGCCACAAGCCTTGGGCCTGGTTCGGATCGGCACCTATTGAGTCACCTGTCCATCCTGCTCCCCAGCCACTGTGACCCCATGGTAAGTGGTTCCCCCTCTCTCTCAGCTACCTCCTCATCCCTCACAGGGAACATGTGGCTGCTCCTGGATCCTTTCTCTGTCAGGGGGACTAAAGGTGACTCAGGGACACCGTCTGGAACCTTTCCCCCACAAAAGCTGCCACACCACTCCTTCACTTTGCTGCAGCCCTTCTGTGTTGGTACAGGGCATCCTGGGGTAGAGTTCCAAACAGGAGGTGGGGCACAGGCGCTCTCTGCTTTCATCTTCCTCCTCAAACTACCTGGATGTCTGTCTTTGTACCGTGTGCCTCCCTAGGTGGAGACCTGGCACAGAGGTGGCCTCAGGCCCTTCAGGGAGCCTGGCATACTCTCCCTAGGCTCTCTCGCCAGTCTCTTTCCTCCTCATCCCTATTCCCTGAGAGCTCCTGTGCCCCTCCCATTCTGGAGGAGGTGTCCACACCCTCCTCCCTGCGGACTTTGGGTTCTGAGTGTACCCACCCTGCCCCTTAGAGCAATAACACCTCCTGGCTGAGCCATAAAGGAGGAAGGGGCTATAAGAAAAGGTTCCTGTGGGGAAATAAATAAATATATATAAACTAGAGGCCCTGTGCATGAAATTCATGCACTGGGGGGGGGGGGGGGAGTCTCTCAGCCCGGCCTGCGCCCTCTTGCAGTCCAGGAGCCCTCGGGGGATGTCCGACTGACACGGGCCTAAGCCGGCAGTCAGATATCCTTAGTGCTGCTGCGGAGGCGGGAGAGGCTCCTGCCACTGCCACTGCACTCGCCAGCCATGAGCCCAGCTTAGGGCTTGTGACTGAGCAACGCTCCCCCTATGGGAGTGCACTAACCACCAAGGGGCAGCTTCTTCATTGAGTGTCTGCCCCCTGGTGGTCAGTGCACATCATAGCGACCAGTCGTTCCGCCATTTGGTCGATTTGCATATTAGCCTTTTATTATGTAGGATATCCCAAGACCATTACCTCTGTCAAACCTCTTTCCTTTGTTGAGGAGGCAGGTAGCCAGTGACCATCTGGCTAGCACCTGGGGAGGCTGTGTCAGAGATTGTCGCTGACCCAAAGGAAAGCAGAGTCAAGAGATAGGCAGCTTCCTGTGGTGCCTGAAATTAGGACCTGGGTTTTTCAATTCCATGTCCCATAAATCCCCCATACAATTTAGAATTGGTTTTTCTGTCACTTTTAAGCAAGAAAGCTCAGAGTAGTTCAAGCCCATAGCTCAGTGCCTGGCGCATTGGTTCCTGCAAAAATAGTAACTATCATCATCATTACCCATGTGATAAAGGAGCAAACATGCCCGTTGATGACTGTAAAACAGTAGCAAGGAGAAGTGCAGTGTCTTTGGCTTATCGCCATGGTCTCCCCTTCCACCCCCAGCCTGCTGCTTTGTCCTTCCCACATACACATGTTGGCCCCAGGGAAAATCTCAAAATTCACTGGAATCTGAACCCATCCATCTTGTAAAAATAATCCCAGGCTCACCCAGGCCATGCCTATGCCTTTTACACAAGCAAACCTGCCCAGACAGGAGCAGGTGCCCATCTTCAATTCAGTTTCGAGCCACTGAGCAAAAATTAAGCAAATATTTGCACAGCCTCCTTTGATTTGTGCTGTAGAGTTAGAGAAACAATGGGCTTCTGTCCTCACCGTTAAAGGGATTTACTATGGGGGGAAACAAGTAGTCTAGGACACAGATGGAGGTAACAACAATACCAGGGAGTCCTTCGGGGGAAGGGAGTGGGGTGCTTTATTTGGACCAGGCCCTAAGTTCCAAAGTCTGTGCTGCCTGCAATCCTGCCTTACAGCAGAAGTACACATCTGCACAAAACATTTTACTTGTGTCTCCTACAGTATCGAGCTTACAAATATTTTAAAATTCCTTTTACCATGGATTTTGTTTCTCTGATTATAAACGGAGTGCCCATTTCTTATTTTAAAAAAACCTTGGAAAAAAATATAAAGTTCACAAAAATAAAGGTGAAAATAAAAATTATCCAAAATAAATTTGTGTTGATTAATATAGTAGAGAATATAAAACTAAGATATTTTTCCACACCACTGCTGGCAAAACCAGGGTCTTGGGGGAAATAGATATCTTGTAAAAGGCTGAAGGTCACTTCTTAGGTTCTTGCAAAAATGCTGGATTCTCCCTGGCACATGTATATGATTAAAGGCTGCAATCTGAGCCTCCCAGCTCCAGGGTGGTCTGCTCTCTATTATGTATGCATGATTCATTTTCCCAGCTACCAGCTGCAATCCCTTCTCCCACCCCCAGCAGGCTTATTATACTAGCCCCTTCTCCTCCTGAGAGCAACTAGGGAGGGCAAGCTCATTTTACCATTTTTCTGGGTGAAATTTAATTAGAAAGGCAAATACAGGAAAACAGAACACAAAATGGCCATGTTAAATAGAAATAAAAGATGGCTATCAAAACTGACCCTGAGGGAAAAAATCACAAAGAGCTGAAGCAATTTGCTGAGTCATAGGTCTAAATATGCATTTTTGTCCTCTAAACTCTGAGCCCAACCAAAAAAAAAAAAATGTTTCTAAGGAAAGAAGAAACAAGCACTAGGTGAACTCACAAAAATCTCACTGAAAAATCATAAAAGGACAACAAGGATTTGGGCGATTTCATCAACAACAGTGCCTGGCACATACTATATAAAAATTGGCTGAACAGATGAATGAACCAAGAGTCCATCCCTCTCATTTTACAATTAGAAGCCAATCAGAAAGCGAGACAAGAGGAGAGTGGGAATTTGCAGTCTCGTGGCCCCCTGGGAGACCAAAACTGGAGTTCCCTGTTCATGAGACAGCTGGGAACCAGATAACACCCCAGACGTCCAGATAGGACCCCAAACAGACAAGATGGACGCTTGAAAACAACCTTACAATGCTGAAAGAAAGTCATTGCCGATGCAGAATTCTAGAGAAAACAAGAAACAGTGGGTAATATACTTGTTCAAAATCAATCACAGTGGCATCATGCAAGAGCCAGGACTAGGATCTAGGCTTCGTGAACACTCCTGTAGCCTAGAGAATGCCTGTTGCAACATCTCCTTACCAACACTTAGGTGTGTCAGTATTTTAAATTTCAGTCATTCTGATGGGTATGATTTCTGACTTGGGAAGGGGGTGCATGTAATTGTCAGGCACCGAGATAAGGGAGACAAGTGTCCTCTGAAGAGAAAAGGCATAACAAGAGGGCAGACTGAAGCCCAGCCAGCATGGCTCAGTGGTTGAGCGTTGACCTATGAACCAAGAGGTCATGGTTCGATTCCTGGGCAGGGCACATGCCTGGGTTGCGGGCTGGATCCCCAGTAGAGACAGCCAATCGGTGATGTTTCTCTCTCATCGATGTTTCTATCTATCGCTCTCTTTTCCTCTCTCTCTAAAAAAATCAATAAAACGTAAAAAAAAGAATGCATTTGCAGATCAGAGCTGTCCAGTGTGCACATCATGACACGATTCTTCACCGGGGTCCTTCGCTCAGGCCCCAGGTCCCTCAAGGCCTGCACCACCCGGAGGTCAGCGTCCACATGGCTCACGTGGCTGTGACTTGTCACCACAGTGCGCCTGTCAACTCCTCAGACGACTCTCTGAATCCTGCAGAGTGCCTTGCACATGCCTGGCAATCAATGTCTGTTGATCAAGTTGCTGTTAATGAATAGAGACGGCTTCATCAGTGAATATTGATGAAATGGGACTGCTGCTCCCCCTGGACAGCAAGCCAGGGCTTTTGCAACAGAGGCAGCAAAGAATACCCACTAAGCTGGATGTGTTCCAGCAGTCCTCTCCATGGACAAATCGTTAATCAGACCTGGGGGTGTGGGGGTCTCTCTGTTGTCATGGTGATTCTTAAAAAAAAAAAAAAAACCCCAAAGGATTCTTCTTTATCAGCATCCCAGACATCAAGACTCTGAAGTAATGGCTCTTTGAAAATTGAATCATATTAATAAGATCTGCTCGACTGAACAATGTGTTTCTTTCTTTCTTTTGATTAGATGCATTATTAACTTGGCTAGCAGCAAGACCTCATCAATGCAAAGTGCTCATTCATAAAGAACACCACTCCCAGCGTGGAATAAATAAGGATGCAGCTCACCAGTTTCAGAGATGCTGGCAGATAAGGAATAAGCTCTGTGAATGGTGGTCTTTGGGCTGTAGGTACTTGAAGGGCTTGGACTGTGTGGGGGTCATTTCTGTTGGATGAATCTTCAAACGCTGGGGCAGCCCATACAGGCCAGCAGATCAGGCTGGTCACAATGCCTCAGAGGAAAGCCGAGAACAAGGAAATCTCACATTAGCTGTACATTGTGCAAGAGCTGAATTGCAAGAATCTTGGGATTTTACTCCTCTCCTGTCCTGGTATCACCTTTTGACACTTGGATTTCATAATAGTCAGTGTTTTTTGAGCTAATAATGTGGTGAATAGACTTTAAAATGGCCCCCAATGATCCTAACTACTGGTGTTCACACCCTTGTGAACTCCCCTCCCCTTGAGTGTGGGCAGGTCCTGCACTTCCTTCTAACCAACAGAATATGGCAAAGGTGATGAGATGACACTTTTGTGATCACAATACATGAAATCTAACTTCTGTCTTGTTAGCAAACTCTCCCCCTTGCTGGTCTAATGAGGTAAGATACCATACTGTGAGCTCTTCTATGGGCGGACTCCAGCCAACAGCCAGAGAGGAACTGAAGCCCTCAGACCAGCAACCCACAGGGAACTGAATCCTGTCAACAACCACATGAGCTTGGAAGTAGATTCTTCCCCAATCAGATCTCCAGATGAAACTCCAGCCCTGACCAACACCTTGATTGACACCTCATGAAAAATCCTAAAGCAGGGTACTCAGCTAAGCCAGACCTGGAATCCTGACCCACACAAACTCTGAGATGATAAATATGTGTTGTTTTAAGCCATTGTCATTGTGATGACTTGTTACACTACAATAGACCTTTCATACAAGCACCCACTGATGTTCCAAATGCCATGGACACACCAGTGAACAAGATAGGCAATTCCCAGCCTTTATAGACACTCCCTTCTAGTTTATTTATTTATCAGTAAATCAATAAATCATTGCCAAAAAAGAAAGAAAGAAGAGTGAAGGATAGAGCAGGAGGCAGATGGTATTTTAGATAGGGTTGGTGAGATGGTTCTCTATGAGGAGGAGGCATTTGGGCAGAGAACTGCAGAAGTGGAATATCAGAGGACATTCCGGGCAGAGGAAATGGCAAGTGCAAAGGTCCTGCCGGGGGTGAAAGCAAGCTGGGCAAGTTGAGTCCCAGTGAGCAGAGGGAATGCCATAAGAGATGAGCTCAGTTGGTAGCGTCAGATCCCAGACGGTCGTGCAGGACCACGGGAGGAGGCGGCAGAGGCTTCTGAACAGCCGAGTGACTTACTGTATGTTTGAAAGAATGATTTTCATCTAATATCCACAATAGGAATTGCCCAGAGGCTGCACAGGGCCTGGAAAGTGACAAAGAGCCTCTCATCGATTGCCTGCAGGGATTCTTTCAGAAACCCCCTGGAGCAGATGGGGCGGGTGCAGGAATTCATTCCCAACTTTGCATCCCTCTAGTTCAAAATGCTGGTCTCTGTGGCTGGACTGCTGGGTCCTTTCCCCACACTCAGGAGTTATTAGTATGGAAGCAGGACACACGGTGAGTCATCCAACTCATGACTGATCATAATGTCAAAGAGGCTCTGAACATTTGTGTGGGGGATGAAACAAATGAAAAACAGTGATTCTCGGATGCACAGTATTTGCAGCCAGGATGTTTAGTGGGTGAAATCTTTTTCTTTCTTTCTTTCTTTCTTTCTTTCTTTCTTTCTTTCTTTCTTTATTTGCAGGTGTCCTTTTAAAAAATTCCTTTTTCTTTTTGATGTTCTGAATGGGTGTTTTCTGCCACCTTGTCTTCTGAATAGTTGATTCAATTCTTTGCTTCATCTGGTCTGCTATTAATTCCTTCTAGTGTATTCCTCATTTTGGATATTGTATTCTTCATTTCTGACTGGTTATTTTTTTTATGGTTTCTATGTCATTTTTAATGCTTACTATGTCTTTGTTAAAGCTCTTACTAAGTTCCTTTTGAGCATCTTTATAACCAGTGTTTGGAACTTCGTATCTGGTGGCTTGCTTGTAATTCCATTTCATTTAGCTCTTTCTTTTGGAGATTTCTTCTGTTCTTTCACTTGGGGCATGCTTCTTTGTCTTCCTTCTCTTCAGCTGGTCTTAAGATGGTTATCCAAGTGGATTGTTCTATAATTTAGTTGTAATTTTGTTGTGGTCATGGGAGGAGATGAGTACAATATCTACCGACTCTACCATCTTGATTAGATACCTAGTCGGTAGGTATCTTTTTGAAATTTCAGAGAAATAATATCTTGAAAATATTTCTTGTGAATTATATTGGGCCCATTACTGTTAACCTAAAATGTTTCAAATACCATTAAGATGTTGGATTGTTGTGTGTGTGTGTGTGTGCGTGTGTGTTTTAGTGGTGGTCTCTTTATACAGGGTGAGGCAAAAGTAGATTTATAGTTGTGAGCATTCGAAACACAAAGTTTATTCTTGTATTATTATTTATTAATTATTGTATTATTTTCCATGTGAACAACTGTAACCTACTTTACCCAACCCTGTATTATTCTTTTACAGGCTTTATAAATATATTCCAAGTTTTATATATTCACATATACTATTAACGCTTTGACCTTATTTTTTGTAATATTTGAGTCCCACACGTACAATATTTTTATCAATGTAAACCTCAGGTTTAAAAGAGACACCTGTATTATTATCTCTGAAGTTCAAGAGATTAAGTAGCGGACCTCTATGTTTTCTTAGTGGGCCACAGGAGAGGAGGGAACAAATCTAACCTTAGTGGAAGATAAGTGATTGAAACTTCACCCCACTCTCCATCTACTCCCTCATCCATCCATTTACCCACTTAATTCATACATCCACTCAACCATCCATCCAGCATCCATCTACCCATCTACCCACCCATTCACCCACTCATTCAGGCAACAAATATCTATTATGAACCAAACAGAGTCAGCCATGTAATAGAAAACATTGTAATAGAAAACTGGAGGCAAGGCAGACATGGCCTCTGTCCCCATACAGTCTAATCTTTGTTCTCCACACCAAGCTGGGAACCTTCCCTAAAGTACCATTTCCTCCACTTCTCTTGAGCTCCCATTTATGCAATCACACATCTCAGCCTTGCTGGGTCATGTTCAGGTAAACTTTGCCCCCCCAATCTTTGGGAAACAGACTCAAAGCGGTCCCTTCAAAGCACTCTCTGAGTTGGATGTGGTTAGAGTGGACAATCAGAGATCTCAGCATCTGGTCAAAGTCCTTCTGGTGCCTAATTCATGGGGAGGCGCTTCCAGGTACCACAAAGCCTCCCGAAAGAAATACTCATGGATGTTGACTAATTGTCACATATTGGCAGGACTGACAGGTATGTTCTTATTTTCAAAAAGTACATGGTTCTCTCTAGATCCTGCTTCTCTATCCACTCTGCCTTAGAATTTTGATGTGTTCCCGGAGATAAAGTTTTCTGTTTTATGGACCCTGAGTGATCTCATCCATTTCCTTTACCAGATCTGAATCCTAATCTCCTAAGCTCTGGATTTGCGTTATCTATTTTCCTTCTGGACTCACATGTCCCAAAGGGGATAGAAACTCAACCTGTCCTAAACCAAACTCTTATGGCAAGTACCCCAGAACTCTAAGATCTGATTAATGTAATCCACTGGGAAAATCTCTTGGGCTGACCAGATTAGTATAGAGCAGTGGTCGGCAAACTCATTAGTCAACAGAGCCAAATATCAACAGTACAACGATTGAAATTTCTTTTGAGAGCCAAATTTTTTAAACTTAAGCTATATAGGTAGGTACATTGTTATTAACCTACCTATATAGTTTAAGTACTGTTGATATTTGGTGCCTCCCCCATGCTGGGTATCCTGTGGCCCGCCTGCGCCACATCTCCCGTCACCCGACCAACAGATACCCCCCACTTCTTCTAACGCCACTTCTTCAAAATAGACTCACCCAGGCCGAAAACAGACTTCTGCGCCTGGGCCACGAAGTTTCAATTGCACTGTAGTATTTTGTGGAAGAGCCACACTCAAGGGGCCAAAGAGCCGCATGTGGCTCGCAAGCCGCGGTTTGCCGACCACTGGTATAGAGAGACCATAACTAATTCAGGACATGAAACTATCTTAAGAAGCATACAGCAGAGAGAGGGTGGGCAGCAGAGAGAACCTAAGAGAAAGCTATGTTATTGTCCAAGGAAGACAGACCCTGGATAGAGGGTCCTGGCGGTGCTGCCACTGAAGATGACTTCAGTCGTGGAGTGGGAGATTATTTTAGGACTTTCTGGCTCAGGGTCCATGCTTCCTAAGCAGCGGAATAATTAAGACTGCCTTCTCAGCACATTGACACATTGAGAACCTTCCCAATTTCATATCAGGGTCCCAGTGCTGTGAATACATGCCCTTCTGCAGGAGGCAGTCATCAGTGTCTTATGAGGATGATCAATGTGAGCCAAACATGGAAAGACATCATTCTGAGTGGCCTGAGAAGCTAGCCCAGGCCTGGCCTGAATCCCCAGGTGGTGCAGGGAGCCACTGTGCATTGTACACGGCACTGATGCATCCAGTTGACCCATGTATCTACCAGGGGGGCACACCCACCTTCTCGCTGTGCTGTCCAGGTCCACTGGTTCTGGCCCTTCTCTTTGCTTACTAATTAACACCCATGAGTTCACCTTTAGGAGCCATCACTCCAGTAACTAAGGGTTTCATGCCATTTAAATGAAGTTTGTGGATGGGGTATAAACTGGTTCAATATTGGGAAACTGACTGGCAGTAATTACTAAAGATAAATACCTACTCCATGATCCAGAAATCCCAATTCTAGGTATATATTCAGGAGAAATTAGTGCATACATCTGTCAAAAGACATGTATAAGAATGTTCACCACAGCCTTTTCCATTATAGCCCAAACGGAAAACAACTCAAATGTCCATCAATAGGAGAATGGATTTAAAAACTGCCTCAGCTGTTTTGGGCTGGAGCTGGGGAGTTTGTATTCTCACAAATGCCCCAGTTGTCCCAGTTAGTCCTGATGCTCAGTAGGTCTAGGATTGGCCCTGCCTCAGGCCTCACTGCCTCTCAGGGATAGAAGCTGTCACTTCCCCTGGTACAGCAGGGAGGAGGGGCCACTCTGTTGGCCCAGGCAGGGCAGCTGCAGCCCTGCATGGAGGTCTGGCCAAGTATGAACAATTCAGAATCTGCTGAAAGGTGCCGGCAGACAGCTGTGTCCCTTTGCTATTCCTGCCCAATACCAGTTTCAGGGATTGTTACTTTGAATTTTTTGTGCATTTGACCAAATATAATCATTTTTCTCATCTATCCTACACAGAGAAGCCAAGTTAAGCTGCTGTGCACAGCATCGGCCCTCATCATTCCACTTGAACACTTTCATGGGCTCCTTCCCATCCAGAGGTGAAGCTCCTGGATCCAGGGTGGTATGGCCTGATCTCTGCTCCTGCCTTTTCTCCAGGTGGTCTCTTTCACAAAACCCCTGGAGCCTTGCTCATTCTTCCCTTTCTTCCCCTCCATGACCCGCAATACCCGAGATCTTCCTTATTCTCTCCAAATCCTACCTCAGCTTAAACATCCCCTCCTCCAGGGAGCCCTCCCTGACCGGCTTGGCCCACAGTCCTTCCTGGAACACTCGCTGCTGTTCTTGTCTCCTGCTATGCTGCGTCCTGTGACCTTCACACATCTGAGTCCTAACAACAAGCAGAGGTCACTTCTCAAGGTCACCAGGCAGTTCTTGAATGTCTTCTTGATTCCTTACCTACACTCCCCCGCTATGCCCCTGAATTGTCCTAATAATACCCTTTGCCCTTCTTGACCTGCCCTCAAAACTGACCTGCTCTGTGGCCCTTTACTCCTCTATGAAACTGATAAGCCAGTTTGTAATCATTTAATCAGGCTACTTAATTTTTCATTTTGTTAGAAGAGGAGCTAAATTTTATGGATCCTCTGCCGTATGCTATGTGTTTTCCCTCAGGTATCTTCTTCATCACAAAAATCCTCTGAGGTAGGTGCATTGCCCATTTTATTAATGCAGAAACTAACATTCGGGGGCGTTAAGCGATGTGCCCAAAGCCGCACAGCCAGTGAGTGATGGAGCAGGGGAGTGAGATCTAAGCAAGGCAGTCAATTCTTGCTTTCCTGCTCTGCAGAGTTAGTAACAGTCACTAGGTGGTGTCGCGAGGCGACCATGAGCCAGGCTTCCTTGGAAGTAAGGTAATGTTGATGGGATGCTGGGCCTGAGGTGCCCATATTCACCACCAGGGGGCAGGCGGGATAAAGAAATGGCACACTGGGCCACAAGGGGCAGCCTAGCTGCAAACAACTAGGGACCCCTTACCTTCCAACTGCGGAAGGCCAGAGCAGCTCACTGATGATTTCAGTTATTTTAAACATACTTTCCAAAATGTGTTCTTGAAATCCTCCTTACATATAACGAAGCACTTAAAGTCACCAGTGTAGTTAACAAAAAAACAGAATCTCACTGTGCAATTTCCTGGCTTGAGCAACAAAGAAGGCCATTAATTACCTCTCAGTGCCAAAGCTTTACATGCTTTGTCTCTTTTAATCTGTACATCTTGGAAAGGTTCTGAGAGGTGAAGAAACTCGCCCAAGTTTACACAGCAGAACCGGGATTTCAATCCCAATCAGTCCAACTTCAAAGTTTGTTAGCCTCTTTGAGCCTCGATAGCCTCATCTGTTAAGTGGGCATAATGATAATAACACACATCCCAGTGCTGGGTGCATATGAAGTGCCTCAGAGAGAGCACGGCTGTGGCTGCTAAGGTGGGTGAAGTAGAAGATGCTAGTTACCTGAGGTCTGTCACGCAGTGAATTCTAAAACAGGCCCCCAAGCAGTCTCCCTTCTGCAGCACCAGTAGCATTATCGATTCTGATGGCAGGTGTTTTCGTACCTGATTTACACAGAGAAACTGAGGCACAGAAAGGGAAAGATTTGGCTGAACTTTCTGAATTGGAGGTGTTCATTGATTCTCATTGATTCACATACTTGATGTTTTTTGAAGACTACCATGTATCAGGCCTGTGCTAGGCACTGGCATACAGGGATGACTCACATACTGTCCCCTCCTTTCAGGTGTTCTGGGGAAAGGATGATTGTCATGATCAGGACTATGTTCTCATCCTCACTGCCCTCTGTAATGTCACCTCACTCATACATCCATTTATTTCCCTGTCTACCAATTCACCCATTCATCCACTCACCCATCCACCCATCTACCAGTCTATCTATTCACCCACCTCTTCACTCACCTGAGGTCTTCATCTATCTACCAATCTATCCATCCACGCATCCACCTGTTTTTAAAAAAATATTTATTAATTTCAGATAGGAAGGGAGAGGGAGAGAGGGACAGAAACATCAATGATGAGAGAGAATCATTGATCTGCTGCCTCCCGCACGCCCCCCACTAGGGATTGAGCCTGCAATCCAAGCATGTGCCCTGACCCAGAACCAAACCGTAACCTCCTGGTTCATAGTTCAAGGCTCAACCACTGAGCCACGTCAGCCAGGCTCCACCTATTTTTTCTTTCATTCATTCATTCATTCACTCACTCACTCATCCATCCATCCATCCATTCATTCACTCACTCATCCATTCATCCATCCACCCACTTGTCTGTACATCCATCTAAACAATTGTTTGAGTATTCTTTCCGCTGAGTGAAATCTCTCCTTAATGCTCCCACAGTCACTTACGCTTACCCCTGTCACATCACTGATTACTTTGGCTGTAACAGTCTGTTCTCATGGCTGTATTTCCTTCTAAACAGTGAGCTACCTGAGAACAGGAGACTGGAGCATGAGACAGTAAATGCTGCTGAATAAAGCAGAGAAGCCCCAAGTGGGAGCTGGCACCTTAGGGTTTGTATAAGATGATCTACTGGGATGCAGGAGGATAATATCAGAACTCCCATTTGCATTTCATTTTTGAGTAAATAACAAGAGCATAATTAATCATCTCCTGATATTTAATATCCTGATTGGTAATGGCACAGCTGATATATTGGATAGTCCTGCATCGCTGGCTTTCAAGCAATTGCAAATGCAGTATTTCTTCAGCCATATTATGTCACTGATGTTAATTTTATAAAAGCGAGATTTTTAAATATTAGAATATTTATGTGACTTTGTAACAAGATGTCAAGTGATTAACATTTTTTAATTAGCTGGTGTTTAAATGTGTTTAACAGCATCCCCTGAATTGAATATCAAAGGGCAAAACTGGGTATTATATTTACCAAAACAAGAGGGTAAACCAAGACAGAAAACATGGACTTTAGGACACAGCATAGCAGGGCAGGGGAGTCCAGAGTGGCTAGCTACTGGGCAGCAGGTCCCAGAGAACAGCCAGTTCAGATGGCGCTGATGGCCAGAGAACTCAAGGAAAAGGACTTTTGGCAAGCCTGATGTTTAGACAGGATGTGCCAAATGGAGCACTGCTGAATTGGTTGTTAAATAGCAGCTAACATGAGCCACGCTCCTTCCACTGCCAAGTCTTTTCCTGGGGTCCCCTGGACTTCACCTCAAGGCAGACCCTGAGGAGTTAATGCCTGGCAAGGCAGGGGCTTCCCGCACTCTGCCCTGTGCTTTGGTGGCAGGGGCTTTGTCCGTTCTGGTTGCTCTCTGCTGTAAATCAGAGAGTGATTAAATATTTTTAGTGTAATTCGCTGGTGGTTAGAACATCTGATATGATGGAAAGTTTGAAGGAAAAATGAGAATGTCTTATAGGCAAGTAGGACAAAGAAAACAAAGGCAAATAGAAACTCCAGGACAAACAAAAAGCTTGCAAGAAAGACAGTGTGCTCATAGCATGGTACCCTACCTTGCTGAACCCCCATCGATATTTGCCTCGTGTAATCATGTGAGCATTGCTTCCGGATTTTCAGTTCTTAGACTCAAGCTGTAAACGAAGAACAGAAACCATTCTTGTAGTTACAGAATGAAACATTAATCTTGAAATCATAAAGTAAAGCTGACCAGGCTTGGGAGGAAGAGAAATTAAATAGGGAGAAACTAATCTCTTCACCTCTCCCAGGGAGAGTCGGAGAGATACTGTGGAAGGATGGTGGGCCTATGAGTAGAAATATCAGAGTATTTACACTTACAAAGGAATGCATATGATAATTTAAATTCAGGCTAATTAGTAAGCTAACCGATAATGCCTAACATTGATAAGTCTAAAAAGCATCTTAAAATTTTATTTTCTGGGGATATGGAGTGAACCACCAGCAAGAGCTTGGAGTGGCCCCACTGGGAGCCGATGGGGAGTGGCGGGGGGTGGGGGGTGGGGGGGGCTTTCCCTTACAAGCTCTTCTGTGCCCTTGACTTTTAAACCAACCGTGTGCATGTGCTAAAAATTTAAAACTAGCAAGGGCTTTCTTGTGATTAAAGTGGATGAAGTGGAGGCTATTTGACAACACTCCATTCAATGGTGGTTCTTGAAATCTAAAACATATTGATGCTTTGCTTAGAAATCTGTTGCAACTCAAGACTCTCCCCCCAAAACTTTGCCCTCTCTCTCCCTGTTGGGCCTCATCAAGTGAGGTCTGACAGAAGTGGCCAGGTGGGGCCCCAGGGCTGGGAGGCTGCTGCTCAGGTCAGAAAAGAATTGAGGGCTCTTGCATACTGTGTGGGGGGGCAGGGAAGGAATCAGTCCAGATCCCACACAGTAGGCACTCAGCAACCCAGCCTCCCCCCCATCTGCTCCCACCCCCACCCGCGTACCTTCCACACACCCCTAATTAGGATAAAGGGCAGGGGAGTATGGTTGAGGGTCATTCTTGACCAGTGAACAAGGACCAGGGCTACTTGCTTGCTGGACCTGCTGCTCCAGCCCCCGTAACACTTTGCAGCCCCAGCTCTCCTCCCGGGCGGTTGTCAGCCAGACACATGCACACGTGAGACGGGCCTGTCCATCTGCAGGTGGGAGGGCAGGCCCCAGAAGGCCTGCTCCGTCTCCCCTCTCTCCTCCCCATCCACCCCATGTGAAGAGCTGAGGATACTAATCTGTACTGCACCCTCCAGCCCCTCCTCCTACTCCCCTTCTGCCCACGCCAGGCTCTGCCCAGACACCCAGATTCCTCCCAAGGACAAGGCCCCTGATTTTAAAATAATGCACCACTACTCCCCACCAAACCCCCGACTCTTGGGGCCCTGCTCCTAGTTAATACAGAAACTTGCAACGCAAAGGGTGGTTCTTGGACCAGCAGCACAGGCACCACCCGACAGCTTATTGGAAATGTAGAATCTTGGGCTCCATTCTAGACCTCCTGCATCAGAATCTGCATAAAAATAACACCCATGTGATTCACATGCACATTAACGTTTGAGAAGCAGGGAGTTAGAATACACCATCTGATAAATCAACTTACGCTGTTACAACTAGCCAAGATTTCAAACTCCTTCCTATGTGCCAGGCTGTGTGCTAAGACTTTTCAGTCATGTTTAACTTTCACAGAACTTTACACGGTAGGGACTCTATTGAACCCACTTCACAGATGAAGAAGCCAAAGTTTGAAAAGAGATCAAGCAGCTTACCTAAGGTCACACAGCAAAGAGCAGGGATCTGAAGCCAGGCAGGGATCTGACTCTAGGAAACACTTAGGGCTCAAGACTGAGGTGAAGCCTGGCCAATGTGGCTCAGTGGTTGAGCATTGACCAATGAACCAAGAGGTCACGGTTCGATTCCTGGTCAGGGCAACATGCCTGGGTTGTGGGCTCGATTCCAGTAGGGGGCGTGCAGGAGGCAGGCGATCAATGATTCTCCCTCATCATTGATATTTCTATCTCTCTCTTCCTCTCTGAAATCAACACACACACACACACACACACACACACACACACACATATATATATATATATATAGAGAGAGAGAGAGAGAGAGAGACAGACTGAGGTGAACTCAAGAACCACTGTGACTTTGGGCATGTCAATAGCCTCATCTGTGGAATGAGAATGATAGCGTCCACCACTGGGGGTTTTATTTTCCAATAAAAAGATGTGCAAGTCCCTAATCCGACGGACGTTATCGGGCTCTCATGTTGGAGGCCGGCCTGGGCCAGGGATGTAGATGTTGATGGGAGATGACATCCTGCCCCTGGACAGGTCAGAGCCCTGGGAGAAAGTGACATATGAGCTGGTTAGGGCACAGGGCCCTGGGGGTCAGAGCAGAGATGTGCTTCTTGGTCTGGGCAGGAGGAAACGCTTGCCTAGAGGAAGCGCCTGGGTTGAGTTCTGAAGTTAGGCTGGTGGAGAAGGGAGAGGCAACAGCCAGGGCTGGAATGGCAGCGAGGGAGTTTGCAGACAATAGTACCCAGCAGCCAGGCCCCGAGGCCCGGGGCAAGGCGGTCCCTGCACCACAGAGCAGAGCAGGGGAAGGTGGGCAGGGGTCAGAGAGCAAACAAACGGGCAGTTTACCTGCCCTTCCCCACCAGCCTGCTTCCTCTGATTTTTCTTCGTCTCTCTTGGCTTCCAGGCTCTTTCTCGCTTCTGGTTTTTAACTGACACACGTTTGCTTTCTCCTCTTCCTGCTGCTGGATTTGGAGACGCAGTTTTGGGGGCCAGTACCTCAGACCCCAGTTCCGCTTTCCAGCTTCCTCCTCATATCTGACTCTGGTCTTGGGACCATGGTACCTACCCTCAGGGCTGCCCACTTGGCGGGTTGGTACCTCCTCCTCAGGGCAAACCCTGGGCCAGGATTCACAGATGAGCAAGCGGACTGATCTCTGCTCCACTCACCCCGCCGTGGAAGCCTCTGTGCAGAGCCAACCTGCGCAGCCACACCTGGTGTCCTGATGCCCAAACTCCCGCCCCTCCCTCTGCTCGGACAGGGAGCACCTGGAGGGCAAAGACGCTGCTGTTGACCTTAAATAAATAGGTAGCCAGCGACTTCTCCAGCAAAATGAATTGTAGATTAGGGACATGCGGTCCATTGGCAAACCCTGCAGAAATCCAGACGAACACGGAGAAGAACGCTCTTCCGTGGACTTGGGAGAGGCTGTTGTAAGCGAAGAGTTCATTGGAGGAAGCGAAAGTCGGCATTGTGGTGACTTTCCATTGGCAGAGTTATGGCGTCTCCCATTGGCCGAGCTGTGGGCAAGGAGGAGTCTCCTTTTCTTGCTGAGGTAGTGGGGTACCACTTCCTGTGGGAGATGCACCGCTGGTCTCCCAGTGTTGGGGTCAGTCATGTGCATTGGGTGACAGGTGTATGTACTAGTATTAGCCTCCCGACTTTAATTCCCACACGGCCATATTCATTTCTGACACCCAGCGTCCAGGAACGGGGCCTGGCACGCAGTGCGGAATGGATGGCTTCACATCCATACACAGCCCAGCAGCCAAAGTCAGGGAAGGAAAACCCATGGCCTGCACCTCCCGGCCGGCCCGGTGGTGCCAGGGCCACAATGGTTCAGTCTCCAGCTCTCCTCAGCCCGGGCTCAGAGCACCTCAACTCCCCCACTTCTGTCCTCCAGGGGGACCCAGTCTAGGCAAAGTACCTGAGGCTGGGATGGGAGTGGGGCGTTCCAGGCCTTTCTGCCCAGAGGAAGATCTGCTCCCCACAGCAAAGGGGGGATAAGGGGCAGACTCTGCCAGGGGGGAGGGATACCCCGGGTGGGGAGACATATGAGATTTATGATGAGAACACACACTGAATCATTCAAACCCGCTGATCGTTTCAGGGCCAAACCCTCTGCTTCAGGCCTCCCAGGCTCCACCAGTGAGGTGTCTACTGAGCTCCTGCCTGGGAGCCCCGGGAGAGCGCCTGGACCGCCTGCTAGAAGCTCAAGGGCTCTTTGAAATGACTTGTTCCATCTGAAAAATTCATGAGAATTTTGGACTCTACTTCTGGGCTTGTTTTAATGCAACATTGTGAGTTAAATTGCTTTCCTCGTGAATGACATAGAAGCTGTAGACAGGTGCCTGAGTGTCCCCATGACTTGGCAATCTGCCGGCATAGGCTTGGTGAGGAGACAGCCCTTCTGTTGTTCTTCCTGTCCGGCTTCCATCACTTTCTGGTACCATGGTCCACTCTCCTTTTAGGGGAATTAACCCTCCTCTTTCTTTGTCCACAGGCAGACTCTGCCCTCTGTCCTGGGGGTAGACCCACAGCTCAGCTACATTCCTCTGAGCACAGTGATTGCTTCAGGAGTGAACGCGAGAGCTACACCACGGAGCATCAGCCCGAGGGCTTCTGCTGCTTCCTATTAGACCGACAGTCCCAAAGGCCTGTTGCAGCTCGGATGGTTAACTTCTGGGAAATAGCCTAGAAGCTTCGAGGCCACAAAGGACAGAACAGCTGCCTTGGGAAGGAAGCGACCCAAAGGAAGGCAGAACTGAAACAGGGACAGAGGCAAAGTCCCAACGGACCACATATGTCCCTGGGGCTAGCTATGCCCGAAGCTGTGTAATTTGTTTGTTTCTTTGTTAAACTGGTTTGCATTAGGTTTCTTTCTCTTGTAACCCAAAGAGTTCTGACTAATTCAACTAGTGGACACACGGCCTGGCTTGGAGGCCCAGGCGTGTTGGAAAGAATTTCAGAGCTTTGGCACGGGAGCCAGAAGACTGGATTTGGGTCCTAGCTTTCCCGCAAACCTGCTGTGTGGCTTTAAGGGTTGGATTCGATCGTCTCCAGGGTTTTTTCCAACGATAAGATCCTCTGCCTGAACATTTCAGGAAATTGAGCGAAAGGCAGATTTACCCTGGACCTGGGATGGGACTCCTGGGCTGCAAAGCTGGAGGTCCTGACGCTGCATCTGGCGGGGGCTTAGAAATCGGAGAGTTTCATGCCGTGTCCAGGTGGTTTGGATACGTGGCCAGGTTTGGAAACCACTCAGATGCTTACATTCTTTTCCTTAAGGCAGCCATTTAGGGATCCATCCAAAAGGAATTTACTCAGCACATACTATGTGTGAGTGGCACCTTCGTCTGACAATGGCCTTCTTGTTGTGCGGGGAGGGTGACCTCCATCCGCACGCTGGACTTTCTGTAAAATCCCAAAGCTGGCTCTGAGAAAGAACATACTTCACTGGCACCACACTTCCTCCAGTCACTCAATTGCTTCATAAATAGCATTTAAAACTTTTATTGATGAATAAGCTATTCACTGTCCAGTTGGTTCATTTATAAACAGCAAGTAGGTGAATGTGTGCATTTATGTCGCTGTTGCTGTTGACGTCTCATTTAAAACCTTAACAAGACTGTGCCATGGCAACCATTACTCCCATATTACTAGAATTCAAATGGCTTATTATCAAGATAAACATTTATTATATTAAGGTATGCAATATTAGTGTCATATTTTATACATGGTTACTTGTAGCATGGTTCAGCTTGGGGCCAACACCATATTGAATTATTTAAAGCCATTTCTCCTTGGGTTATTAAAAAGTTCAGTAAAATATATATTAGTGTATAAAAGTTTAATGCATAGTTCACATTGCAGTGTTTGCAAGCTCTTGGCCTTGAGACGAGGGAACGAGAGGGAAACCAGGCTCCAAACAAACGGTGGGTTTGAGAAGGTGCTCGGTGTACTAGCCCTAATCCTCTCAACCTTATTCCTCGCCATTATCACAGTTCCCCGTACATCAAAGCATGAGACCAAACACAGCCTGTGCGTGGTCTCAGCAATGACCTCCAACCTGCCCGGCCCTCTGATACAAGTTACAGGTGAGGAGGTTAGAATCAGGGGACAGTCACCCATCATGGCTCTGGGAGGCCTTCAGGTCCCTAATCTCAGTGACTTTGGCCCCTGTTGAATTGAATACAGGGAAGTGTCCACCAATTCCCTCTGCTATGTATGACCCTATAACCCTGGGGTCACTCAGGTGGGCAATGAAGCAGGCGTTCCCCACACTGCTATTTACCCATTTCATGAGTGTTCCATTTTTCGTCCCTGAACCACACCTTCCCTAGAAGAGCTGGGGGATGGGGTGGGGGGTGGAGTACATGTTTTTAAAAAGCTAACAAATGGGGGGCCTGCTATTGCCATGGTTCCCTTCTATCTGCCCAGAGACCTCAAATCAGGGTAATAAACTCTACAAATGTCTGGTCACACCAAGGTTGGAGCTGGTGGCCATCAGCCTGAGCAGATTACTGCCTTCCTCTGAGCCCCCGTTTCCCAAGTAAATACTTGATGCTGTGAAAGGAAGACACACCACGCAGGCTAGGTGATCCCCAATCATTCATTCCCACTCCACGAATGTGGATTCTCTTCTCCTGAGGTCTGGGTCATCAGCAACTTCTCTTTATTTTTCTTATCTCCCGACGGCCGCGGATCAAGCTGGACCTGCAGTGGGTGTTCAGTAAGGAACTGTTCTATGGCAGCAAAATGGGTCGTGTTGTTCATTTCTCGTCTCCTCTTCACACTAGGAAACTCTCAGGAGGAGGAAAAGGGAGTTTTCCTTTGGTAACAGACGAGGGCAGGCTGGGTCTGCACTCCCTTGCCTCTGGACATGCATGTTAAGAGCTTTGGGGATTCAGAGCCGGAACAGAAACTCCCAGGAGTATTAGGTTGGGTCCCCAGAAGTAGATCCTGAGACAAGCATTTGGGGACAGTCTGGGAGGTGATCCCAGGAGTCACTGACAGGAACATGGCGAAGTGAGAACACGAGGAAAAGGGAGCCGATGCAGGTGAGTGAATGAGCAGGTCACACGCTCCGGGCTCCATGCTGCTTGGGTGACTGGGAGGTTGTGGGAAACACAGCTCTGTGCCATCCCACCCAGGCGCCAGGAGCCAAGTGCTGATGGTCATTGGCTGCAGTGGCTCCCAGCATCAACACATATTAAATACTAAGAGGTGAATCTCACAAAAAATGTGTAAAACTTATCCGCTAACACTACTAAACACCTGTGAGGGAAATTAAAGAAGACCCAAATAAATGGGGAAATCTATGTTTTTCATGAGTTGGAAGACTCAGTATTCTTAAGATGTTAAATCTTCCCGAATTGATTTACAGAGTCAATGCAATCTTTAGTGAAATCCAAGCAAATTTTCTTTTCAGGAAAAATTAACCATCTGATCCTGAAATTTACATGGAAATACAAAGGAACTAGGATAGTCAAAATGAATTTCATAACGAACGAAGTTAAAGGACTAATACTCACTGATTTTAAGACTTATTATGAAGCTACAGGAGTCAAGACAGTGACTACTAAGTACTGGCATCGAGGTAGACAAATAGATCAATGAAATAGAATAAAGGGTCCATGAAAAGACCGCACATATTTGGACAACTAAGTTTTTACAAAGATGCAAAGGCAATTGGTGCTGGAACATTTGGATATCTATATGCAATACTATGATTTCATCAATGCCTTATACAATATACATAAACTAACTTAAAATGGACCAAAGAACTAAATGTAAAAACCTAAAACTTTAAAACTTCTAGAAGAAAACATAGAATAAAATCTTTGTGATCTTGGGTAAAGCAGAGATTTCTTTAATAAGACACCAAAAGCACAGTCTATAAGAGAACAGATTAGTAATTTGGACCTTATTAAAAAATACATTGCTAAGAGAATGAAAAGACAGCCGACACACTGGGAGAAAATAAAGCATACATGTGATAAAGAATGTGCATCAAGAATATATAAAGGACTCTCAAAAATTAATAATGAAGACACACCAATTAAAAATGAGCAAAAGATTTGAACAGATATTTCAGCAAGGAAGATACAGTGGGGCCTTGACTTACGAGTGTCCCGACTAATGAGTTTTTCGAGATACGAGCCGTCTCTTGGCCGATTTTTTGCTTTGAGTTGCGAGCTAAAATTCGGGTTACGAGCCAGCTTCAGATACCCCACCGCTAGTTGGCGCAGCTAACGTCACAGTGAACGCCACAACATCAGCCCAGCATCACGTGTCTCACTCGTGCACTTTAAGATTTGACATATGAGTAATTTGAGTTATGAGCTCCATCACGGAACGAATTAAACTCGTAAGTCAAGGCCCCACTGTATATGGATGGTAAATAAGCACATGAAAAGATGCTCAGTGTCATTAGTCATTTGGGATCTATAAATTAAAAACCTCAATCAAATACCATTTAGCCCTGCTTGTGTGGCTCAGTGGTTGAGCATCGACCTATGAACCAGGAGATCACAGTTTGATTCCTGGTCAGGGCACATGCCGGGGTTGCAGGCTTGATCCTCAGTAGGGGGCATGCAGGAGGCAGCCAATCAATGATTTTCTCTCATCATTGATGTTTCTATCTCTCTTTCCCTTCCTCTCTAAAATCAATAAAAATATATATTTTTAAAAAGAAATACCACTTCATACCTAAACTTCTAAAGGCTAAAGGCTAATCATATCCAATGTTGACAAGGCTGTGAAGGGACTGGAACTCTCACATAGCTCTCACAGAGTGGAAAGGTAAAATGACTGAATAACTTTGGAGAACAACTTGGTATTTCTTTAAAAGTTAAATATATATCTACTATATGATCCAGCATTCTACTCCTGGGTATTTTTACCCAAGAGAAAAGAAAGCATATGCCCACATGTGAATATTTATAGCAGCTTTATTTGTAAAAGCCCCAATCCAGAAGCAGCCTAAATGCCCATCAATGGTGAATGGACAAACAAGTTATAGTATATCCATCCAATGGGTTATTACTCAGCAGTAAAAAAGGAATGAATTACGGCTGCACAATAAAAATATGGATGCATCTTAAAATAATTATGCTGACAAAACAAGAAAGCCCACTGCATGGGAGAACATATTTGCCAATGCTATTTCAGATAAGGGTTTAATAATCTCCAACATTTACAGAGAACTCATACAACTTAACAAAAGGAAGATAAACGATCCAATAAAAAAATGGGCAAAGGACCTAAGTAGACACTTTTCAAAAGAGGACATACAGAAGGCCAAGAGACATATAAAAACATGCTCAAAGTCACCAATCATCCGAGAGATGCAAGTCAAAACAATGAAGTAGCATCTCACACCTGTCAGACTGGCTATCATCAACAAATTAACAATCGACAAGTGCTGGTGAGGATGCGGAGTAAAAGAACCCTTGTGCACTGCTGGTGGGAATGCAGACTGGTGCAGCCACTGTGGAGAACAGTATGGAGTTTCCTCAAAAAACTAAAAATGGAACTTCCATTTGACCCAGTGATCCCACTTCTAGGACTATATCCCAAGAAACCAGAAACACCAGTCAGAAAGGATATATGCACCCCTATGTTCATAGCAGCACAATTTACAATAGCTAAGATTTGGAAACAGCCTAAGTGCCCATCAGTAGATGAGTGGATTAAGAAACTTTGGCACATCTACACAATGGAATACTACGCCGCTATAAAAAAAGAAGGAACTTTTACCATTTGCAACAGCATGGATGGAACTGGAGAGCATTATGCTAAGCGAAATAAGCCAGTCAGAGAAAGATAAATATCACATGATCTCACTCTTATGTGGGATATAATGATCAACATAATTTGATGAATAAAAATAGATCCAGAGACAAATGGCAGGGGAGGTGGCGGGGGGGGGGGGGTGGTGGTTTAGAGAGCAACCAAAGGACTTGTATGCATGCATATTAGCGTAACCAATGGACACAGACACTGGGGCGGTAGGGGCTTGCCTGGGGTGGGAATGGTTAGGGGGCTGGGGGTAAGTCAATTGGGAAAAAAGGAGACATATGTAAAACTTAAGATAATAAAAAAAAAATAATTATGCTGAATGAAAGAACCTAGATGAAAAGAGCACATTAAAACCTAAATATGTTTGTTAGTGATCAAAAATGGAAATAACATGATACTAAATTCCAAGCTTAGATACCAGTCACTGAAGAGCACATCGATGATAGAAAATTAGTAGTGACCTGGAGATGGAAATCAGGGGATTTCATTTTTCTTTTCAAAGGTTGGTGAGAAATGGCAAGTTGATTTCAACAGTCAGAGTCTCCTTGATTATTAACTCATGAGATCAGATGTCAATGTTCATCTTTCCCAATCAATTCACCTGCAGACAACTCGTTCTTTTTTTATCATCAGGGATAATTTTAAACAATCAGAGTAGAATGAACACTGTAATGAACTCTCCTGTTCCCGTTAGTCAGCTTCAACCATTTTCAGCTCATTGCCTGTCTTGTTTCATGTCTATATCCCCACCCACTCCCTGTGCCTCCAGGCCCGACATCTTGCCGTTTCACCTGGAAATATTTGTTTGTATTTCTACAAGAAACGGATTCTTTTCAGTCGTTGTTTTAAATTCCTAATAATTCAGAACCAGTCCTGGCAACTTCATCTGAAAATCTTGGCGGGGTTTAGAAAGAATGTGGGACTCTCTTCTCGCACACATTGATAAAGGAGAAGGGTTTACCTGCCAAGAAATTTTTCTTAAGGAAAAAAAAAAAAGGCTTATCTTCTCTGTTTACAAAAAAAAAAAAAAAGTTGGTTTTTCTGTAGCTAGTGGCAGTGATATCCTTTCAGGCTCTCTGTGAAAGTCCCAGGGGCCGTTGTGTAACACGACCATCATCCAGGAAAGGAATGTGCGTTTTTAGATGGAAATGTGAAATTCTAGACTCTATTCCCTGTGCGCAGCCCGGCTCGTAGGGCATCCGCACTTGCTGAAGGCCGCCACCTGATACGGGAAACCTCGGACCAGATGTTATGCTCCTGCGAGTGCTTCTAGGACACGGTCTCTCTGGAGATGTTTTCACGAGACACTGGGAGTCTTTGTTCTTCAAAACCTTCAAATCTCTCAGCTTCCTTTTTTTTTTCCTGCTGTGGAACCATCTCTCTTCTCAGATGCAATAACTGCTAAAGTTGCTGCCAAGGGAAAAACTGCATTGCCTCCAAAGTCTTACTAGTGAGAAAGAAGTAACTTTTTGAAAACAGAAATTGAGGGATCCTGCTCTTTCCCTCCTTTTTTTTTGGTGTATATTTAGGTATATGTACATGAGGGGCGCTTCAGAAAAGAGACCACTTTAATCATAGGCCTAGTGAAATGTGTTCAAGTTGTTGGAGCACCCAAAGGCGATCAGAATCAAACTGTAACTGGTTAATTCCAACCCCAACAGCCTGGTTGGATCCTGGAGCTGGCTCTTACAACAGCGGATGGTTAAAATTTCAGAAATTTTGCAAGTTGGTTACTGATTACAGCTTTATTAAAAATTAAATCATAGAAACTCACGATTAAATAAGCGGTATTAAAAACAAAGGTTAAAAAACACCCACAAAGGTAATACTCAAAATTCATCATTTTTCAATTCGTTTACTATGATCTTTGCCCGTCAGGTAATTTCCATTTATTGAACCTATATGGTGAAAAGAGTACTGATGGCCTTTTCCCAGCGCTGCACTGCGTGGCATCACCGCGGAGCTGGAACTTGACTGTGGTGGGAGTATTTACACCTGCCATGGCCCCTACAGCAGCGGCTTAAAAACCTAGTTCCAGGACCTGGCCCTGCTGCTCCTTGTTACACAGTTGGATTATACTTTGGGAAGAATGCCATTGTGATGGTAGCCTAAGGCTCCTTGGAGAGGCTTCAGGTGTTTAGCATCTGATGTTCAGATGGGGGAGTTACAGGCCCCTAGTACACACATTTGGAACAAATTAGCTTTTACTTATTTATACACTAAAGTTTGGGATCTTTGCCATTAAAAAAAAATAAAATAGCAGATCTACAGGATAAAGTCCACCGCATATTCTTCTCTTGATACCCACAGGTCTCCTATCCTTCCTTCCCTGCCCTGCTCTGTAGGACCTCTATGGATAACAGCAATCAGGGTTCCTGGCCCGCTATGCTCCCAAGGGTTTCAGCCAATGGGAGGCTCTGATGGAAGATGGGAGGCGGGACAAGAGACAGGTCAGGGTATTTATGCCCTGGCTCCCTCCTTGCCAGGCTGTGGTTGGCATTGGCTGTCGAGTGGCTCTCTTATAGGTAGTTTTCTTTTGTTAATGACTGCTTCCTTCTCTTAGCCCTCTGCCCCTAGGGATGGTAAGTTTTCCCCTTCCACGGATACCAGCCCAGCTGCTTCACCTCAGTTGTTGGTTTCCTGAACCCTGCCCATGCCCCCGTCCATAGTCCCTTTATTACTCTCTCCTCAGCCTCCTTCTGAGCAGGCTGGCTGTTTCCTCCTGGATTCCGACCCAGACCGAGCCCTTATTCTTGTGTGACTTACAAGGACCCCATCCTTCCTCATTGCACCCTTTCTCCATATAGCTTGCCTCCATCACCTGAGACTGGTCAGCGTTCCACTCACACTCTCAGCCCTTCTCACCTGTATGCATTGCTTCTGCTGTACCTTTGCTCCTCTGGGCCCTGATGCCATCAGCTTCACCCATTTGCATGTCAGTCTCGCTGCTGGGGTGTGTGGGTGCTCTTGGGCAGCAGGAGAGAAATACCCCTTGGGTCTGGCACAATCCTGGTACAGAGCCATTTTCTGGCTTAAAATGACGGCTGAAAGGCAATTATTTCCTTCAAATGGCATCCCTGTGCAGCAAATCATTAGCGCATTTTCTTCCTTGGATGGAAAAATACCCAGGCACAGACAGCGTTACTGAGGCCTCTATGCTGGTTAGGAGAGTGGGGCATACTTACCTTGCTCCTCCCACAGTCGCTGACTGGACTGGGCACTCAACCAACTCCAGGGCTGCTTCTAGGAAAAGAGCCCTATTTGTTGGGTTGACAAAGAAGGTGAGCACAGTCATCAAGCCAGGGCTGGCTTGTCACTGGCTTACCTACTCCCCAAACCCATCAGAGAAGGGGTGGGGGAGTGTCCTAAGGAAGCAAGGTTTGGAAACACCAGGAACCAAACCCTTCCTGTAGTCAGGTCTCACTATCTCAACTTCCATTCACAACAGTACATTCAAGGGCAAAGCGTTTGCAGCCTGCTCTATACTTACTAGTCTAGGTTACTCTGATGGATTATGACAATGCTTTCTGGGAACTTCTCCACACACCACGGGCCTCACAGGTCAGGAACCAATTAGTCAAGAATTGTGCAGCATGAGGGCCGAAGTGGCCGGCCCTTCCTCCCCGGGTTGGGAGAGAAACCAGCCCGGCATCACTGAAGGAAGGAAGGGCTCACTGGCGTCGGACTTCATCGCACCAGTGATACTGCCATTCAGAACCCGCCCTTCTCTGGTAATGCTGGGTGGGCTGGGCGGCTTTCTCTGGCCTGGAATGTACATTCTCACTAACAGCAACGGCGTTCCCACTGGCGTGACTTAATTAAGCAGCTCATCCCGTGGGGCTGCCCATTAGAATCACCTGGGGAGCTACCAAGGCTGGGCCCCGCCCCCAGAGGACGGCCTTTAATTGGTCTGGGACTTTTTACAGATTTCCTTATGGGATTTTAATGTGCACCTGGGCTTGTCTAACCCTATCAGCCAGCTCATAAAAGAGGACCCAGGAATCCTTGCCTCGTAGGGGTTCACTGTTTAACCAGAGACACAGACAATCTTGGTGTTCAGGCAGAGATCCTGGGGGACTGTGAACTTCTCAGTGTCTAAGGCTGTGTGATACTTCACAGTCAAGTCCAGAGCTAGCAGACCCCCCCACCCCCCCACCCCCCGCCAACTCTCCTTGGGTTGGTGTGTGTGTTTGTTACCCTCTGATGTGTGTTATGGTTATAGTCTAGAGCAGTGGTTGCCAACCAGTGGCCCATGGAGCACTGGCGGTTCACAAAGTCTGAAAGGTTGGCGACCACTGGTCCAGAGTCCAACTCAGAAGCCTTGACCCAGACCCAGGCAGGTAAAGCCCATGAGAGAGGAAGACTATGGGATGTCCTGGTGCTGTGCCGTGGGACTCACACCAGGGCTCTGGCCCCCTAGGCCTGAGGCTAGGCCTCTACACAAAGCTGCTTCCCACAACCTAACGGAAGGACACCCCCAGAGGCTGAGCCCAGCCACCAGCCCAGGTCAGAAGGGTGGGAGAACACGGCCCTTGGCAGCATGCCATGGCTGGTTCTTTGGGTCTGCCCCTCACCAAAGTGATCTTCCCTAAAGAAGCAGGTGTGGAGGGTGCCTCTTCCTCCAGGAAGCCTTCCAGCAGGCCCCTGGAGAGCTTCCTCTCATTTTATCAGGCTGCACTGTCTCCCCTGGGGAGGGGCATATCTGCATGACTGCTGGGTCCTCGGTATTCATTCTCTTGGCACAGTGCGTGTTCTGGTGGGCCAGTCCTGACCCATTCCCCAGCCTGGATTGGCTCCTTCCAGCCTTGAGCCTGGCTAAGCCACACACTAAGCCTTCAGCAATCTGCATGGCTCCTTGGTGATGAGGTGCACTTCCAAAGTCACACCCAGCCCCACCATTGGGTCTACTTTGAAATGGTTGTCTTACAGGGTTTACCCTGCTTGGCCCTGTGTCCCCTGCAGAGCTGCCTTTTGGACATCACAGCCCTGGCCTCAGGAGCTTGCCCTGTTTTTCCACCATCACAGCCAGCTTTGCATGGGCCCAGGACCCGGGCACAGTTGCTCTTTCAGGGAAGGCCTTTGTCAAATGGCTAGAGTTTGGGCTCAAGTGGGGACAAGACAGAAGAGACAAGAACAGTCTGGAGAGGGAGTCACATTCCTGCCTGAGTGTCTGGGGAAGACCAGCCAGGTTGGCAGAAGAAGCCCTCCCCCCCGGCCCCCCCCCCCCCCACACCACCAAGAGCATGAATAAACAGCTGAAGGACTGAATGACACACTTTATTAGAAACGTTCCTCATTCATCAGTCAAATTCACATTAAAGTGGGGGCGGCAGTGCCGTCTGGGGCTCCGAAATTCCACTGCTGGGACAATTTCCAGTTAAAAATGAGTCTGGGCAGAGAGCGTCTGAAACACTCGAGGGCTGCCCAGGGAGGGGTCTCAGCAGCAGCATCCTTCCGGGAGAGGGCCAGGTTTGGAGCAAGCGAAGAAGGTGCCTCTCACGTCCACCCTTTCAGTTACGAGGCTGCCCCCACGGGCCCCACGCTGATAAATAAACAGCACGTCACACACACATTTGAAACAAACAAGCTCGTACAAGTCTCCTAAAGTGAAAAAATAGTTTGCTCAAATAAAGCTTTGTGGCAACCAGGCTGCATCCTGAGTGGATGGTTGCCTAGAGACCCCCGGCCTCCCCGGACATCATCCACCAGGGGGTTGCAATGCCCCCAACCCCCCCATTAGCACCTTTGGACTAAGTACTGCCCTCACTCCTCTACTCCTCTCTTAAAATGCACCTGCTACTTAAAATAATAATAAAAGAAACACTCTGTCCCTGGGGTGAATTCGTGAGACTCAGCTTCCCTGAATAAGAGGTGCCTGGGGCAATGGGGGGCGGGTGAGGGGCAGGAAGGCAGTGACTCGGGTAAGTAAACGACTTTCAAAGAGGTAAGCCAGAGGCGGCTAAACACTGCTCGGGCCACTTGCCAGTTCTGCCTGCGGGCATCCCTCTCAAAGGGGCGCAGCAGTCCTCAAGTATCAGCTGCCCTGACAAGGGGTGAGGGCCCAGGGGACCTGGCTGCTGTCATCATTCATTATCCAGAGGCAGTTTCTCCCCCAGCTGGCCCTGTCTGCTCGGCACACAACAGTCTCCTGCCCCAATGTTTTATTCATTCTCTTGAATATGGAACGGGCGCCCGGATCAATACCATCCTGCGGTGTCCAGTGGGCAGGCGGGCCCTCCCCCGGGGGCTTCGCGGCTTCCAAGGAGGTGTCGGGACTTGGGGGAGCTGCTTCTCGGGCAGCAAGTACTGTTGGCAACAGACATTCATTTTTCGGGTTGGGAACGCGTACTGGCCTTCCAAAGAACTGCAAGTTCTGGGGCGTCGGGGCGAGGAAGGCCCCTTCCTGAACGTTCCGGGTGCCGTGAAAGGAAAGGCCGGGCCGGTGCCCGCTGCTGCCCTCGGCGCCACAGCCCGTCACTGGTACAGCAGGTAGTTTTTGAGCGACTGAGGCAGGGGCAGGGCGCCGACGTCCTGCAGGCGCTGGCGGCCCAGGGCCAGGCGGATGGATCTCCGGCACAGGTCCATCAGCGGCAGGGGCTCGGCTGCAACGACAGGGAAGCGGGTTAGTCTCGCCAGTGCCTTCCTCGCCCCTCCTCCCGCCGGTCCTCCCACCCGCCCATTGTGGAGGCCGCCTGTAAGCGGAGCAACAACTCGGCAGGTTTGCGGAGGGGATGGGAGGGAGTGACAGGTGCACAGTGCCGTGCCCGGCCACGGACGTCGTGGGAGCTCCGGTCCCGGCTCAGGGCGTGTTGGCACCGAGCACCACCCCGACCGGACATGCCGTCTTCCTCCATTCAGACAAACAGCAAGGATTTCCCGTTTCATTCACTTAATGAATTCGTGACAAGGAGACTGTGAACTTCCTAGAGGACGTGACCCTGACTCATCCGTCCCAGGCCCCAGGCTGAGCCTGTTACCGGGATGACCCGGTGATCGTCGGTCAAATGAATGAACTGACTTGCTGCTCGGGGTCTCTCCTCTGTAGCTGTTGGAAGCTATTGAAATAAGCTGCTCTTACCCGGCAGCACTTCTGTCCTGGCTCCCTCCTCTCCTCTCCTCTCCTCTCCTGTAAACTCCCGAGAACAGGGCATGTTTTAATGGACAGGAGGCTTGTGGTGAGGGTTAAATGCGTTGGAAAGTGTAAAGAACTTAGCGCAGTGCTCAGCACATAGTAGGTGCTCAGTAAACACCATGTCCGGCTCTCTCCCTCATGCCCAGGCCTTTGCTGGTTGCCCTGGTGAGGAAGAACTCAGGAGGACTGTTAGCAGGATAGGCTCGGGCTGGCAGACAAGCAGTCCCTTTTCTGATGGGAGATGGGCTTGCATTTTATATCAGGGAAAATATTGAGCCTTTAAAGTTTGATAATCATTGTCAAAGTTTAAAAGCCTTCTTAATCACTTTAATGCGCTAGGCGCATACTAGGTCCTCAACGCCCCGAAGGCATAGCCTTATCAGCACACTCAGCTCCCTGTGCTTCCCTGCCTAAGTAGGAGCTGAACGGAAGGGAAGGTGGCCTTTTACCTTCACTCCTCTGCAATCACTGAAATCAATCCAGAGCCCAGACTCCAAAGACAGAGAGAAAGGAGGGGCTGGAGTTCAGAGTGTGTCTTTAGGTCTGTGTGAAATACCAACCCTCTCTCCTAATTCCTATGGCTGCACAGCAACCCCCAGTGCACAGAGAGCCTGGTGCCGCTGTGGAGCTTCCGGCTCCGAAGATGCCAGTAATGCCCGGCCGTCCCTCCAACTCCTCCTCCTCACCCACCTCGGCTTTGGAACTTCTTAGAGCTGTCAAATGTCAAGGTTTAGAAACTGTGGGCGAAAAGGGGCCACACTCATCGGACTGGCTCAGGGAAGGCCTGCCTGGCGGCCGTGCAGACTTAGAGACAGACCTAAAGTAACCACCGAGGATGCTCTGAAATGAAAACTTTTAAAATTAAAAAGCAATGTATGGTGAGTGGTCATGTCCTAGGCCGGAATTTCCCCTGATAAAGGTCAATCTTTACTTTAACTGAGCCTATTGTCTTTTTCTATCTATGATATCATCTCGTTGGAATGTCAAAGTAATTTTCCTTTTTTCTGGACCCCTCCAAGCACAGGCACCGCTCTGTGGAGACCACAAATCCCCTCATTGTTATTAATTGTTGACTGTTAACTACCCTGCACTCACCTAAGTAAAAGAAGTGTGTGTCTATCATTTTACTTTTTATCCAATCCCAGAGGTTTCCCCACTTTGCTTTCTCCCACCTCCCTAACCATCACCAATGGATTCTGTGTAACCCACTTCTGTCTCCTCTTCCGATTGTAATGTAAAAAACCAGGTGCAAAACTGCTATTCTCTGGAGCATTATCTCAATCTGTTGAGATTCTGCTTCCTGGCAATTGTTGACAGTTTGGCTCAGATAAACTCAGAAAAATCGTCACAGGTTTGAATGTTTCTTCCCTTAACAAAATGATCAATAAAGTGATGAGAGGCATTCTCAGAAATGCTTTCTGACTAAAGATAAAATTTAAAAAGAAACATTGTTTGCAAAAGTGAATATCCAAATGGCCAATAAATATATGAAAATGTGTCTACTTCCTGAGCCATCAGGGACATGCAAATTATCACTATACTGTGACTCTCTGAGATGCCAACCAGGATGGCTAAAATGAAAACAAGACAATAGCAAGTGTTGATGAGGATGTGGAGCAACTGGAATTCTAATAATGCTGCAGGTGGGCGGGTAAACTGGCACGCCCACTTGGGAAAACTGGAGGCATCTCCTCAAGCTGAACCTATGGCCTGCAATTTTACTCCCGGGTGTACACATGTTCACCCAAATGCACATGCACGAATGCTCATGGAGGTAACCAACTGCAAACAACAACTTTACTAGCCACCAACAGTGGGATGTCTACATAAATTGTTTATCTTCACAGAGTCAAATACTAATCCACCATGAAAATGAAGGAACCACAATTACATGCAAAAATATGGATGAATCTCTCAAACATAAGTATAAATGAAAGAAAAGTACATTTGGTGTGACTTTATCTGTACCAAGTTCAAACACACAGAGGGATGAAGTTAGGGCAGTGGTGACGTGGGGGGAGCAGTGACTGGAAGGGGGCATGCTGGAGCTCCTGGGGGGGGCTGGTATTGTTCCCCTTGATTTGATTTGATTTCTGCCTATACCAGTGTGTTCAGCTTGTAAAAATCATCAAGCTTACTCACCGGAGATGAGTACACTTTCTGCATAAATGTCAAAAACAAATTCACAGTAAACAATGAGTCACTGAGTCCAGAGTGCTTCATTCAGCTCCCTGCCGGGTGAGTGTGGATACAACACAAGCCAGTGAGGGCAAAGCAGGAGGAGGGGGGCTGGCGTGGAATCCTGGCTCCTGCTCCCACCACCAGCGGGCCAGAGAGCGGGCTCACCTTCCTGGAGCCACGCTTTGCTCATCTGTGGAGAGGGATAGCAAGGCCTCCATCATGCACTGTGACGATGGCAGGACCCAGCATGCTCCTTCCCTTAAAGGCATTCTCTTATTTCATGCCATCAGCCTAAGAAGTACCTTTAAAAATAGTAATAATTTGCTTATTGTGGTTCAAAAATGCCTCAGCACATCATACTAATTGTCGGCAATGCTATGCTCTGGTTGAAGATGCATTGGAGCCGGAGCTGGATGTCTGGTTCTGTGTTAAAAAAAATCACCGGGCGATCATTTCCGAGGTGACCTGCATTTTCCATGATTCTCCATCACTACCCGCCTGCACAACCCCGAGGAAACCACATTACTTCCTGGACTCTGTTTTGCAGGCAGTAAAACGGGGGAGTTAGCTCTCTGGTTACGATGGTCTATGACTGTGACAGGAACGAGGAGACCTTGGCACAGGCATTGGTAGCTTCGGCTGCTTCCCTGGGCCCCTCCAAATCTTCGCTGCCTGCAGTGGGGAGATGCTAAGACATGAGTCACCACCCTACCTCCATCCCTGTGTTCATATTTTGGAAAAAAATATCAATGTTTTAAGGTCAGGAGGTGCAATTTTTCTGCAACAGTTGAAGACAATGATCAGAAAATGGAGGAAGGTTGGAGCAACAGCCCTGAGATCGGAACTTAAGCAGACAGGGCACCGTTGTTTGTTTTTAGGAAAAGAAATGAGAAGACACACATGGGCACGCACACACACTCCATGTGTCAGACACATCGCTCGTCACTTATCCACAGCCCGAGGCCTTGGTGTCTGGAGACGGAATTGCCTGCTGGCCTCTGGGCCTCTCCTCACACAGCCCCTTCAGCTGGAACTCCCTGCCCTGCTCGGTCTCCTGGGCCTGCCTCCTCCTGCAGGACCCAAATCAGGTGCTTCCTCCTCCCCAGGGACTTGGCTCCTCTGCCCTCTGCTGGCACCTGGCAGGCGTCGACTCACTGAGGAAACTACACAAATAGTCGAATGTATCATTACCCACTCACCTCTCAACCACAGCATCCCTGTGCCTGTTGGCCTGTCATGGCCAACAGAGACCTCGGCTCACGTCTAGAAAGCGTCTGGAGTTTTCTCTTAACAAGCCTCACCATTTCCCCAGCACAAAGGTGGTGACGACAGGTGGGACACGGCAGCATCTTCAGATGAACTCTGTGCCAACAGGCATCATTGGCCCAGGCGGTCCCCAGGGCCCAGGTGGGGCTCATGTTTCCCGGGGATCGAGAGTGAGCAAGTCACTTCACGTGCTCAGGAGCCCCACACAGCAAAACCGTCCAAACAGTGCATGGCCTTCCCCAGCCACCCTGCCGGGCAGGGACCTGCAGAATCTCCAAAGGGGAGAACCCAGAACAGGGAGTGCGGGAAATGCCACCTGAACTGGGGGGCGGGGGGGGCTGTGCCCCCCACCCAGCGTGTCCCTGAAATGACAGAAGAGATGTGCGTGTGCGTGAAGGACCTGAGAACAGTGCTGTGAGGCAGGAAAGGCAGTCAGCAGGCTAGAGGTCGGGATGGGGTAGGAGGGTGGAGACATCGACCAGGGGACAGGTAGCGCTACACACCAGGGGTGAACACGGCCCTCACCAAAGGGGCCCTGGAGAAGCCCCGCTCCAGCAGCAAAGGCCGGCTGGGCCCGGCGCAAGCACCAGGGCATCCCTGAAAGGGCCTAACGCCTGGGCTGCTCTCCGGATGAGGCGGCGGCCTCCGGGGCCCTGCCAGCCCTGAGTGCAGGTGAGCCCTGCACCCCGCAGAGGGACTGGCTGCCTGGAGCTCCCTGACCCAGTGCCCAACAGGAGAGTGTGTCCCGCAAAACCTTCTCAGCCAAAGACTTCCAGGGGCTCCCAGCAGAGAGTGTTCCGCTGCTGCAGGTCACACAGCCGCTCCACTGTCAGGTGTGTCTAGTGAAAGAAGAGCCTCCGCCTGCCCAGTCTGAAGGTCACTCGAGGGGGCAGGGGGCGCTCCAGCAAAAGGAAACCGGATCCAGAAAAGGGGGGAGATTCGGCGGAACTCAGAGTGAAGGAAGGTCGCTGAATGATGGGAGATCCATTAGTCTTGATGCTTGGAAGAGCTCCTCACAGTGGCCTTCATTTCTCTAAAGCCCCCCCCCCCCCCCACACACACACACAACCCCCGCACGCACGCGCGCGCGCGCACACACACACACACACACACACACACAAGGCTCTGTGCCTCCTCACCTCTGGCCCAGCCCGCAGCTTCCCACCACTCACATCTCCCACCGCGCCCACTGCACCTCCGCGTCTCTGAGAGCTCCCTCCACCGCCGCCTTCACGGAACCGCACGCTCTCTCCCAGGACACCGCTGCCCTTCCTTCCACCTTCTCGGGGCTGTCTGTGCTCCCAGGCTGTGGCTCCCAGGCTTGTGGCACATGCCAGCCGGGCTTCTGAGGGGGGTGGGGCCGGACTCCTCGCTTCCTTTTGCCGCATACAAGGCGCCTCCGTCTGCTTGTGAGAAGCCCCAGCCCCCCCACAGCTCACACCATCGGCTCAGTCCTCTCCCTCCCCTCACGGCTGCTGACCACTGACCTCTGACCCCGGTTTGCCAGGGCTCTGGCCTGGCCTCCCAGGCCCCCTCTCCACCATACCTGCCCCGCCCCCGGGACAGAATCCTCC